>NW_006399974.1:2626488-2688708 GCF_000299155.1 Elephantulus edwardii | reverse complement strand
GCCTCAGGAATTGATGGAATACCAATTGACTTGTTATTGACAAGTTGCAGCCTTGGATACACTCGCCAGTCTATGACAGAAAATTTGGAAGATGGCTGTCTGGTCAACAGTTGGAAGAGGTCTATGCTTGTTCCTATTCCCTAGAAGGATGAATGTGGAAATTATCGAACAATATCATTGGTATCACATGCTAGCAAAATAGTGCTGAAGATCATTCAAAAATGTCTGGAACAGTACAAAGATAGGGAATTGCTAGAAGTTCAAGTGGGGTTTAGAAGAGTCTGTGGCACTAGGGATAACCTTGCTGATGTCAGATGAATCCTGGCTGAAAGTAAGGTATACCCGAAGAATATCTATCTGTACTTCATTGACTATGCAAAGGCCTTTGACTGTGTAGATCATGACAAGCTGTTGCTGACATTGAGAAGAATGGGAATCCCAGAGAACTTGATTGTGCTCATGAGGGAAGTATTTTGCTGAGTGAACTAACTCAGTCCCACAAAGACAAATATTGTATAAAACCATTATTGTAGAATGAGTATAAGGATCCAAGGGAGGTGGGGAAGAGGAAGCAGAGGAATGAGGATGTGCAAGGGGTGGAGGGTTTAATCATGGAGTTGTACAATTTGATGGGTGAGGAACGAGGAAAATTGGAAGAATCTGTTCTCAAAATCAATGTTTTTGAATTTGTAAACAAACTAGTATTTTTTTTTAAAGTTACAAAAATACACAGAAGGAAACAAATTTCTTCAAATTCTTATGGATAAAATGAAAAATTAATAAAAATACATAGGTCATAGTTGTTGGTATGTGCATAGGTGAGTCAACTATATCTCATAATGACCCTATGAAATGATGGCTCTGAACCTTGACCATTCTGAACCAGAGCCAACGTTACTGTCTCTGGTACACTTTACTCCATTGTCATGATCACTGCGTCAATCTATCTCATCCAGGATCTTCTGCTTCTGCACTGACCCTCTTCCCTTCCAAGCTTGATGTACTTCTCCAAGGACTGGTCCCTCCTGGTGATGTGCCCAAAGTATGTGAGACAGAGCTTCAGATTACCTGCCTACAAGGAACAACCTGGTTTCACCCTCCCCAGGACCAAAGTATTTGTTCTTGGTATGTTGAAGACTCTTCTCCAGTACCACAACTCAAAGACAGGGATTCTTCTTCTGTCAACCTTATCCATTGTCCAGCGCTCTGATGCACAGCAAATAATTGTGAAGTCCATGGCATGGGCCAGGCATACCTTAGGCTCTAGACTTACATCATTGTTTCTCAGTACTCTGGAGAGGTCCCTGGCAGCAGATTTTTCCCAGTGCATTTGTCTTTTTATTTCTTGATTGCTGGTGCCAAGAGTGTCGATTGTAGAGCCTACAGGAAAGTTCCCACTGTGGCAAATATTTTGTTCCATAAAGTCCTGTAATGGTTGACCTTTGGGAAACATTCCATCTTCTCATCACATGCTCTTGTTGCTAAGACAATAAAACCAAACTCCAAAAGGGCCAAGAGCCCCCCAAAAGACCCCATGTGCATTGGGTCTCTTGACTCTGACATTTAAAGTGGATACTGTGAAACATTGGAAACATATTTTATTTTTCTAGATAAAAGGGGTGAGATTTAACAAGAGTTGGCATCAAGTAATAAAATAGCAACTGCATTAAAAATCATGGACATCACAAATTTTCTTAAAAGTACATCTTTCTAGTTTTTCCAGTGGAGTTTCTGGACACATACATGAAATGGATATTTCTTACAAATACAGAATAATAAATGTGTTTCTCCTCTTCTCTGTATTACAATGATTCTCACACTTAATAGAGAAATACCAAAGGAGAAATATAACCCTTGCTTAATATTGTATTCCTTGTAAACTTGTTCTTACTATTCTTTATATGAAAGTTACTGCTGTGGCACGGGCATAGGAAGACTCAGAGTGAAGGGTCATTGGTGCAGGGAGAAAGGTAGGAAGTGATTATGAACAAGAGAAAATTTGTCATGCTTTGTCCCATTATTGGTGCTTTGGGCCAGAGTACTCACAAAATTCTACTGATTTCTGGTTGTCACAAGCATAGCTCTGGAAACAGTGGTCTTGTGGTCCCAGGAAAAGCAGAGAGGGACTGATTCCAGCAGCATCAGCTGTAGGAATGCAAACATGTTCTCTGGAGTGAAAGCAGCAAAGCTGGCCAGAGCTCTTCTGGGAGACTTTTTTTTTCAGTCCCCTTCAAAGTTAGAATAAAATGGTAGAATGTCATTTTGATGCTTCCTTTGAACAATTTTATTGTCTGTTCCCTTTGCCACAGGAGGGTAAAGTTGGTAAACTACTAAATAATCAACCTTTGTATATTTCATTTGAAAGCTTTAAAATTTTAAATACACACTTTATGGCCACGATAAAGCATGAAAGAGACTCAATGCTGGCCTCGTTGTCCTCTGGTGAGTGTATCTGAGATGCTTGGTTTAAAGGCTCGCTAAGGGGCTGGCCAGGCTTACACCCCCAATCCATGACTCATTGGCTGGATCGAGTAACTACTCCTGGGAAGCAGCAATTTCACATATTTCCAAGCAAGAAGTTGGATTCAAGATAGAGGCAGAAATTGGTCTTTCTGTGTGGTTTGGGGAATAACTCATAACTACTGAGAAAAAAACAGGTGAACCAGAAATTATATAGATGGAAGTACCCTGAAATTAGAGTAGGGAGAAAGACAGTAACATAGTTGTTTAATGTTTGGGTGTTTTTCTTTATTTTTGAGGATAGTGACTATATCCTATTCATCTTTGTAGCCATGCTTTTGTTCAGTGCTTTGTGACTAGTAGACAATAAATATTTGTATAATGACTAAATTACTGAATTAAAAAGTAAATTGAATAAACCTCACAAATGAAATCTCTCTCTCTCTCTGGTGCTATGAATGCACTTGAAGTTAGATTTATTCTAAAAATGTCCAAAGACCATTCAATCATTAGATGTTTTCTTGGATAAAAATAGATATGAGTCATTAACTGTTCTTTGAACTTAAACAAGACAATTATGTTAATGAAGGGCTTGGGAGTATAAGATCTTTAAGGTATTTTACTTAAAAGTTTTCTGATATTTTTTAGCCATTATCTTTTTCTTTTTATTATTTTTTATTTAAAATAAAATTGTTATTGTATAATGATATGCTTACAAAGTTATATACATTGTTTTTCATATTGGATCTTCCCAATTTCCTTTGCCCATCCCACCCTCTACCCATCAAATTGTTCAACCCTATGATTACCCCTCACTCCATCCTCACCCCCTGCTCCTAACATCCTGCCCCTCGCTTGGATCCTCATGCGCATCTTTATTAGTTCTCTTTCTAGTTCTACAATAATGATCTTATAATATTTGTCCCTATGGGACTGAGTTAGTTCACCTAGTATAATGCTCTCCAGATCCTTACAAGTTTAGTAGTGATTTTCAAAATAATTGTTCCTGCATGCTATGTAGAATTCCATCTTGTGAATGTACCACAATTTCTCAATCCATTCGATTGTGATTGGATATTTGGGCTGTTCCCATGTTCTTGCGACGGTGAAGAATCCTACCATGAACAGTGGTGTACAAATGTTTGTGCCTCAGTTCTAATTTTCTTAGGGTGGTTTATTCCAAGCAGCGGAATAGCTGGTTCTTACAGAATTTCTATGTTCAACTTTTTGAGGAAATGCCAAACTGCCTTCTAAAGTGGTTGTGCCATTTTACAATCCTGCCAAAAGTGCTTAAGAGTTCCTATCTCTTCACATCCTCTCCAACATTTATTATTTGCTGTCCTATTAATCTTGCACTGATACTGGGATGGGATGGTACCTCATTTTTATTTACATCTCTCTTATTTCCAGTGATTCTGAACATTTCTTCATGTGCCTGCTTGCCATTAATGTATCTTTCTCTGTGAAAATTCTTTCAATGTCTTTGCCCATTTTGTAATTGTGTTATCAGTTTCTTGTGGAGACCCTGAATGAGTCTGTGAATTTTTGATATAAGACCATTGTCTGAGATGGTATTGCCAAATGTTTTTCCTCAGCCAGTAGGTTTTCTTCTCATTCTATTCAAAAACATTTTTGATGCACACAGGCATTTAATCTTTAGGAGGTCCCATTCATCAAGTTTATCCTCTCCGGGTTGTGTATTTCTGGCTGTGTTTGTCAGCCTTTTTTATACCATGAACTGGGCCTTCTAAGCTTGATCCTATTCTCTTTCTTATGATCTTTCTGGTTTGGGGCTTTGTACTTTTTAAATGACCTTTCCTGAATGTTTTAGCTTTGGCAGAGTATTCAGATTGTTACTGTTGTGTGCTGTTGAGTCAAGACACACCCATAGCTGACCCTCCAGGTGGTTTTCAAAGGCAGTAGTAAATTTTACAGCAGGAGATTGTTCAATCTTCTTCTTCAAAGCAGCTGGTGGATTTGAACTGTGTGCCTTTAGGATTGCAGCATAGCTTCTTAGCACTAAGTCACCTGAGTTCCTCAAAACTCTATGAACACTGAGTCCAGTAATAGCTTCTTTTAAGACTTCAAGAGCCCCTCCTTTTTCTGATCCTCCTTCCTTTCTGCTTCAAAGAGGCCAGTGATTTGAATTCATGAAGTTAAGGATCATGTTTGTTCCTGTAACTGCTGAATTTCGATAGCTAACATAGTACCTGGCACTCAATACTCAATAACAATGAGCTTTCAAGAAATATGCATTCGGTAAATATCAAATGAATGGATAACTATACTTATTTCAGTATTAATTCCATATATTTGTCAGCTATGCTCAACTGTTTGTGTGTTTGCATCTTTCTTCCTTGCTATTCACACTATCCAGCAACTGCAAACCCTGCGTAACACAGAGCCCATTGAAATCTCAAAGTCAATATCCATAGATGTAGAGATATGTGTAGAGAAATATAATGTCAAGATTTCTAGGGGATTATATAGAATAATTTAATCATTGAGAAGAAATCAAGGTATGAAAAATAGCCATTGCATAGAAAATGACAGAGAAGCTACAAATGTCCTTCAGCATAGTCTGGTGGAGAAAATAGTGCATTATGTGCTGGACTAACTAAAATTTCATAAATGGCTTGAATGCACCACCAGGAGACCTGCAGGGGAGGAGAAAGATGGGAAATCTACTCCTTTTAAAATTCACAGTCCTGAGGACTAGACAGAGAGTTGCTTTGAATTAGGTTCCACTAGATGACTATGGGTTTGGTATGGGGACTTTAATAAGGTGTAGAGGTTAAAAGTACAGTTATTATCTAAATGTTCAGCAAGTTGAACCTACCAGTTTCTCTGCAGGGGGAGAAAAATGTGCTGGTTTGCTTCCTTAAAGAATATACTCTGGAAGGCCCATGTTGTTGTCATTAAGTGCTGTTTAGTTGTAGCTGACTCATAGCCAATCTGAACCCTGTCTTATCCGTTGCTGTTCTCACAACTCTGACACACTCTGGCTAATTGCTGCAGTCACTGTCTCAATCTACCTGGTTGAGGGTCTTTCTTTTCTTTGTTGCCACTCCATTCTAAACATGATGCCCTTCTCCAAGCAATAGCTTCTCCTAGCAACATGTCCAAAATATGTGAGACAAAGCTTTGTCATCTTTGCCTTTAAGGAGCACTCCTGCTGCGCTTTCCCTAAGACATATCTGCTTATTCTTTTGGCAGTCCATGAGATATTCGGAACTATTCTCCAACACCACATTTCAAAATTATAAATTCTTCTCTGTAATTCTTTTCTTATTTATTTTTTTAAATTTTCACTTTCCAGCTCTCAGAAGCATAGCAAGTGATTGTAAAGACCATGCCCTGAACCCGGCACACCTTACTCCAAAAACTGACAGCATTTCTCCTCAATAATTTGTAGAGGTCCTTGACTACAAACTTTCATAGTGTAGTACATCTCCTGATCTTCTGACTGCTGGTAACAAGTGTATTGATCACAGATTCAAGTAAGATGAAATTGTTGACAGTTTCAATATTTTATCCATATATCATGATGTTGACTCTCAGTTCAGTAGTGAGAATTGTTTTATTGACTTTGAGATATAATACATATTGATGACTGCAGTGTTCAATCTGCTGCCAGGGCTTCAGCTATTCCTTACTTTCCTTCACAATGGGAAGCACCATAGGGCAGTTACAAACTCTCCTGTATGGTATCTATGAGTCAGAATAGACTTCATGGCAATAAATTATATATTTGGTTCATGTAGACTTTGTCTTTATAAATCTTACTGTCTGTATTTCTGTATATAGCTTAGCTTATTGTTGTTTTTTTTTTGTTTGCTTGTTTTTTTAGATCTATGTATCCATGAGATAAAGAGCATAGAATATAGCTGAGAACATAGAAAGCATTAAATTAATGTTTAACTGCAATGGACCATATGCATTAATAAGTGAAGGGCTCACCAAGATAGTCCCTTTCTCTGGCAATTATAAAAATGAGTTACTGTTACTTAATGTACCCCTTAAAGTTGTTCTTTCATGCCATTTTAAGTATTTTGAAATGATTTTTCATTTTTGTTTTCGAACCTTGATATTTGAATTTGTGAGAATATTTTAAAAAAAGAGCTGTCATTTTTGAGGATGCAATTTCAAACCTGGTAAATCCGGAGGCCTCCGTCCTGCTCCAACAATTCTACAACTCTGTGTGGAACTTTTAGAAAAGGACATAACCTGCTAAGAGCAATAATAAGCAAAACTTATGAAGCAACCTAATTCATAAAACATTTTAATAATTTGAGGGAGAATTTTAAGGTAGGGGGAATAGAATCCCAAAAGTATTTCAATCCTCCTTTATTTCTACCTAACCCAAGTCACCTCTCACTAGTCCGTCTGCAACAAGCCATTAGCCTGGAATGGGAGAACTGTTTGAAAATCTTCCAGGGGACAGAGGTGTCTGGTCTTACTGCACAGTAAAGAGAGCCGGACTCCTCCAATGACAACGTTAGAAAATTATATTTAGTTTAATTTTTCTCCTACATCCTGGTTTCATTTATGAGACTGTTCAGTTCTCCGGGGCTGTAGTTGAAAATCAGGAAAGCCTTTCTGCCAAAGAAGAAAAGGTTTCCATTTGACAGAAATACTGTTCAGAGTGATTGATTTAAAAGTGCTGAACTCATATTCAGAGTCTGAAATCCAGGAACCGCCAGCTGGGCTGGGATTCAAAATTACAAGGATGGAGTGAGTTTCTGAGTTGTGATGCATTAAGCAGTGGGGGCAATTGCTTTTCTCACCTATCTCACAAGGGATGGAGGAAGGGAAACATTTAAGAATTAAGAAAAGAAATCTGAGGACTGTTGAGTTACTGCATCTTGCTCTGCTAGAGGTAGAATCACAGTTTGCATTTAGTCGGGAAACTTTGGGGAGGGATTTAATAAATCTCTTTGTAACGATGAATTGTTTGACAAGGGAGTTGGAGAAGACAAAATAAATAATAGAGGAGTAAAACCGTATAGACCACTTTAGTAAGGCTAGAATTACCAAATATGTAGGTGTAGGCGAGAATAATGGACCTATTTCAAACAAACAAAGCATTTCCAGGGTGTGGACTAAAAAGAGTTGGTCTAGTGGAAAAAATATCTTTGGAATATTCTTCAAGAAACAGTAAGCGTGTACAGAGGTGTTGGAGATTAAGATATATAATGTTAACTTACTCTTTTAATTTGTGTGCTGTGGTTTTTAACAGATGGATCTATCAGTGGTTTGTTGTTCCTTTCTTCAGCCCCCACCCCCACCCGAGCACATGTAGAGCTATTTCCTTGCATGCCATTTTAAATAAAAATATTTTTAAAGGGGACAAAATGTTAAGGGAGATGTATAAATAAGACAAGTGCTAATTACAGTGTCTAAAAAGAATGCCTTTATCCTGTAAATCGCAGCACAACTGCTTACGCAGGGAGCAAGAGGCTCCATTCTGGAGGTGTACTTTCCATCAAGTCACGGGGCATAAATCTAGGCAATAAAGGATCAGAAGGTATTGTACTGTGTAACTTGTACAACGTTCATAAAAGAAATTAATGAAGAAATAAATATTTTCTGATGGACGAGCTGGAAAGAACCCCCCCCCCTAAAAAAAAAAAATCAAACACAAAACACAACAAACAGCCTTGCAAAAATGCTTTCCTGGTTAATTGAGAATTTCAATCCTCCTTTATTTCCACCTATCCCAAGTCACCCCTCACTAGTCAGTCTGTGGATAGAAGTTAACATCTCTGAATGGGTGTGGGCCGGGTCTCAAAAAGATTAATACTTGGAGAGGAAACTCAGTGGCTGATCTGGCAGTCCTGATAGAGGCCAATCCCCTGTAGCTATCTGTGGTGAGGACATAGGATCAAGCTGTTCTCTCGCCTTCTGGCCACAGAGCCTACTTGAAATTCTCAGACACCAACACATTTATTTGTATCATTAATAGGCATTTTGGCACCTTCATTTTGAATAGAAGTAATCCTCACATACTTTGGGCTTTGCTTCATACACGTTGGGAATGTTGCTAGGCGGGGCTATTCCTTGGAGAGGGACATTACCTTAGAAGGGTCGAGGGTCAGCGAAGGAGAAGACTGTTGACTAGGTGGATTAACATAGTGACTGCCGCAATAGACTCTAGTGTGGCAAAAAGTGTGAGGATGGCACAGAATAGGACAGAGTTCAGATCTGTTTTTCACAGAATTGCTGTAAGTCGCACTCAGCTCAAAAGCTGACAAAAATAACAATAGCAATACTGCAAGCTTAAAAATCTTATATAAAAAGATGATGAAGAAATGACAAAGATGTCAGTGTTTGCTACTGACTTGGATTTTTGGTTGGAGATTGTAGAAGTGTTTGGTCCTGGCTTTGCTGACATCAAAGTGCGTACCACCAGAAGCACAACCCTCATGAACCAACTTGTTGTGGGGGTGTATACCATGACTATGCATGTCAGCCAGTTTATCTAAATTCTATTCTGTAGCCTTGGCTAATATGCCTCTGTCTCCTATTCGGGATTATGTCCCATTGTTTTCAGAGATAAGTGCTTCTACTTTTTACTTGCATTCCACTTCATCTCTACCACCCATTTCTCAGCTCCTCATACTGTGGTAGTTTAGATATTACTATGAGGCTGGAGGCTAGGCCACCAGTATTTCAAACACCATCAGGATCATCCATGATGGACACATTTCAACAGAATTTTTAAATGAAGATATATTAGAAAGAAGGTGTCATAATTACTTTCAAAAAGTAGTCCATGAAAACTCTAAGAATGACCGAAGATTATTGTTTGATATAGAGCTGGAACATGAGCCCCCTAGTTTTCATGATAACAATGGAATTAAGCACCCTAAAAATTATGAGGAGGATGTTGGACCTGACAGTACTTTTCTCTGTTATAAATGGGATCCCCATAAGCAGACAACTAGAAGGCCACTGACAACAAGGGCTACTTCATCTCTAGCATCTTATGCTTTCGTTCCTATTCTGTTTGCCAAAACTTTAATCCTAGTAATGCTTCCTAACTCTACACAATCTCCTTTCCAAGTGTACTTTATCAATCTGTCTCATAAAGCCTACATTCAGGCCCCATTCTCCAGCGAAACTTTCCCTAGTGCTCCATCCTAGGATGATTTCTCTATTCTTTGAATTCTTGGTTTTAGAACTTTGTTGTACCTGAATACATTTTCTTATAATTGTTTCACTGCTGTTCACATTACCTTTGAAGGGAGTTCTGAGCTTTCTAAGGTCAGAGACGATGGGATACAAAGCAAGTGCATTACATGTGAATATTTAAAGAAGTAATTTGAAATTGTGCAACTGAAAATATCAATCACTTCACTTTATGCATAAAGTATGAGATGCTTATTTAAAGACTAACTTGTAATTTTAAGAACCCTCAAAAATTTTACAATTTCAAAGTTTTTTACTTCAGTTTTTTTCCGATACCTCTTTAGCTGCTAGACAGAATTAATTATTGTTTTGTCAGTGTCATTGGAATTGTACTTATATTTACTTGCAATAAAATTTTTCTAACAAGTCATGTTGGCAACTAATTGATAGACATTTTACTTTCAGAATAATTATAATTTAAGAATTGTAGCATACTAAAAGGGAATCAAATAATCTCAGTATTAATACTAATAATTAGTACTAATGACTCCCAGATAAATTATTTGGATTGGAAGTTTACGGAAATTTTATATAGTTTGGATACTTTTGCGAACACACACAGCAAATTAAAGAGTTTCTCCATGTGCAATTCAGTAACATACATTCTTACTATGTGACTATTCTTATTCTCCTTTTCTGAGTTCTTTTTTCCTCTCCTTCTAATGTTCTTAGTTATTATTTCAAATTGCTCTCATCAATTTGATTGCATCCAGATAGATCTTAAAAGAACATATTGCTCAAATGAAGTATTCTTTACTAGCTGAGCTAAATTATTGGTATCAGTGTATTATGGGTTGAACTGGTAACCAGATCAAAAAATAAAATTCATCAGTTTCTTGGTGAGAGAAACATGAGAAGTCTCCTCCCTAAAAGACTTACAGCCTCTGAAACCCCATAGGGTTGTTGTTTTTTTTTTTAATTGACTTCAATGCAGTGATATTATTTAGTTGTATTTTTTTAAAATAAAATTTTTATTTTATGTTGATTTACTTATCAAACTCATATGCATTGTTTTTCCCATCTAAAATTCCCATTTCCTTTACCCAACCCTCTCTCCAACCACAAAATTTTGTGACCCTCTGATTAATCACCCTCCATATTCCCCCTCCCTCCCTCCCCCTCTCCCTGCCCATTCTCACTCCTCTGCTCCCCTCCCCTTGAATCCCAATACATATTCTACAATAATTGTTTTATATAGTATTTGTTCTTATGGGAATGAGTTAGTTCACTTATAATAATGCTCTCCAGTCCCACCCAAGTTAGACAGTGATTTACAAAATCATTGCTTCTGCAGGTTGCATAGTATTCCATCACGTGAATGTACCATAATTTCTCAATCTGTTTGATTATGGTTGGACATTTGGGCTGTTTACATGTTCTTGCCATGGTGAATAAGACTGCTATGAACATTGGTGTACAAATTTCTATTTTTGCCCCAGTTTTCATTTTCTTTTTTTTTTTTTTTGGCTTTAACAAATTTATTCCCTCACAGTTTAGGTCATTTTCTTGTGGTATATTCCAAGCAGTGGAATAGTTGGGTTATATGTAATTTCTATGTTCCGTTTTCTGAAGACATGCCAAACTGGCTTCCAGAGTGGTTGTACCATTTTACAATCCCACCAACAATGTATAAGAGTTCCTATCTCTCTGTATTTCATGAATATTTTTGGTTTTAAATTTAATGATTATCTTAAAGAAATAGTTACATGGGCTTATCAAGCCAAAGGTGGGTGATTTTAATTTGTGGCCCTCAGGCCTTGTTTTAATTGTTGTTGGTCAAACATTCTTCTAAGTAGTGTAGCATTAGTCTGTCCGTTTGCTGTGCAGAGGTAACTCATGGCTGTTGTGATGCTAAACACTGTGACACTGATGTGCCAAATGTGATAATGGTGGACAGTGTTTGGTGGCGCTTTCTGATTAAAACAAGCTTGGAAGCAGGAGTGGCATCAACTTCTGAAATAGCTTGCCTCCGGAAACTCTAAGAACTTGGAGAAATGATGAAAGTTATACAAATATGCAGGTCTTTAGTTCATAGGATTTCTATGAGTCATCTGTGACTTGACGGCACTTATTAACAACATGCTGCCTTTAGGTTAGCAGCACAACTAGTTATTCTCAACCATAAGCGCTCCCTAAAATAATAAGGATAAGGGGGGGAAAAATCTCCAAATATGCTCATATGGCTGTAAAGGCAATGACCCTAGTTTGTCCCTAAACTACACTGGCAGTAAATATATGAATAGATTCTGCTGTGCCATTGCCTTCTTTTCATTTATATATTAATTATGTAAATTTTGAATACTGAAGAACTGCGAAAATCTTTCATTGTGTTTTTCCTCATACATAGCAGAGGGTGGCTAGATTAAAAATGATAGGATTTCCAGTTAAATTTTAATTTCAGATGAAAACAAAGAATATTTCAGTGTAAATTTTCACCATGAGATGTACTATGTGTAGATCTGGCTATGTGTGTATGTTGTAAGTCCTTGGGCATGTGTATGTGTATGTGTATGTGTGTAGGACCTATTAACCTAGTTTGGAATCTATATAATGAGGAACCATCTGATATTATCTATTACCTGAGACAGAAGTTTTATTTATAGCAATACTCTTAGATACAACTGATATAATGTAGTGATGGTGTTTGATTCACTATTGTTGTTGCTAGGAGCTATTAAGACAAGTATTACTCACAGTGATCCTCTGAACAATAGATATGAATCTTGTCCTAGCCTGTGCCATCCTCACAATCTCTGACACACTCACACTATTGCTGCAGTCACTGTGTCAATATACCCGATAAAGTCTTCTTTTTTGTCATCCCTCTACCTTTTCAAGTATGTTGTTGCTTTCCAAGGAATAGCTCTCCTAGTAACCTACCTAAAGTATGTGAGATGAAGTTTTGTCACTCTTGTATGAAAAAAGAACTCCCACAACACTTTCCCAAAATGTATCTGTTTGTTCTTTTGTCAGTCTATAGGATATTCAGTACTCTTCTCCAATAGCACAACACAAAGGCATCAATTCTCTTTCTGTTATCCTCATTCATTGTCCAACTTTTAAACATATAGGAAATTATTAAAAAGACCATGGTCTGAACCAGGCATTACCCTAGTCTTCAAAACTGACATCAATACTCCTCAATAAATTGGAGAGTTCTCTGACTCTGGACATTACCAGGCAATAAGTCATTCCCTGAGCTCTTGACTGCTGGTACAAAGTGTCCTGATTGTAAATCCAAGAAAGACTAATTTGTTGATAGTTTTAATCTTCTCCATCTATCACGATGTTGCCTATAAGTCTAGAGGTAAGACATTTTGTTTCTTGCTGTTGAGATGCAAACCAAAGGGAAAACTGTAGTCTTTGATCTTCTGCAGCAAGCACTTCAAATTCTCCTCAGATTCAGCAAGCAAGGTTGTGTCATCTGCATAATACAAGTTGTTGAGGTGTGTTTCTCTAAACTTGATGTCTCATTCTTTGACAGAAATTCTAGTGAATTTCTCAGTGTATATATTGAATAGGGAAGGAGAGTGAAAGGGATCAACTCTGACACCTTTTCTAATTTTAAAAATCATGTGGTGTTCTTCTGCTGTTTGGACAACAACTTCTTAATCTAGATTTATGTTTAGCATGATCACAATTAAATGTTCCGGTGCTCCCATTCTTCTCAATGTAAGCCATAATTTGTTCTAATCCAGAGATTGTAGCCAATCTGATTCCTATGCAGTGCATCAGGTGAGGTTCATGTGTAAAGTTGCCATTCATGTTTTTATAAAAGGTATTCTCAAAGAGTAAGGAATTTAATGTACAAAGCTTAATCATTTGATTTCTGACCTCATTTCACCAACCTTCCAACTGTCATTACTTCTTCATTGTTTCTATTTTTTGCATTCGGGTCACCAATTGTCATTAACACATCTTGATTGAACGTTTGATCAATTTTGGATTATAAAATTTGTAAATATCTTCAATTTCCTCCCCTTTGCTTTAAGTGTTGGTGTGTATATTTGAAGAACAGTTGTATTAATATGTCTTCCTTGTATTCTGTCACTCCCAAAATTGCATTTCAAGATTGTTGTGGTGGTGTATGGTAAAGTTGGGGCCAACCCATAGCTGACCCTCCAGCGGATTTTCAGGTAGAACTTGAAATTTCTTTTTAACTATGGATGCAGCACCATTCTTCTGTTTTTCATTCCTAGCATAGTATATCATGTGATTATCTGGTTCAAATTGGCCAATGCCAGTCCATCTCATTTCACTTATGTCTAGAATGTCAATGTTCACTCATTCTATGTTATTTTTGTTAGTTTCTAGTTTTCCTACATTTCTCTTGCATATATTCCACTTTCCATCATGTTCCAAGGAATAGCAGCTCCTAGCAATATGTCCAAAGTGTGTGAGGCAAAGCCTCATTATTCTTGCCTCCAAAGGGCACTCTGGCTGCACCCTTTCCAAGACTTATGTTTTCATCCTCTTGGCTGTCCATGCGATGTTCAGTGCTCTTTTCCAAAACCACAGCTCAAAGGCATCAATTCTTTTTCTGTCATCCTTATTCATTTTCCAGGTTTTGGAAGCATAGCCAGTAATCTGAAAGACTATGGCCTTAATCAGATGCACCTTAGTCCTCAAATTGATATCACTACTCCTCAATAATTTGAAAAGGTTCCTAACTGCAAATTTTCCCAGTGCAATGTGTCTCTTTATTTCCTAACTACGCATAACAAGGGGGTAAATCATGGATCCAAGCAAGATGAAGCTGTTCACAGTTTCAATCTCCTCTCCATCTATAATGACACTGTCTATTGGTACAGTGGTAAGAATTTTGTTTGATTATTTTTTTCTTTGCATTGAGACACAATGTTGAAGGCCATGGTATATGATCTTCTGCAACAAATGCTTAAAGTCTTCTTTACTTTCAACAAGCATAACACAGGTTATTGATAAGTCTTCCTCTGAGCTTGATGCCACATTCTTCTTCACAGAGTCCAGATTCTCAAATAATTTGCTCAGCATATAGATCAAATAGCTATGGAGGGGAAACAAAGCCCTGACACACTCCTTTCTAATTTTTCATGCAGTATTTCCTTTCTTTGTACAACAGCCATTTGTTATAGGTAGAGGGTTTTATGTTGTTGATTACCCTTGAGTTGAGCACAACTCATAGTAACACTATGGCATAGAAAAGACCTGAAGTCTTTCTATAACTATCATCATTTCTCAATGTTCATAGACTTTCCAGAGGCATGTTGTTTAAGAAGTGGGTGCCATCCCAACAGCACAATTACATGCTCTGGAATTCACATTCTTCTCAATGTTATCCATAACTTATTATGATACACACAGTCAAGTGCCTTTATATAGTCAATATAGAATAAATAGACATTCTTCTGGTATTCTTTATTTTCAGCCTGACATCAGCTATAATATCTCTGGTGTCATGGCCTCTCTAAATCCTGCTTGAACTTTTGACGGTTCCCTATCTATGTATTGTTCTAGCCAGTTTTGAATGATGTAGTCAGAATATATGGGCTTGATGATAGAAATAAGGCTGAATGGTCACAATTTGTTCTTTCAATGATTTATTTATTGCAAATGCCTTTTTTAAAAGACACAAATTCAACTATACACAAAGACCTCAACTGATGGGCTTCATAGGAATCAGATTTGACTACATCTGTGGAAGGAATCACTGGAGAAGCTAAATATCAACAGTTAAAATTAGACCAAGTGTGGACTATGAGTTGCACCATCAATTACTCCTGTGCAAGTTCAAATTGAGGCTTAAGAAAAGTAAAACAAGTCCATGAAAATAAAAATATGATCCTGAATCTATTCCATCTGAATTTCAAAATAATCTTAAGAATATATTGAAGCATTGAACATCAATGATCAAAGACCAGATGAGCTATGGGATGATATCAAGGATATCATTCATGAAGAGAGAAAAATGTCATTACAAAGACAGAGGAGAAATAAAAAACCAAAATGGATGTCAGAAGGGAATCTGAAAATTGCACTAAAGCATTGAGAAGTCAAAACAAAGGGAAAACATGCTGACGTAAAAGACTTGAACAGAGGATTTCATAGAGCTGCTCGAGAAGACAAAGCAAAGCATTATAATGGCATGTACACAGAGCTGGAATTGGAGAATAAAAGGGGGAGAGAATATGAACATGGAGTGATTTATAATATTATGGCTTGAACCAGGCACATGTTAGTCTTTAAAGTGACACCTTTGTCTCTAGCATTTTAAAAGGGACCCTGGCGTTAGATTTACCAGATGCACATTGTCTGCAACGTGATGGCACTTAACAACAGCAACCTTAATTTCTCAAGTATTGCTTCTATGAGTGTTTATTATGGATCCAAGTAAAATAATTTTTTACAACATAGAAAGATTTATATTTTATTTGTGATATTGCTTATTGTTCTAGTTATGAGAATTTGTGCTCCATCTAATCTGATAAAACAACCTTTCCCTAAAGTATCTTACAAAATTATTTTGTTTCTTTGCTAGTGTGGAAATTATCAAACATTATAATTAATATCACATGCAAGCAAGACTCTGCTGAAAATTAACCAAAAATGACTGGAACAGCATATCAACAGAGATCTGCCAGATGTACAGGCAAGAGGCACTAGAGATATTATAGCCAATGTTAGATGGATGCTAACTGAAATAAGAGAGTACCAGAGGAACAATTATCTATGTTTTATTGACTATGAAAAGACATTTGACTGTGTGTATCACAACAAACTGTAGCTAACTCTGAGAAGAATGGAATCCCAGAACACTTGATTGTGCTTATGTGAAACCTATGCTTGGATCAGGAGGTAATCATCAGACCAGAACAAAGAAACACTGCGTCTTTCAAAATTAGTACAGGTATGTGCTAGGGATGCATCTTGTCTCCACACCTTTTCAAGCTATATGTAGAACAGATCACCCAGGAGGCTGGGTTCTATGAGAAGGACTGTAGCATCAGGATTGGAGGAAAATTAATCAACAACATGAGTTATACAGATGACACAGCTTTGCCTGCTGAAACTGAGGAGGATATTTGCTGTAGAAAGTCAAAGACTTCAACCGTCATATGGATTGAAGCTCAACATCAAGAAAACAAAGATTCTCACCACTGTGCCAACTGGCAGCACCAAGAAGGATGAAGAAGATAATGAGTTTATTAATAATTTCAGCTTGCTCGGTTCCACAATCAAAATTCAGGAGCCAGGAATTTAAATGATGAATTGCATTGGAAAAATGTGCTGTCAGGGACCTGTCCAGGTTACTGAAGAGTCATGATGTCAGTCAAGATACTAATGTGTGCCTAATCCAGGCCATAGTTTTCATAATTACTTGCTATGTGTCAAAGAGATGGACAATGACTAAGAATGACAGAAGAAACAATACCTTTGAACTGTGGTGCTGGAGAAAGGGTATTGAATATACCATGGACTGCTAAGACAACAAATTGTCCTGTAGAGAATGAAATCAGGCTGCTCCTTGGAGGCAAGAATTTTGAAACTCCATCTGACATACTTTGATATGTTGCCTGGAGGGATCAGTCCTTGGAGAGAGACGTCATGTTTGGAAGGGTGGAGAGACAGTGCAAGAAAGGAAGACCCTAGATGAAATGGATTGACTCAGTGACTTGGGTCGTAGGGGTAGATGTGTCAGAGACAGTGAAATTGGCTAAAGATAGAGCAGGGTTCAGAGCTGTTGTATATAGGGTCACTATGAGTCACAGGTGACTCGATGGCACACAACCACTAGGTTCTTATCACTTCTTTTAATCATTCTCAGATGTCATTATGGCTTGACATTGTTTGGGTTTAAATTTATTTAGGTAAGCTTTCTCTATCTAGGAGAAAAGGTCTTCACTTTCATTTGTTTGGCAGATGTTATTAAACAAAGAGCTTCTCCAACTAGTGTCACTTACTGTTTCCAGTGTTCTAGCTAACATTTTATTATTGAGTGTCATCTAGTCACAGCAACTCTATGAAGTGCAGATCTGAATCTTCTCTTATCCTGCATTGTTCTCAGAATCGGTCACATGCTCAGGCTCATTATAGTCATTACAGTGACTGATTCAATCCTTCTTATTAAAGGTCTCTCTCTCTCTCCAAATTAACCAGCATGATGTCTTTTTTCTAAAGACCGGCCCCCTCCTGACAACATGCCCAAAGTACGAGAGATGAAATTTCACTATCCTCCCTCTATGGCACACCTTGGTTACATTTCTTCCCAAACAGACCTGTCTGGCTCTTTCAAAACAGACCTGTTGTTTGGTAGTCTGTGGGATATTCAGTACTCTTCTCCAATGTCACTTCTCAAAGGCATCAATTCTTTTGTCATGTTGTTGTTGTTGTTAAATGCCATTGAGTCGTAGGTGACTCATAGCGACTCTATGAACAAAAGGTCTGAACACTTGTATAACTGTCTTCATTTCTCCAAGTTCATAAGGTTTCCAGAGGCAAGCAATTTCAGAAGTGGGTGCCACTCCTGCTTCCAACTTTAATCGGGGAGCTCCACAAAACACTGTCCACCGTGTGTGACCAGTATCACAGTTGGCACATCAGGGTCACAGTGTTCAGTATCACAACAACCATGAGTTACCTCTGTACAGCAAATGAACAGACCAGTGCTATACCACCTAGAAGAATGCATGCTTATTCATTTTCTAAATTTTGGATGCATAGATAGTAATTGAAAAAATATACACCTTGGTTCAGGCACACCTTAATCTTTAAACTGGCATCCTTGCTTTTTAAACTTTGAAGGGGTCTTTGACAACAGATTTTCCCAATGAAACACATCTTTTGAATTCTTGGCTGCTGTTACTGTGAATGTCAAATGTGGATCCAATTCAGATTCACATTGAAGTTGTTGACAACTTCAATCTTCATGTTAAAATGCTGTCTATTGATCATGCGGTAAGGATGTTCACTTTCTTCTTGTTGATATATAATCCATATTGAAGGTTGTAGTCTTCAATGTTGTGCAGCAAATATTTTAAGTCTCCCTTAGTTTTAGCAGGCAAGGTTGTGTCATCTACATAATGCAGGTTGTTGCAATTTGCCTCCAATCCTGATGCTACATCCTTCTTGATATTGTCCAGCTTCTTACATTATTTGCTCAGCATACAGACTGAATAGGTATGGAGAAATGATAAAACCCTGATGAAGGGAGCTCTGGTAGCCTGATGGACAGAGAGTTGTGCTTCCAGCACAAAGGCAGTTGGTTGGAATCCTCCAGTTGCCCCTTGGATGAAGGGTGGAAAATTTTCCCCTGTGTGATTCATCTCGCCCAAAAAACTTTTAGAAGGTCAGCTATGAGTTGGTTATAACTTTTAAAGCCCCAGGAATTTATGGGGAAAAATTATGGCCTAACACCTGTTGTTGTTGTTGTTCTTATTTTGTGCCATTGACTATGACTCATAGCTATCCTACGAATGATGGCTCTGAATCTTCACCTTTCCTGAAGGAAATCAGACATACTTAATTCCATTGCCAGGCTCACTGTGCCAATCAATCTCATCTAGGGTCTTCCTCTCCTGTACTGACTTTCCACCTATCCAAACATGACATCCTTCTCCAAGCTCCTCCTGAAAACATGCCTGACGTACATGAGGGAAGTTTCAAAATCCTTGTTTCCAAGGAGAAACCTGGTTTCACCCTCTCGAAGACAGACCTGTTTGTTTTCTTGGCAGTCCATGGAATGTACAATGCCCTTCTGCAGCACCACAAATCAAAGGCATCACAACATTTCCATAATCCTTAGTCATTGTCTAGCTCTCAGATGCGTAGAAAGCAGTTGAGAAAACCATGGCTCACCTCAGGTGCACCTTAATCTTTAGACTGGTAATGCTTCTCTTCATCACTCTGGAGAGGTCCCTAAGAGCAGATTTTCCCAAGGCAGCTTGTCTTTTGATGTCCTGACTGCTGGTGCAAGGTTTTTGATTGTGGATTTAAGCAAGATGAAGAAATAATTAATTACTTCAATTTTTTCTCCATCTATGATGAAGTTGCCTGTTGACCCAGTGGTGAGTGTTTTTGTTAACACATAGTATATTAGAATTAAATGTTTGCTAAACTGAATTGTTAAGCCATTCAATCGGCATTTTCTCACCTCCATTCATATAGATGATGATATTTGGTAGATCTAAAACATTTACCAATTCACTAAGGATAGATATACTTCAAAAGGCAAAAACTTGACTTATTACCATTGAGAAGGAAACAGCTCAACCCCTACCTTGGGCTTCCAAGGTTATAGTTCACACAGAAAGAGATTGTCCATCTTTCTATCTGGGAGGTGAATTTGAACCACAAAAACACATGGCCTTTGGTCTAGCAGTACAAATCTGTATGGATTACTTCACTCATTCAACTTCACATGATTCATTTATTGACATTTTCCCAAAGAGTCTTGCACATTTTTTGTTAAAACTGCATCCATGGACCATGTTTAAAGGCTGCTAGAAAATCCATAGTGGTATCTTTCTCCAACCTGCAGTTTAGTCTTTCTCTAGGAGTTAGTTTTTTCTTACTACTGAGTTATCACTAAAGATGTTCTTGCTGTAAATACATCATCCCACGTTGTATTCATTTGCTGATCTCTTTTTCCTGGTGAACACATTTTGATTGCAAAGACAAATAATAGCATTATGATCCCATCTGGTACCTATTTCATGCATGACTGTAAAACATTCAAAGTTCTGAAAATCTTTGGCAAGGTGATATCCTTGGTGATGACCTTTGCTTTCTTACTTCAGGACACTATTGCATCTGGATGTTTTTACCGTACACACCACTCTCCTAAAGTGAGTTGAAGGGCTCTGGAGTACCTCCATAACTTTCTTCTATTGCTCTCTCCACTCTTGTCCAACAAAGTGCCTTTCAATTTTTCACTTCTACAGGATACACTTTCTTTTATATATATTGTAGGTGCTCAGTAAATACCGTTTGACTGACTAGTTTGTATCTGTCACTTCGCTTCACTTTCTTCCTTTAAACTTTTCTGAGCACTATTTCCTTGCAGACAACTGTTTTGATGCACTATCTCTTTAGCATATTAGTCTATAGAGAATTGTGCTGCTAACCCAAAGGCCACACATCCCTCTCACTTTAAATCTACTAACTGCTTTGTGGAATATATGAGCAGTATCCTCCTGTGAAATTTAAAGCCTTGGGAACCCAATGGAGGACCACTTATGAATCAGTTTCAACTCTACAACATGAAATCTCTCCAAGATGTCATAGTTGCCCGCTAGCCCATATTTGTCAAATGGGATTAAAGTTACAAACAAAAAGATGAGGTGAATAGAGTGATAGAGAATGAATGATTAGAAAACTCACCATGAAGTGAGGCTAATGGCAGTTCCACTAAAATTGATATTCTTATGGTGAGGCACAAAATCTCTCCTTCTGCAAAAGTTCCTGCTCTGTCCCATGCGGCTGATGTTCAGCTTATACATTTTAAAAACAACCATGCTCCACAAATGCTTTCTCTTTTTATAATATTAATATATTTATTCTGTTCGCTAAACTTAAAAAACAATAATGCACACAGTAATCTAATGTTTATACCTGCCCCACCCTGCCCTTCTCTCTCTGTCAGCTTTATTAATGTCTTTTTTATTTTTATTCAAAATAAATATTAGAACAAACAGTCAGTTATGTTCAAGTACAAATGAGCAGTGTCAGAAAGAGAACTTTGGAGGACACAATTGTTCCCCTGGGCTTGGTCCTTTAATTTTTGAAGTACAGTCTTTATATGCATGTCTTCTTCTGCCCTACATGAATGTTGCTAAGAACCATTCTGTACTTCTTCTCCTTTCTGTGTTTTCCCCTAAATTTTGCTATGGCAATCTGGGCATCATTTCAACATCAGTTAATGTAAACCGCTTTATGCAGCCCCGTTTCAGCATTGCATACCAGCAGTTAAATGCTGTCTTTTCTGTCCTTCTTCCAAGCCTTAGCATATACAATATCAATAAGCTGTTCTCCTAACCAACACTGCAGAGGTGTTTATATTTGTGTGGGTCATTTAAGCAGTTCTGGCCAATGGGCTGGGCCCCAGGCAGGCTAGGCCTAGGCAGAGAGCAGCTTCAATTGGAAACAGGAACTGAAAGTGTGCTTGGTAAAAACCTCTCCTGCCCAAATTTAGCTGTCTAACTAAAGTCTGACCTTCTTTAAAGAGGTCCCCCTCAGAATTATGGGGAAGTTTGATAAGCTGAAATATACTAATTTATTGGCCAGTTAAAAAGAGGAAATTTTATTATGGATTACTCTCCTTTCTTGAAAACTTATTTTTTTATAATTAAAAACATCTGGAAGACATTTTAATATATCATAAACAAGAGGAAATCCAAAGCACGTGACTTCTAAGAAAATGATGTAAATAGGATTCTTTGCCAAAATTTACTGTAATCTGTTTTTCTTTTTTCTGGGGTGGGGGTTTGGAGGTGGGGGACTCAAGAAAAGAAGGCAAATGAGAATAGCATTGAGTATTCCATGGAGAAAAGAGTTATTTCAAAATTAGTGTACTGCTATTTCTGGCCAGTGTTAGGAGACATTACACATTGGCAGAGCTTCTGAAATAGATTTGGTTTCTTTTAAAAAATTAGTCATTTTACTGGTAAATTTCTTTCTGAAAAAGACAAATAATTAAATAAACACAAGATAAATTAACAATTGTAATAAGAAGTAGAATCAGGAAGGAAATATCTTCCAGGATGAATTGAGACAAAGAACAGGCTATTTGTTTAGTATTTTACAATTCTTCTCTATCCTCATCTTATGTTTGTATAATAGTATAATAAGGTTACATGAAATTCTAATAGCTATCACCCAAAATTGATGCATACATTCAACACTTCAACTGTTTTCTAATTTCTCTTTCATTAGAGGAGGATGAGCTTACAATATAAATAATATGTTTTGGGAACGTTCTTCATTAGTCAAACATAAGCTTTAAGGAAAACAATCTTTAATCTCAAAAAATCATGTAATTTAAAAGACAGAGTTAAAACACCACACACATAGACACACACAAACATTCACACCCCCAAACCCAAAACCAAACACACTGTCTTCCTGTAGATTCAACTCATGGTGACCTTTCATGGAGTGCCTGAGGCTGTAGATTGTTACAGGAGGAGACTGTCTTTCTCCAAAGAACCAAATGATACACACAAATGTGAACCAGTATACAATAAAAAAAATTATTTTTAAAAAAATGTTGATCTTTTGAGTTTTGTTGCCATTGTTTCTTTTTCTCTGGGACCAGGCGGAGGTCATTATTTCCCCTCCCCCCCCATCCTTTTCTAGTCCAGTGTTTGATCAGTTTGAATGACTGACTCAACTCTTCACATTCCATACTGAAGGTTTGAGCTATAGTCATTCTCTTCCAAACCTAAAGTCAACATTTCAGATGCGCCCTCATGTCTTCCCAACATTCAAGAGGCTCACAGTCTTTGTGAGGAAACAGTAAATGACAAAACAGAACAATTATCATTTGATGCCCGACCATGTGAGAGATGTTAGAGATAAGAAATGAGTGAGGCAATGCAGCATAGTATTCCATTGTGTGAATATACCGCAGCTTCTCTATCCCTTTGTTTGTTGATGGGCACTTAGGTTCTTTCCAACTCTTTGCTATTGTGAACAAAGTCACGATAAAACATGGGTGTGCATATATCTGCTTGGGTGGCAGTTATGGTTTCTTTGGGGTATATTCCCAGTACTGGAATTGCTGAGTCAAATGGTATCTCTATTTGCAACTTTTTGAGAAAGCGCCACACCGCTTTCCACAGTGGTTACACCATCATCCACTTCCACCAACAGTGAATAAGAGTTCCAGTTTCTCTACAACCTCGCCAGCATTTGTTGCTTGCTGTTCTGTTAAATTTTGCTATTCTTAGTGGGGTGAGATGATATCTCATAGTTGTTTTGATTTGCATCTCTCTTAGAGCTAGGGATTTTGAACATTTCTTCATGTGTTTGTTTGCCATCTGAATGTCTTCTTTGGTGAAGTGTCTGTTCATATCTCGTGCCCATTTTTTAATTGGATTGCTTACCTTTATCTTATTAAAAATGAGTGACCCTGGAGGACATTATGCTGAGTGAAGTATCTCAGTCACAAAAGGACAAATACTGCATGGTGCCATTGTTGTAAAACAGGACTGACTTCAGGGTTCAGGGGAGACTGAAAATGATGGGATAAATAATGTATACTGCATTGAAACAGATGAGGGAGAAAACTGTTTAAAAGGGATATGTGTTTAGGTATTATTGTCATGACAGGAGCCCAGAATGAAGACTGCATAGTGGAGTCGGCCTAAGGGGAGGAATTGTAAAACAATGAAAGAATTTTTCTTTCACTTTTCAGGGAGAAGAGTGAAGGGGGGGCAAGGAGGGCAGGGAGAAAATTGCAACAATCAATGAATAGAAATCCGAAGTCTCTGTAAATTTTCATTAATATTAATAATAATAATAATAATAACAAAGAATTAAAAAAGAAATGAGTGAGACAAGCTTCCTGCTGGGCTAGGGGAGTTTGAGGTTGCATTTGGTATAGGAAGGCATGCTGTCATACCATTCCAGTAGGTTTCAATCCTCTAGTGGCTCCAGAGAAGAATGATAAGCAATCTTCTCTCTTGAGATTTATAACCTTGAAAACCTGATTGGGGAGTTGGCTATGAGTTGGTTCTGACTTGGTAGATATGGATGAATAAATGAGTAGTAAAAAAAAAAAAAAAAAGAAGAGACCGTTATGCTTACTGTGGTATACTTTGGGAGATTGGGAAAAAAACAACCAACAAACCCATAAAAATAACATTTAGGGTCTTATTTACTACATGCTAAGAAAGTTATGCTACCAAGCCCAATGTGGGTGATTTTAATCTGCAGCCCTCAGGCCTGGTTTAAATTGGTTTTTTGTCAAACATTCTTCTATGTGGTATAGCACTGGTCTGTGCATTCCTATACAGAGCTAACTTGTGGTTGTTATGGTGCTAAACACTGTGACACTGATGTGCCAAATGCAATAATGGTTACCCATGGTGGACAGTGTTTGGTGGAACTTTCTGATTAAAACAAGTGTGGAAGCAAGAATGGCATTCACTTCAGAAATGCTTTGCCTCCAGAAACTCTATGAACAATGCTCAGGTCTTTCGTTCATAGGTCACAATGAGTCATCTATGACTAACCCGCACTTTAACAACAACAACAACAAAGGAGTTCCAGTGGCACAGTGTGTAATGTATCCATCTGTTAATGGAAAGGTCTTAGCTAAAATCCAGTGTGATTCTGAGGTGGAAAAATGGACCACCTCTTTCTGTAAACCCAATGGAAAGAGTTGCTATGACTTGCAATCAATTTGATAGCAGAGGTTTTTTGTTTGTATTGGCCCAGTAGTAAGAAGCTGCACTGCAATCCTGAAGGAATGTAATTAGAATGCACCAGCTCCTCCGTGAGAGGAAGATAGACAATCTCCCCTGTGATTTACTACCTCTGAAAACCCTATGGAGGGTCAGCTATGGGTAGGTTCTGACTCAATGATACACAACAATAGCAAACACACACACACACACACACACACACACACACGGTCGCTATGCATCACAGATGACTCAACCAATAACATTCTATGACAGTGCTCTTCAGTACTCTGGAGAGGTCCATGACAGCAGATTTTCCAAACACAACTCGTCCTTTGATTTCCTGTCTGCTGGTGCAAAGAGTGTTGATTGTCGATCCGAGCAAGCTGTAATTGCTAAAAACCTCAATCTCTTCTCCATCTATTATGGTGCTGCCAATTGGCCCAGTGGTGAGAATCTTTGTCTCTTGATGTTAAGCTTCAATTCGTACTGAAGGACTACAGTCCTTGACATTTTGCAGCAAGTGCTTCAGGTCTTCTTCAGTTTCAGCAAGAAAGGTTTTGTCATCTGCAGTTCATAGGTTGTTAATGAGTCTTCCTTCAATTTTGATGCCCCACTCCTACTCATAAAGCCCTGCCTCCTTTGAAACATATAGTGTGTCCTCGCTCTGCTCTGAGGACTGTTTCTTGGTCCAAGTATAGGTTTTTCATAAGCACTTATCAAGTACTCTGAGATTCCAATTTTCCTCAAGGTCAGCCACAATTTATTGTGTTTCACACAGTCAAATGCCTTTGCATAGTCAATGAAACACGGATAGACATTCTTCTAGTACTCTCTGCTCTCTGCCAAGATTCATCTGCTATTGGCAATAACGTCTCTAGTCCCACGACCTCTTCTAAACTCAGCTTGTATTTCTGGTAGTTCTCTGTTCAAGTCTTTTCTGGATAATCATTAGCAGGATTTTGCTAGTGTGTGATATTAGTGATATTGTTTGATAATTTCCACACTGTCAGGTCACCTGTTTTTGGAATGGGAAAAAATATGGATCTCTTCCAGTCATTTGGCCAAGCAGTTGTCCTCCAGATTTCTTGGCACAACTTGGTGAGCACATGCAGGGAAGCATCTGTTTGCTGAAATATGTCAATTGGTATTCCATCAAGGCATGCAGCCTTTGGTGTGAATTGCATCTCAGGCATAATGACGGATGGAGAAGAGACTGAAATTGTCAACAGCTTCATCTTACTTGTATCCACAATTAATATCCTTAGTACAAGCAGTCAGGAAGTAATACATTGCATTGGGAAAATCAGCAGTTAAAGGCCTCTCCAAATTATTGAGGAGTACGGTGAGGAATAAGGTGTGTCTGATTCAGGCCCTAGTTCAATAACTTGCTATGTCTCTGAGAGTGAGATAATGAATATGATGACAGAAGAAGAATTGATGCCTTTGAGTTGTGGTGATGAAGAAGAACACTGAATATCGCATGGACTGCCAAAAAGGACAAACAAATATGTCTTGGAGAGGTTGCAGCTAGAGTGCATTTGGAGGCAAGAATGATTAAGCTTCACCTCACATACTTTGGGCATGTTGTTAGGACGAGCTATTCCTTGGAGGAAGACATGATGCTAGGAAGGAGAGGGTTGGAAAAGGAGAGGAAGACCCTCAGCCAGGTGGATTAACATGATGAATTCAGCAAAGGGCTCTAGTGTGTCAGGAAGGGTGAAGATGGCATGGTATAGAACAGGGTTCAGATCTTTTGTTCATAGGGTCACTATGAATTGTACTTAATTTGACAGTGCCTAACAATAATCTTATCCGTTAGGAAAACAAAATTGTTTAAAAAAATTGTTATCCATTTGTATGGGGATTAGAACTCAAATAAACCCCATATTTTCCAAATTTTTCTATTTCTGAAGTTTACATTTTACAAATTTTTAAAGCCAACTGTATGAAAGTAGGGAACAAGACAAGACATTTAAGAGTACAGGCACTAAAACCAAAGAGTTATGCTTTTATGCCTCCAGCTGTACTTTTCCACCATGTGTCCTATTTATTAAGTTACTTAACCTTTCTTAGCCTTGATTTATTCACCTGAAAAAAGTGAAAATGTATATTCAGAGTTATTGTGACTATGAGTATAAATTTATGTTAAGAATTTGGCAGATGATGGTATTCAGTAATTGATGTCTGTCATTACTGTCCATTATAATTATCACAATCATTAGGAAGCTCTAAAGACTTACTATTTACAAATAGCTTTCCATGCAATGAAAACATAATTTATATCATTGGTAAATTTACATGTTTCTCTTGTATTGCTATGAACATTATCTTGCGTTTGACTTTTTTCACAGAGATACAGTTTCACAGTATTTAAAAAGATATCTACCAAAGTATGTGGTGGATGTTTTAATTGCTTAGTATTTTTCACAAAATTTATTAACATAAGTGGAGAGTTTAGTTCTTTCAAAGATAAAAGGCAATGCTTTTTTTAAATTTGTTTTAAACTAATGTAAAGAGAAAAATAATCCTTTTAAGTCCTTCTCTGAAGTAGATGATAGTGGATTATATTTATTGCTCTCTGACTCCTCCACCCTTAATGGGAACACAAAGCAACAGCCTGAATAATACCCAACCACAGATTAGGTGAGCAAGAGCAGACTTTTATTACCAAAGAAAATTACAAAGATAATTTGCATTGACTGGTTTAAATAATAAATAGTCTACAACCATACTAATCTGGAAAAAAAAACACATGTGAACACAAAACTGGAAGGGATGAGGATAAGAGAATATGGTTTGTTTATTTTTAATATTTGTGTTTTAGGATCATGATATTTAAAATATATTGATGGACCTTACATTTTCACCTTAATGCTAAATAGTAAAAAGAAAAAATGTTTGTGGATATTGGACACGGACTTCCCTAAACTCCAGTCCAGTGGAGAAGTCATTTGTGTGTATGAGTGTGTATATTGTGGCTGTTGTTAGCTTTGGGTGATTTGTTTCCAATTGAGAGTAAATCTATGTGCAACAGAATCAAGCAATTCTACTAGTGAAACAGGAGACATGGAGAAGAGTTGAAACTTAACATGTGACAGCTATGCTTAGTAGACCATGGATTTTATAATAGGATAATATGAGAAATATAACAAATATTAAAGCAATTCATATATAAAATATTAACATTTAGTAATATTAGTATTAAAGTTTGTCCTATTCAGACAAGCACAAGCTACAATTATGTTTATGCTTTGGTGTGTTGTTACATTCATGGGATTCAGAAATCTCTTCCTTTCATTTGAATATTGGTCTATGATGTTTTTACATGTTGTCAAGTCGACTACAACTTACAGAGACACTATGAACAAACAAATCTGAATCCTGAAGCTCAACATCAAAAAACAAAGATTCTCACCACTTGGTTGATTGACAGCATCATGTTAGATGGTGAAGAAATTGAGACTGTTAACAGCTTCAGTTGGCTTGGCTCCACAATCAATGCTCTTCGTACCACCAAGAAATAAAAAACAAATTGCATTGGGGAAGTCTGCTGTCAGGGACCTCTCCAGAGTACTGAAGAGCAAAGATGTCAGCCTGGAAACTAAGGTGCACCTGTTCCAGGTGATGGTCTTCACAATTACTTGCTATGCATCAGAAAGCTGGACAATAACTAAGTGTGATAGAAGGAGAATTGATGCCTTTGAGTTGTGGTGCTGGGGAAGAGTATTGAATATGCGTGGACTGCTAGGAGAATAAACAGGTTCATCCTGCTGAGGGGATAATCAGGCTACTCCTTGGGAGCAAGGATTTTGAAGCTCAGTCCAACATACTTTGGGCATGTTTCAAGGAGGGACCAGTCCTTGGGGAGGAACGTCATGCTTGAGTGGGTAGAGGGACAATGCAAGAGAGGGAGACCCTCAATGAGATGGATTGACTCAGTGACTGGGGTAATACGGGTAGGTGTGTCAGAGACAGTAAGTTTGGCTCAGGATAGAGCAGGGTTCAGAGCTAGGAGTCACAAGCCACTCGGTAGCACATAAGAACAACAATCCTATGCCATCCTCATAATTTCTAATATGATTAAGACCATTGTTACAATCACTATGTCAATCCATCTTGCTAAAGATTTTCCTCTCTTTCTCTGACTCTCCACCTTTGTTCCAAAGACTGGTCCCTTCAGACAACATGCCCAATATATGCGAGCAAAAATTTCATCATCCTTGCCTCTAAGGAGCACTGCAGTTGCACTTCCTTTTGGCAGTTCATGGAATTTTCAATAAGTTCTCTTCAACCACCGCACAATTGAAAGGAATTGATTCTTCCACAGAGATAAGATTGTAAAATCTATTAATACAGTGTACCAATATTTCAGCCAGGGAGCTCTGGTGGCCCTAGTGGCAAGAAGCTGTCATGCAAACCCTAAAACAAGCAATTTGAGGCCACCAGCTGCTCCCCCGGAGAAGTATGGACATCTCCTCCCGTGTGATTAAGTGCTTTTGAAAACCTGCCAGAGGGTCTGTTTTGGGTCGGTTCTGACTCTACAGTACACAACAACAATATTTCAAGTAGTTTTTGCTTACATTTGAAAGAGGCATATAACTTTTGCTAGTGGAACTATTTCAAGATAGTAAAACAAAAGGGAATATTGTCAATCTAATATTAAGAAACAGACTTCCTACCAAAACAAAACCCAACCCAATCCCATAAACTCTACAGAATTTAAACTAGGTAAATATATTTAGAACAAAATGGATCTTTTCAACAGTAATTAACTATAATTTTAGGCACTTTAAGAAGTCAGCTATCATTTAACAGAAAAATAAGGGTAAAACAATATTTAGGGATGCTATTCAAACTGACCATGTTAAAGTATCACTGCTGTAAGATGTCATCAGTAAATTTTAAAACAGTGTCCTATTACTCTTTCTCTATACTCAGTTACAGATGGTATCTGCCGAGCTATGGCCACACTCTGCAAATAAACAAACCAATAAAGACCTTTGGGAGAAGTCCTTAATCTACAACCTAGTGACTTTGTGTCCTGAAAACAACCCACAAATCTTTGACAAATAAACTTCTGCAAAATTCTGCTAGAAAATAATTTTTTCATCTGTGTTGACCAAAAAGATAGGCAATATAGTTTATTAAATCAACAAAATAATGTTGAGAAGAACTGGATGATAGGAACATTTTGGTGAAGAAAACAGTCTGTATCTCTTTCCACAGGGAATTTGCAGTCTAATTGGCCTATTATCCTTACTTTGATATAAAGGATGAAGCATATGAACCAAATGATCAGGCAATCATTAAACCTCTGGTTAGAATGTAAATATAATGATAGGTGTGTTTGAGAATGAAACTCAAGGACTAGGTCATCTGAAATTTCAGGCATAAGCCTTATTCCAGCAATAGATATTAATTTCTCAATTAATTATATTACAAATGAGATAGATATCTAATTTCTTCCTGAATTAATGTACACTAGTCAAAAAGAAATTAAGAGAAAAGAAATTTTATACATTTATTGAGAGGAAATATATAATATGAATTTTAAAGGCCATAATTCATGTTCATAAGTTTAGCATATTTTGATTACATTACATTCTCATGAAATCCAGGAAGAAAGTTCTCATTCACTCAACCACTTTTCTTTTTCTTCAAATAGAAATGTATTCACTGTTGATGTTGCTGCTGATTGTCTTTGAGTGGAGCACAGCTCATAGCGACCCTATGAACAAAAGACCTGAAGCCCCTCTACAACTATCAACATTTGTCAAAATCATAGAGTTTTTGGAGGCATGTTGTTTAGGTAGTGTATGCCACTACTGCTTCCGATGTATTCACTAGAAACCTTAATAAAGTACAATGAATGAGTAATGTGACTGTAAAAGTAAAACATTCTAGAATGGACTTTCAGATGATGTTTCTGTTGTAGTTTTTATGTGTTATGACGCTGAGACTTAATAGTCACTACATGAACAATGATTCTGAATCTTGCCCTATCCTGATCCAACCTCACCATCTCCAACACATCCAATTCCATTGCCATAAATTAAAAGATGAATTGCATTGGCTCCAGCAGCCAGAAAATTGTACATAGGGTCACTATGAGTTGCAGATGACTCAATGGCACATAAAAACAACATGGACTTAGCAACATGTCCAAAGTATGCAAAAAAAGTCTCACTATTTTGCTTCTAAGGAACAATCTATACGTCTTCTAAGGCAGATTTGTTCGCATTCAGGTAGCCAACAAACAATATGGTTTATTCAGCATTCTTTTCCAGAATTACAACTGAAAAACATAAATTCCTCTTTGGGCTTCCTTATTCATTGTCCTCCTTCTGCATGCATTTTGTTGTTGTTGTTATTCTTATGTGCTATCGAATTGCCTGTGACTCATAGCGACCCTATGTACAACAGCCCTAAACTTGGCCCTATCCTGTGCCAATCTTACTGTCTCTGACACACCTACCCAACTACACCAGTCCATCTCATAGAGAGTGTTCGTCTCCTGTGCTGTCCCTCCACCATCCCAAGCATGATGTCCCTCTCCAAGGACTGGTCTCTCCTTGCAACATGTCCAAAGTATGTCAGATGAAGCTTTAGAATCCTTGCCTTCAAGGAGCAACCTGGCTTCACCCTCTCCAGGACAAACTTGTTTGTTTTCTTAGCAGTCCATGGTATATTCAATACTCTTCTCCAGCAGTACAGCTCAAAGGCATCAATTCTCCTTCTATCATCCCTAATCATTGTCCAGCTCACTGATGCACAGCAAGTGATTGCAAAAACCATGGCATGTACCAGGTGCACCTTAGTCTCTAGACTGACATCCTTGCACTTCAGTACATTAGAGAGGTCTCTAACCGCAGACTTCCCTATCACAGTGTCTTTTAATTTCCTGGCTGCTGGTGCCAAGAGTGTTGCCTGTGGAGCCAAGCAAATTGGAGTACCTGGTTGATTTGAACTCTGTGCCTTTGAGACTGCAGTGCACTTTCTTTTCACTATGCTAATATAATGTGTTGTTGTTGTAGTTATGTGCCATCATGTTGCCTGCAACTCATAGTGACCCTATGTGGTGTTGTTGTTGTTATGTGCCATCGAGTCGCTTACAACTCATAGTGACCCTATGTACAACATCCTTAAACTCTGCTCTGTCCTGTGCCAACGGCACCATCTCCGATACACGCATCCCGATTACCCCAGTCACTGAATCAATCCACCTCATAGAAGACCTTCCCCTCCTGCGCTGTCCCTCCACCCTCCCAAGCATGATGTCCCTCTCCAAGGAGCTGTTCCTCCTTGCAACATGTCCGAAGTATGTTAGACGGAGCCTTAGAATCCTTGCCTCCAAAGAGGAGCCTGATTTGACCCTTTCCATGATGAATCTGCTTGTTTTCCTAGTAGTCCAGGGTACCCTCAATACTCTTCTCCAGCACGACAGCTCAAAGGCATCAATTCTCTTTCTATCCTCCTTAGTCATTGTCCAACTCTCTGATGCATAACAAGTGCTAGCAAAGACCATGGCCTGTATCAGATGCACCTTAGTCTCCAGAGAGACACCATTGCTCTTCAGTATTTTGGAGAGGTCCCTAACAGTTGACTTGCCCATGGCAATACGTCTTCTAATTTCCTGGCTACTGGTGCCAAGAGTGTTGACTGTGGAGCCAAGCAAACTGAAGCTGTGAACAATCTCAATCTCTTCCCCATCCATCCTGATGCTGCCAATTGGTCCAGTGGTGAGAATCTTTGTCTTCTTGACATTGAGTCTCAATCCATATTGGAGGCTGCAGTCCTTGACCCTCTGCAGCAAGTGCTTCAGGTCCTCCTCAGTTTTAGCAAGCAGGGTTGTACCATTCGCGTATCACAGATTGTTAATAGATCTTCCACTAATCTTGACCCCACATTTCGCCTCATAGAGCCCAGCCTCCTGGACAACAGCATAAAACCCTGCTTTATCTATAACTTGCCATTGTTATTGTCTCCAACGAACCTATCGCCATTATCCCAGTCACTGAATCAATCCATCTCATTGAGGGTCTTCCTTTCCTATGCTGTCCCTCCACCCTCCCAAGCATGACATCCCTTTCCAAGAACTGATCTCTCCTTGCAACATGCCCAAAGTATATCAGACAAAGCTTCAGAATCTTTGCCTCCAAGGAATAGCCTGGCTTCACCTTCTCCAAGACGAAATAGTTTTTTCTCCTAGCAGTCCATGGTATATTCAATACTCTTCTCTGACACTACAACTCAAAGGCATCAACTCTCCTTCTATCATCCCTAGTCATTATTCACCTCTCTGATGCACAACATGTAATTGCAAAGACTATGGCCTGTATGAGGTACACTTATGTCTCCAGACTGATATCTTTGCTCTTTAGTACTTTGGAGAGGTCTCTGACAGCAGACTTCCCCAATGCATTTTGTCTTTTAATTTCCTGGCTGCTAGTACCAAGAGTGTTGATTGTAGAATCAAGCAAACTGAAACTGTTAAAAATCTCAATCTCTTCACCACCCATCATGATACTGGCAATTGGCCCAGTGGTGAGAATCTTTGTTTTCTTGATATTGAGCCTCAATCCATATTGAAAGCTGCAATCTTTGAGCTTCTGCAGTGAGAGCTTCAGGTCCTCTTCAGTTTCAGCAAGCAGGTTTGTGTCATCTGCACAAAGCAGATTGTTGATGAGTCTATCTTCATGATGTCACACTTCTCCTCATAGAGCTCAGCCTCCTGGATGATCTGTTCTGCATATAGAATGAAAAGATATAGGACACATCCTTGATTCATACCCTTCCCAATTTTGAACCATGCAGTGTTTCCTTGCTCTGTTCTGATGACTGCCTCCTGTTCCAAGTATAGGTTTCACATAAGCACAATCAAGTGTTCTGGGATTCCCATTCTTGGCGTCAGTCATAGTTTGTTAAAAAGAAAATGGAACACATAAATGTTGACATACAAGGTATTGGCTAAATGAGATGGACTGGGATGGGATATTTTGAGACAAAGTATCTTATGACCTACTATGCTAGGGACAAAAAGATGAGTAAAAATGGAGTTGCTTTCATATATTAAAAGGCATTTATAGATCCATCTTGAAATACAATGTTGTGAGTGACAGGATAATATCCATACACATACAAGGAAGTCCAGTGAATACCAACATCATTCAAATATATGCACCAACAACCAGAGCCAAAGAGGACAAAATAGAAGATTTATACCAACTTCTGCAGTCAGAGATTGATCAAATATACAATCAAGATTCATTGATAATAATGGGTGACTGGAATGCAAAAGTTAGGAATAGAGAAGAAGGATCAGTGATTGGAAAACACGGACTTGGTGACAGAAGTGAAGCTGGAGATTGAATGATAGAATTTTACACAATCAACGACTTATTCATTGCAAATATATTTTATAAGAAAAATAAATGAGGACTATGCACATGGATTTCACCTTATGGTATGCATAAGAATCAGATCAATTACATCTGTGGAAAGAATCACTTCAGAAGCTCAATATCAGCTGTGAAAAATAGGTCAGATGCTGACTGTGGAACCGACCACCAACTACTCATATGCAAGTTCAAGCTGAAGCTGAGGAAAATTAAATCAAGTCTATAGGAAGCCAAATTTGGCCTTGCGTCTATCCCACCTGAATTTCAAAACCATCTCAGGAATAGGTTTGAGGTCTTGGAAATTAATGAGTAAAGACCAGATGAACCATGGAAGGATATCAAGAATATCATCCAGGAAGAATGCAAAAGGTCATTCAGGAAGAATGAAAAAGGTCATTATAAAGACAGCAGAGGAAGAAATTACCAATATGGATGTCAGAAGAAACTCCCAATCTATAAATGTGGTATAGGGGTAGATATTTTATTTAGGAGGAGGACAAAATGCATGGAGATAATGACAGAAACTTAGAGACAGAATCTTGAAGAACATTGGAAATAATGAGATACATCTGTGTCTTAGGCAGTAAGGAGAAATTAAAAATATTTTTTGAAAAGGTGGTAAACAATTGAGAAACAAGTGGAAACAAAGATCAAACCGTTTTAAGAAAGACTTGCTTAAAATACTAGTTTAAGGAGAATTAAATTGAAAAAGAAGTCATTATGATGGATCTCTTTGAGCTACCATAACCTTGGCAGAGCACTGGGATTGTTGGGAAAGAATTTTAACAATGCATGTTCTCTCTTATTTCCAGTATATTTAGCCATTAAAAGAAAGAAAAGATTAAAGGATAGCAATTTAAAAAAAAATACTTTAATGAAAATTTAACTACAACATTAGAAGGAAAAACAAACTCTTGTAAGCATTTTTGGTAGCAATAATGGCTTTATTCCAAAGGGAAAATCTTGCAGCCCCACTGGAGTTGACCTTTGGGTTGTCCATGGTTTGTTATGAGCCTTGTTTGGTAGATGACTTTGGAGAAGAAAGACTCTCACGGATAGCTGTGACCAAACAAACAGAAGCAAAGGACTGAGCCAACATCAATCATATTAAAGAGGAAGAATATGACAAAGTTTTGCTCTATAAAAAATGTGGGGGTGGGGAAGACAAGGGAGGACATGCCAAGAAACATACGTGGGGGGGGAAAACATATTTTTTCTAAAATGGCCTGCCTTATCCAGCTAATTTCCAGCTTAACATAACAAAACTGTCCCCTGAACCTATAATTCTTACTTCCAAAGTTGTTTTCTTCTTGCCCGGAATGGATGTTTTTTTATACTCCCCTTCTTGTCAAAATTCTTCTCAGAATGTGATTTCAAACCCATGTGACTTCCTCTTAAGTGTTTTCATGGATTAAAATGGTTTTCAAACTTGTGTTCAGTTCACATATACATTTTGCCTATATAATACAACATAAGTAACGGTAAATTCCTACTTTTTTGTGATAAGCAATATGTGTGGTCCAAAGTGGGCTTGGTGACAGAAATGAGGATGTAAATGGAAAGACAGAATTTTGTACAATGATTTATTCATGGAAACTATACTTTATGAGAAATACAAACAGCAGCTATACACATGGACCTCACCGAATGATCTACACAGGAATCAGAATGATTATATTTGTGGAAAGAATCATTGGAGACTTCAATATCAGCTGTAAAAATTTGCCCAGGTCTTTATTGTGGAACAGATCATCAACTATTTATATAAAATTAAAACTGAAGATACTGAATATTAAAACAAATTCACAAGAAACAAAATTTGGCCTTCAGTCTATCTCACTGGAGTATAAAACCCATTTCAAGAACAGGTTTGAGGCCTTGAATAGTAATGAATGAGATCAGGTGAGGTATGGGAGGATATCAAGAATATCATCCATGAAGAGTGCAAAAGTCTTTACAGAGACAGAGGAGGAAGAAAAGACCAAGATATATGTGAGAAGAACATTATTTTGAATATTATACTAGAATGCCTAGAAGTCAAAGCAAAGGGAAGATATCAGAAAGTTAAGGAGCTGAAGAGATTTCAAAGGACAGCTTGAGAAGTCAAAGTATTATAGTGAAATGTACAAAGAGCTGGAGTCAGAAAATCAAGAGGGATGAACTCGCTAGGTATTTCTTAATCTAAAGGAATTGTAAAACAAATTTAAGCCTCAAGTTGAAATGTGGGCAGAATATTGAATGACTAAAGAAACATTAAAGAAGATTAAAGTATAGAGTCACTGTACCAAAAAGAATTGACTAACACAGACACATTTTATGAAACAATATATGATCAAGAGGCAATGGTGATAAAGGAGAAAGTTCATATTGCTTGAAATATTTGGGAAAAGATAAGGCTCCAGGAATCAATGGAATAACAATTGAGGTATTTCAACAAATAGATGCAGCCCTGGACATGCTCACCAGGTTGTGCCAAGAACTGTGAAAGACAGTTACCTGACCAACTGATTGGAAAAGATCTATACTTATTCCCATTTAAAAAAAAAAGTGTGAAAATTATCAAACAATATCACTAAAATCACATGTAAGCAAAATTTTGCTGAAGATTATTAAAAAAATTATTAGAACAGTACATTGATAGAGAACTACCAGAAATATAAACTGGGTTTAGAAGAGGTTGTGGCAGTAGGGACATCACAGCCAGTGCAGGGGGATCTTGTCTGAAAGCACAATGTACAGAGGAATGTCTGTGTTTCATTGACTATGTAAACACATTTGACTGTGGATCACAATAAATTGTGGCTGACTCTGAAAAGAATGCGAATCCAGAACACAATCTCCGATTGTGCTGACACAAAACCTATACTTGGGCCAGGAAGTAGTCATCAGAGCAGGACAAGGAAACACTACATGTTTCAAAATCAGGAAAGGAGTGTGTGAGAGACACATCCTGTCTCCATACCATTTAAATCAGTATGTGGGGAAGATCACTCAGGAGGCTGGATTTTATAAAGATGAAATAAGTTAAATATTGGAGGAAGATTCACCAACAACCTAACTTATGCAGATGACACAGCCTTGCTTGTTGACTGAGAAGGACCTGAAATGTTTGCTGCAGAAGATCAAGGACTTCAGCCTTCAATGTGAACTTAAGCTCAACATCAAGAAAACAAAGAGTCTCATCACTGGACCAATTGGAGTACCACGAGAGATGGAGAAGAGATTGAAGTTGTTAACAATTTCAACTTCCCCAGTGACACAATAAACACTCTTACCAGCAGTCAAGAAATCAAAAGATGAACTGCATTAGAAAAGTCTTCTGTCAGGGACCTCTCTAAAGTTCTGAGAAGAGTAAGGATGTCAGTCTAGGGACTAAGGTTTATGTAATCCAGGCCATGGCCTTTTCAATTATTTGTGACACATCAGAGGGCTGGAAAATGACTAAGGATGAGAGAAGAAGAATCAATGTCATTCGGTTTTTGTACTAGAGAAAAGTATTTAACATACCATGGACTACCAAGAGAACAATCAGTTCTGTGCTGGAGGGGGTGAAATCAAGTTGTTCTTTGGAGGCAAGCATTTTGAAGCTCCGTCCCATATACTTTTGTCATGTTGCCAGGAGGGACCAGTCTTTGGAGAAGGCTATCATGTTTGAAAAGGTAGAGGGACAACGCAGGAGAGGAAGACACTGAATGAAATGGATTGACACAGTAACTGAGGTAATGGGGGTAGATGTGTCAGAGACAATGAGTTTGGCTCACTATAGGAAAGTGCTCAGAGTTATTGTGCATATGGTTACTATGACTCGTAGTTGACTATAAAGCACATAATAATAAAACAAATTTGTTTTATTGGCAGTCTAGCTTCCTAATTAAAACAAGCTTGGAAACAGGAGTGGCATCCACTTCCACAATAGCTTGTCTCTGGAAACCCTATGAACCTGTAGAAAGAACCAAAGTTATACAGAAAGTGTCCAGGACTTTCGTTTATAGGGTCACTATGAATTGCCTCCGAGTTGACGGCACTTAACAACAACAACATGGTATGAGCAAGACACTTCTCCAGCACCTCAACTTAGGCCATCATTTTTTCCTTTATCATCCTTAGTCATTGTCCAGCTCTCTAATTAATAGCAACCAATTGTGAAGACCATAGCCTGGATCAAGTGCACCTTCATCTCTAGACTGACATTGTTCTTCTCAATACTCTAGAAAGTCCTTGACAGCAGATTTTCCAAATGTCTTTTGATTTCCTGACTGTTGGTGTCAAGACTATTGATTATGGAGTCTAGCGAGCTGTAATTGTTCACAACCTCAATCCCTTCTCCATCTACTTTGGTGCTGTCAATTGGCCCAGTAGTGAGAGTCTTTGTCTACTTACTTGATGTTGAGCTTCAATCCATTTTGAAGGCTGCAGTTCTTGACCTTCTGCAGCAAGCACCTCAGGTCCTCCTCAGTTTGAGCAAACAGGGTTGTGTCATCTATATAACACAAAATGTTGATGAATCTTCTTTCAATCCTGATGCTACATTCCTTCCCGTAAAGGTATGGAGATGGGACAAATCTCTGATGCACTCCCTTCCTTATTTTAAACCATACAGTGTTTTCCTGCTCTATTCTAAGAACTGCTTCCTGGTCCAAGTATAGGTTTCACCCAAGCACAATCAAGTGTTCTGAGATTACCAGTCTCTTCAAGGTTAACCACAGTTTGTTAAGATTAGATAGATAGCGATTGAAATGTTAGAGATAGACATAGATATAGAGATAGAGATGACATAGATATAGATGATATAGATTTAGATAGAGATATAGAGATTGAGTGATAGATAGAGATAGAGATAGAGAGAGAGAGAGATAATCTCCCTCTTGACAGAACATGCTCTTTCTTTCTTCATCTTGAGTTTGACTTTTCATCCTTGGAGCTCAGGTTGTTGGATGGGCTAACAACCTTCAGATTCCTTAATGCATCAGTTCTTAGAGCTCTGGAAGCCAGATATTTTTAAGTTCATATGTACCTCCCTGGAACCACATGAGTCAGTAGAAGTCTTTAACCTAATGAATCTGGCACTTCACAGCCTCTACAATTGCATGAGTGATCAGTTTTCTGAATTTTTCCATAAATTGAACTGGACCTAAGTATATTGGTGATTTTAATGCCTAAAGAAGCTCTGGTGGTTTAATTTTAAGGAGATGCAATGCCAGCTCAAAGACACATGGGACAAATCCACCAGTAGTTCCACTGGAGAAAGATGGCTTATCTACTCCCACATGATTTACAGCCTCTGAATATCCACCAGAGGGCCAGCTATGGGTTGGTTCCAACTTGTTATATACCAATATAACAACAATTCCAGTAGAGAAAAGGGTACTGCCAATCCATGCCATGAAGTGGTAGCAAAACATGTAAAATACAACCATCGTTGAATCAGTATTTGTGAAAACCATGGCTCTGAAGATTGGGTCTTTGAAACCTACAGAGGGGAGGCTTGGTGAAATGGAAAGACAAACTCAGGACTTCCTAGATCAATTATCACATGTAAGAACTGGAAGTTGTTACTTTGTTCCCTGAAAAAAAAAATCCTTCTGATTTGTAGTAACAGATTATTGTTGAAAACCAAATTCAGAATTTTATGATAAGAGTGGCATAATTAGGCTAATTTAATTCTCAACATTGTATAGTTCTCAGATACATAGAGAGCAGTTGAAAAGGTCATGGCTTGGCTAAGGCACACCTTAGTCTTTGGACTGGTATTGTTCTTTAGCACTCTGGAGAGCTTTTTTCCATTCACTGTTTCAAGTCAAAAAGTTAGAAAAGTAACAAATAGTTGATTTTGTGGGTTCATTGCAACATGAGTAAAGTGATAGTCTACAGTCCTTGGAGAGGGATATCATGTTTGCAAGGTTGTAGGGACAGAACAGGAAGATTTCCAAATTATGCATGATTTAAGAAGATATGTACAAGTGCCAAGATGACAAGAGGTGAACTGTGATGGTTGATGTCAACTTAGCTGATGTCAGGGAAGTTCCATTGAGAATATGGACACATTCAAAAGATGGATTATCAGGAAAAGCTTGGAACCTTAGAAAAAGATTGGAACAGTACATTGACAGAGAACAACCAGGAAAACAAGCTGGGTTTAGAAGAGTTTGTGGCACCAGAGACATTATCACCAATGTCAGATAGATCTTGGCAGAAAGCAAAGAGTACCAGAGGAATGTTTATCTGTGTTTCATTGACTATGGAAAGACATTTCACCGTGGTTCACAACAAATTGTGGCTGACCTTGAGAAGAATGGGAATGAATCCCAGAACATTTGGTTGTGTTTATGTGAAGCCTCTCCTTGGACCAGGAAGCAGTCCTCAAAACAGAGCAAGGAAACCATTCATGGGTTAAATTCAGGAAAGAAGTGTATCAGGGATGCACACCTTTTCAATCTGTATGCAGAACAGATCATTCTGGAATCTGGGCTTTATGAGGAGGAATGTGGCATAGGATTGGAGGAAGACTCATCAGTAACATGTGTTGTGCAGATAAACTTGCTTGCTGAAACTGAGGAGTACCTCAAGTGCTTAATGTAGAAAATCAAAGACTGTGGTCTTCAATATGGATTGAATCTCTGTATCAAGAAAACAATGATTCTTACTGCTGGGCCAATCGGCAGCACCATGATGGATGGAGAGGAGATTAAAGTTGTTAACAATTACAGCTTGCTTGGCTCCACAATCAACAGTCTTGACACCAGCAGTCAGGAAATTAAAAGACAAATTGCCTTGAGAAAATCTGCTGTGAGGGACCTCTGCAGGGTATAAAAAAGCAGCAAAGTCAGTCCTGAGACTAAGGTGTGCCTGATCCAGGCCATGGTCTTCACAATTACTTGCTATGCAACAGAGAGCTGGACAATTACTAAGTATGGTAGAAGAAGAATTTTGAGCTGTGGTGTCTTTGTGTTGTGGTGCTGGAGAAGAGCCTTGAACATACTATGGACCACAAAGCAAAACAAATAGGTCTGTCTTGGAGAGGGTTAAACCAAGTTTTTCCTTGGAGGCTAGGATTATAAAGTTCCGTATCACATACTGTTGATATGTGGCCAGGAGAGGCCAGTCCTTGGAGAAGGACATCTTGTTCAGAAGGGCGGATGTTCAGTGCAGAAAAGGAAGACCCTGGATGAGATAGATTGATACAGTAACTGGGACAATGGGCGTAGGTGTGTTGGAATCAGTGAGACTGGTTCAGAATAGAACAGGCTTCAGAGCTGTTGTACAAAGGGTCACTGTGAGTCACAGGTGACTCTGAAAGACATAAAAACAACAACAAAATTTTAAAACAGAATTTGTCTTATTATTGTCTGACTTCTAGGAGAGATATGAGCAGTAGGCTGTTGCCAGCAGATTTCAAATATCTCAATGTCTGTAAGCACCTGATCCAGAGAAGCTTCTAGCTTCATGTCTGAACCACAGATTTAGGACTTGCCAGCCTCCAAAAACCAAGTGAGCATTTTATTTGAAACTAAAATAAAGTTCCCTCTCTCTGTTTCTAAGAGCTCTAGTGATCTAGTTGTAAGAAGATGTGCTGCTGATCCGAAGTCACATGCTTCAAATTCTCAAGCTCCTAAATGTCAGGAAGATGGGAAATCTCCTCCCCAGTCATTTACCATCTCCTAAAACTGATTGGAGGCTCAGCTATGTGTCAGCTCTGACTTGATGTGTGTATAATAGAGTCAGAACTCAAAACTGGTCCACAACCAAACCTCCAGAGGGTTTTCAGAAGTTGCAAATTTCACAGGAGGAGATTTCCCATCTTTCTCCCAGGGATTGGCTGGTGGGTCCAAACCACACACCCACACGCGCGCACACACACACAGACCCCTTTAGAGAACTTGGTTCAAGACATTCTGGTTATTTACATGTAAATAGAGTTCCCACTTTCTTCATTAAGAAGTCCTCCTTCTCTCAAAAATACAGGATTTTAAAAGTGTTGACTGATACTCACTTAAATACATTGTTGTTGTTGTTGCTATGTACTGTCAAGTCGCCTGTCACTCATAATGACCCGACATACAACAGCCCTAAACGCTGCTCTACCCTGTACCAATCGCAATGTCTCTGACACACGCATACCCACTACCCTGGTCACTGAATCAATCCACCTCGTAGAGCATCTTCCTCTCCCGCACTGTTCCTCCACCCTCCCAAGCATGACAACCCTCTCCAAGGACTCGTCCCTCCTTGCAGCATGTCCAAAGTATGTCAGATGAACAGCCTGGCTTCACCCTCTCCAGTAAAAAGCTGTTAGTTCTCTTACCCATAAAAGTAAACAAATTTTCATTCAAATAGTAGTACATATGACTACTATTTAGCTAAAGACAAACTATAGCAAATCTTCCTTTAAAAATACTTTTTTTTCTAAAAATAAAGTAAGTACTAGAGAAAAGGAATGGTTCTTCTAAGAAATGAATTTTGAAAAACTGAAAGATAAATGTAATTTATCAATATCATCAGTTCCACCTATAACAGGAATAAGACTTTCTGAAAGAAATTAATTGATCTTTCCCCTATTCAGCCAGAGGCATCCATTATCTCAGGAAGAATTTGGATTATTAAAGTAGGAATACAAAGGGAAGAAGTCATTGTTCATAGAACAAATTTTATCAGTATGTAGTGAGAGAAAAGTCTTGTGAATCATGGTTTGTGACAAAAGAAAGGGGATTTCTAAATTCCAATAACTATGTTACATATCCAAATTAAATTTTGGAAGCATGAACATATGCTTTAATATAAAGAGGAAAAATACACTGACACAAGAAAATCTTGACTCCTACCAAAAGAAAGCAACAAATAGAGCATTTCTAGTGTTTAAGGAAGACTGCAAGTAAGGTATTCTGCCTTTTTTTTCTTCAGGAATAATGTAAGAAGTAAGAAGGAATAGACATTCAGCTATGTTTGAAAAGATTATAAATATTTGATATTTCAGGAAAGAGCTGAGTAAGTGTGAGTGTGTGTGTGTGTGTCTCAGAATGATGATAGCAATAAAATGCCACCTGAGTTGTTGTTTAGAAATGACTGACCTAGAAGTACATATAATAAGAGAGAAGTCCAAGGAGAGTCTTTGTTGATGTAGATGACATCAATATGAGAGTAACCACTATAAAGGAGGAAGGACATCAATGGATGGTAAGACGAAGAAAATTCAGCAATGTGGACTCAACCTTTAAGTTCCCTTAGAGCTTATACATCTAGGAAGCACATACTGTTGTTATGGGCCATCGAGTTGCCTATGACTCATAACAATCCTCTGTACAACAAATCTGAAGCTTGTCCTATTCTCTGACACACCTACCCCCATTACTCCAGTTGTTGTATCAATCCATCTAATCTGGAGTCTTCCTGTCCTGTGCTGTCCCTCTACCCTTTTGAGCATGATGTCCTTCTCCAAGGACATCCTGGCCATGTTCCCAAAGCACGTGAGACAGATTTTCAAAATCCTAGCCCCAAAGGAGAAACCTAGTTTCACTCTCTCCAAGACAGACCTATTTGTTCTCTTGGCAGTCCATGGTATGTTAAGAACATATGAGTTTGCAATTAGACCATCATGGTAAGGCTAGAAAGAAATGAAAGATAATGCACTAGAATTTGCAGAATAAGAAATGAACATCTGATGAATCAATGAAAATATAGCTGAACATTCCCTTGAGCTTTGCCAGTCACAAGTTTCAGCAATTGCATTACACACTGTACCCCCCAAAAAAGCAGTGTCAGACATCTAGAGACTGAAAGAGAGCGGGCTGGCTTTTCCACATGAAAAACTAGCAAAGCTAGGAGAGGCAGCAGAGAGATATCTTCTCTTTGTAACAATTTTTTTTTTCTTTTGGTTAAACTCAGATGACATCTTGAGAAATAGGAAAAGAAGAATAAAAACAGAGAAAAACATCACTAATAATAAACCAACCTTTAAATTTACTGAGGATTTATGTAAAACACTGTTTTAAATGTTTGAGTCTGAGGTTCCTTTAATTAGCAAGTTTAAGCATCCAATAGAATTAGTTTATTCACAGAAAATGAGTAACTAAATGTCTTTTTTGCACATTTTGAGGCGTAGTCTACATATTTTGATACAATAACTAGCAAAGGAGAAAACAAAAACCATGGGAAATCTGTTTTCTGGGAAATCACTTTGGAGTTACCATGATGGTTTTCTGCCATTTTGAATTTTACTGTGAAATATAAGGAAAGAAAGTATTTGAAAGGAAAGTAATTTTTTTCATTATAAAAGTACAAGCCTTTTTTTTACAAGAGTTTTTTATAGATTTTATGAAATAGAATAGGCAATGACAAAGCAAGACGAGAACTTAAAAGATTTAAACTAAGAGAAGACTAACGTAACACCGCTAGGAAACGAAATACATAAACAAAAGGGCTTGCAAAATTTGAAGCAACACAAGTGAAAGGAAGAATTAAAGTTTGTTTTCTCTAACAATTACATTTGGGTAAACTAAAATAGATTAGGATAAAGATTATTGACACTGTTATGGTGTTAAATATCATCCAGTAGACTATGACTCATAATGACACTCTAAACAACAATAGATTAAAATCTTTCCTGTCCAGCATACTTACAATCTCTGCCATGCTCACGGCCATTATTGGTGTCACTCTGTCATTCTATCTTGTAACTATTGTGTTCATTTAAATCTTGCTCTAAAATCATGACATCTATCTATACGAGACAGTGATTGAATAAGTTTTGTTGTTGTTGATTGCCATCTAGTCTAGCATGACTCATAGCAACCCTATGAACAAAAGACCTGAAGCCTTTCTATAACTATGGTTGTTTCTCAAAATTCAAAGACGTTCCAGAGGCCTGTTGTTTAGGAAGTGGATGCCACTCTTGCTTGTAAGCCGGTTCTAATCTGAAAGTGCCGCCAAACACTGTCCACCATGGGTAACATTAGGGCATTTTAACACTCCAGTGGCACAAGGTTCCACATCACAGCAACCCCAAGTAACCTCAGTACAGCAAATTGACAAGGAGAGTGCTGTATCACTTAGAACAATGGTCTTCCAAGATATAATAAAAACCAATTTTTAAATATAAAGGCCCTCCACAAGGTTTTGTTGACTCTGAAAATATGGAACGCTTCATGAATTTGGGTGTCATCTTTGAGCAGGGGCCATGTTAATCTTCTCTGTTTCGTTCCAGTTTTAGTCTATGTGCTGTATGAAACTCGAAACTTTGTGAATGTCCTGTGCTTTGTATGTTCATAAGGCGGACACCACCAATAACTTTTTGATGGTTGCCCAAATAGGAGAAATAGTTTCAACCTGGCATCTTCAAGCTTTCACGTGGCAGCTACTATAACAATACGGTTTTATAGTGAAATGTGCAGAACATTCTGATTATTCTAGAAGTTGAAAAGTTGAAGAAACTTTCTTAAATTTGAGAGTTTTTTTAAAAATTACATAAGCAAAATATTACCTATAATTACTTTTTCTCTGACCGAGACCTTTCAGTTTATCAAAAATAAAATTTTGATACACATAGCAAAAAATGTATATTTATTATTTTTTAGTATCTTTCAATGCATTTGAAAAAGTCATTCATATTTATTGTCATATTACTTTCCTTAAGAAAAAGAGCTAACATTTTACAGCTCTGAAAATACCACATAATGCCACAAATATGTTTTAATTTCAGTAATAAAAACAGTGAAATAGCCTGGAAATGTTATCCTCTTCTTTAAAATATTCTTCTTTCCAATCCACATATTTCTAAAAAATCATTAAAATAAATTTTTAATGTGAAATTTCACCACGGTTGTGTTTTCAGTGGAATAGTGTTAAACTGTAGAAATTAAATGTGAAACATTACAATAAGAAACATAAATGAGTACTATTAATTTGTAAACAGAGTCAACTTTATTAGTAATCAAAGGACAAGTCAAAGAAAGATTCCACTAAATTTGGTATATTTCAAAATGTTTTAAATAATTACTATGTTAGACTCTCACAGGGAGTAATAAAAAGTCATACCTCACATTCTTAAAGAAATCTACATTTCTTAAAGAAGCCTCCAGATTCTTTGCTTCTATAGTTTTCTTTATAGAAACAGAGACTTAAACTTGAAAAGAATCAGGTGGTCATCCATTTGAAATCCTGCTTAGTTCAAGACAATGTATCACAACACTGCTGAGAGGTATTCTTCAACCTGTTTGAATGTTCACAAGACTTAAGACAATGTAACCCATTCCAATTTTTTACAGCAGGTACAGTTCTTCATTTGATGTGTTGATTGTTGTTAGCCTGGGTGTTGACTGTTGAACCAAGGAAAATGAAATCTTGACAACTCCAATCTTGTCATCATTTATCACAATAGTGTTTATTGTTCTACTTTTGAAGATTTTTATTTTAACTGTGGATTACAGTTGAGGTGTAATTCAGATTGACGGCTGCAGTGTTTGAGTTTCCTTAATAAGTCATAAGAATTGATGTTTTTTTAAAAAAAATATCATTATTAACTTTAATGAAAGTTTATAGAGACTTTGGATTTCCATTCCTTCATTCATTGTTGCAGTTTTCTCCTTGCCTGCCCCTCCCCACCAGTTAGCTCTTCTTTTTGAAAAGTAAAAGAAAAATTCTTTCATGGTTATACAATCCCTCTCCCCAAGTCCATTCCACTATGCAGTCCTCATTTTGGACTCCTGTCATGACAATATTACCTAATCATATATCCCTTTTAAACAGCTCTCTCCCTCATCTATTTCAATGCAGTATGCATAATTTATCCCATCTTTCTCAGTCTCCTCCCAACCTCAATGTCAGTCTTGTTTTACAACAATGGCATTATGTAATATTTGTCCTTTTGTGACTGAGATATTTCATTCAGCATAATATCCTCCAAGGTCACCCATATTGAATAATACTTCATGAGTTCCTTGTTTTTCCAATGTAGGTGATATTCCATTGTGTGAATTTACCAGAATATACTAATATCCATTCGTTTGTTGATGGGCACTGAGGTTATTTCCAACTCTTTGCTATTGTGAACAAAGCCTCGATAAACATGGGTGTGCATATATATGCTTGGGTGGCGATTTTGATTTCTTTGGGGTATATTCCCAGTACTGGAATTGCTGGGTCAAATAGTATTTTTTAAAAAAATATTTTATTAATTTTAATGAACATTTACAGAGATTTTGGATTTTCATTCATTCATTGTTGCACTTTTTTCTTTAGCCCCCTCACCCCCAGCTCGTTCCTCTCTTTGAAAAGCAAAAGATAAATTTCTTCCTTGGTATACAATCCCCAGACCCCAACCCTGCTCCCAACCCCCTGATCCAAATGGTATTTTTATTTGCAATTTTTTGAGAAAGCGCCATATTGCCTTTCATAGTGGTTGTACCATTTTACACTCCCACCAACAGTGAATAAGGGTTCCAATTTCTCCACAACCTCATCAGCATATGTTGTTTGCTGTTCTTTTAAATTTTGCTTTTCTTACTGGAGTGAAATGATATCTCATAATTGCTTTGATTTGCATATCTCTTAGAGCTAGGGATTTTGAACATTTCTTCATGTGTTTGTGTGCCATCTGAATGTCTTCTTTGGTCAAGTGTCTGTTCATATCCTGTGCCCATTTTTCAGTTGAGTTGTTTGCCTTTATCTTGTTGTGGTGATCTTATCAATTATTTCCTAAGACTTGACCACTAATGATTAAAACTAGTTCTTACTCTTTTTATCCTTGAGTAATTAAACTCTACTATCAGTCTCTTCATATTTGGCTTAGATAATTTTCAGGACTTTTATATGTCTTTATTATTTTCATTTAAGGAATTCATGTGCATGTATATACACACATGTCTCTCCATCTCTTTTATCTTTTTCTTTCTTTCTCTCTATCTGTATACATATATATCTTAAAGTATATACCTTATATATACATATTAAGATATATATCTTACATATATATCATATATATATCTTAAGATATTTTATCTCTCTCTCTCTACACACACACACACACACACACACACGCACACGCACACATATCCCCACTGTTATTGAGTTGATTACAAGACACAACAACCATCCTTTAGGTTTCCTTATAGGAAGAACTTTCTTTCCTCAGCAGAACATATGGTAAATTTAAATGGCCTAGCTTTTGCTTAGCAAATACATGTATTTGCTTTAAATATTTTTTAATGTTTAATTTTACTATGAGTGAAAAAGTTTACAAAGGAAGTTAATTTTCCATTCAATAATTCATACAGATTTCTAGTTTCTACATTTTCGTGGGGAGCTCTGGTGGCCTAGTGGCAAGGAGCTCTGCTGCCAACCCAAAGGCACAGATTTTGAATCCATCAATGGCTCTGCAGGAGGAGGATGCTCTGTCTCCTCCTGTGTGATTTACTGCCTCTGAAAATCCACTGGAGGGTCAGCTATGGATAGGATTTGATTTGATATCACATAACAGCAACAACATTATTATAGCACTCTCTATGATGTTTTTTAAATTCACATTCCCCTTCCTGCCTTCAGAGTTTTAAATCCCAAGCAAATATTGCCCTTTGATCTTACAAAATTGACCATTCTAAGACATGAATACCTCTCCAGTGTTATTCAAGTTTTAAATTTGTCTATTGTTTGGCTGAAAGTTGAACTATAGAAGTAAGCTTATTGAAACAAAATTCACATCTGGAGAACATTTTTGATAGGTTTTTTTGTTGGATTTTCATACCTCTTTAGTCCTAATTCATTTAAGGTGTTTTGCAATTGAAAGCGTGTTTCTGGTTTCATCAACATTTATTATAACCTAAGTTCAGTATAGTGGGTATATTATACAGTTTTATTTTTAAAATTTTTTGTAAGAGCATAATGCATAATTGTCTAAATATTGAAATTATTTTGTAATGGTTAAGTCACAAATTATTTTTATTATAAAAGTAATATTTATGCATTATAAACATTTAAATAATATATAAATAACAAAAATTAGGAGTGCCTCCTAAGTCCGCTGTATGGTTAGCAGAGTAATTATTGGTAATAATTTTCTATGTAGTATCCTGAATTTTTTTTCTATTACTTACACAGTCCCCTCACCAAAATTAAATAGTATTAATCTTATCATTATATCAACAATCAAAGTTTTACCACTTTTTCATTAATTTTGCATTTCATTTCCTCATTATTTCCTTCAGCCAATATTTAGTGCATGCTTATTAAATACCAAGAATTCTTTTAGAAGACTAGGCTACAAGATGAATAAATATCTGTGTCAGCACATGTCAGCTCATTATTTGAAATAAGTATATATCATTCTATCATATACATGCATGATAATTCTGCATAATTTGTTTAGCCATTCCTCTGCTGATACACAGCAAAAATTATTTTAATCTATCATTTAAAGAAAAAAAAAACCCTAAGTATTAGGCACCACACTAAGATGAGGCATACTTTTATCTCTTACTTTTTAAAACAAACAAACCAGAAATACCAAACAAGTCATGTTTAATCAGCTTCACATTGCCGTAGTAACATGAACTCTGTTATGTATTTGAAACAAGGTTAAGGCTTCTCTTCTTGGGAAACTGTAAATAAACAGACGTCATGGCTTCATGTGTGTGTACAGGAATATAGGTGGTACAATCATTCTATCCTAAATGATCATACAGCAGAAGTAATCACTAAAATAATTAAAAACCTTTCTGAGAAGAACATCAATCATTCAAGTGGACACCTGACCAATTATAAAAGGTACAAGTTACTAAAAAATGAATGCTTAATTGGCAGATATAACTATCTTTTGTGACTATTATCCAGTCCTCAGTTCTATTGAGTGTTTTCTGCATCTTTTTAAAAATGTTATGCAGTTTGTTTTGTGGGAAACGCACAATATTTGTGCTTTTTTCCATTTACATATTTGGCTATGTTGAAACCCCAGGGAATGAATCATTCTGGATAGCTGAAAATTTTAATCATTTTTGATGGAAATCTTTCTAAAATGGATTTCACACTTCCCTGCCTTCTTAAACAGAGTGGATGGAATGTAATTAATCTTTTTTTGATGACTTGGTTTTATCATTATGAACATTAATGACTATGCCGTGCTATCCAGAGATGACACACTCAACTCTGATTGTGGTATTCAGGATGGCCAATAGACCTATCGGTCTTTGTGAATATTTGTGTCTAGGTTAAACTCTCCCTTTAATGGTAAACTAGCACGTGCCACTCTTAAAACTGACAGTGAATCAACACAGTGTAATGCTAAGAATATGATCTTAAGAGTAAGACAACATTGTGTTTAAAAGTCTAAATTTCTTTAGGCCAAAACATTCTCTTACCTTCAGTTTATTCTTTTGTAATATGAACACAGTAACCCATCAAAGAGAGATACATCAAGATCATAAGAGACGAAATACAACTAAACTTAGAAGGCCTAGCATATGGTATAAATAGGCTGGCAAATACAGCCAGAAATGCATAGCCAGGAGAGAATAATATCAATGAATGAAGGTATAAAAGTTAAGTCCCTAGGTACATTAAAAAAAATCCAACAACTTTTTCCAGTAGGGTACAAAGAAAACCTTCTGTCTGGGGGAAAAAAGGTATTTGGCAACGACATCTCAGACAAGGTTCTTAAACAAACATTTAGAGAACAAGACATCCACGAGGACAAAACTGATAGACCAATCACAAAATGGGCAAAAGATATGGAAAGACTTTTCACAGTGGAAGACATTTAGATGGCCAACAGACAAATGAACAAATACTTTAAATTACTCGTAATATGAGAGATCTAAATCAGAACCGCAATGAAATATGGTTTCACTCTAGTAGCTGTGATAAAGTTTAACATGACAGCAAGCAACAAATGTTGGTGAGAATTTGGAGAGATTAGAACTCTTATTCACTCCTGGTGGGATTGTAAAATGGTACAACCACTCTGGAAGGCAGTTTAATGTTTATTCAAAAAGCCGAACATAGAAATTCATATAACCCAGCTATTCCAATGCTAGGGAGACACAAATGGTGATTTGGACACCTAAACTTATAGCAGCATTAATCAAGTTGGCAAGAAAATGGAAACAGTCCAAAAATCCATCAACAAATGAATGGATTGAGAAAATATGGTACAGTCACACAATGGAATACAATGTAGCACTAAGGAACAATGATTTTGTAAAATCCTATGTGGCATGAGATAGTCTAGAGAACATTAAAGGAGTGAACTAACTCTGTCTCATAAGGACAAATAAGATCCGTCTTGTAAATATAGTAGAATAACTTAGTAAAGTATGTGTAAAACTACAAGAGGGAGAGGGGAAAGGGCTAGGGAGCAAAATGTGGAAGGGATAGGAAATCACTGGGAGGACAGTATTCGGTGGGCAAAGAGGAGGGTGAAGGAATTAGGAAAGATCCAATGGAGACCTGAAAGGATGGAGTAATGGTAGACATAGGTCAATGGTAATTGATTTTATGAAACAATGCATATGAATGATCATATGAAACACAATGTACATGAATGAAACATATTGCATATGAATGAAAAATACTGTATATGAATTTCATGCAAATCAGTACAAAATTTAAAACAAACCTACCCAGACAAACACCAAACCACCAACGTTATCTAAAAATAAATAAAATATAAGAACTAAGTAAGAGGCTTCTGGATGGATCTTATGTGTAACAGAAAAGAAGCCAGTGTTAGCTTTTGTCCTTTCAAAATTAACTTTAAAAAGTTCTTTCTTATAAAAAGTGTCTTTGCTGACTAAATGTGATTATCTGACTAGATGGCAGAGGAGAGGACTGGGTCAAAGTCACGTGAATGAACTGTTTTGGTTTGAGGCACTGAGAGCTTTTAATGTTTTATAAAAATGCAGATGTTGTAACATCAACTTGGTATGCGACTTATTTTTAGGAAGCTATGGTAGTTTAATGGTGGCCAGTGAGTTGCACTGTTAACACAAAGGCAGGTGGTTAGAATCTACAAACTACTCCAATGGAGAAAAATGCCAATCTCCTCCTGTGTAATTTGCCACCTCTGAAAATCCGTTGGTAGGTCAGGCATGAGTCAGCTCTGATTCAAAGGCAGTGGATTGTTCTTTGTTTGTTGTTTTCTTTTTTTACTATTAATTATTTTAGAGAGCTTCTGCTTCTAGAAAATAGTTTTATTTGTTTAGAATCCCAGAGATTTAAAAATCCATAATAACATGGAAACTATTTTAAATTAATGTGAATTTTATGTTTCAAGTTATGAACTTGGTTTTAAGAAGTAGGACAAGAACCAATCATTTTTATTTAATCAACTCTTCTTAGCAATGCTAAATGTATTCCATTGAGCTTGGGAGTAAAGAAAGAGGGAGAGAGTGAAAGAGAGAGAAAGGGAGAGAGGCAGAGGGAGAGGGGAGAGAGAGAGAGAGAGAGAGAAAGAGAGACTCTAATCTCGATTTATGTACAGCTTTCATTTTAGTGGGAGAAATAGAAAATAAGCTCAAAAAATAAATAGTACATAATTTTATAAAGTTTCTTAGTGAAAATAGTGTGGTATTGAAGATAATACATGATGAAGCTAATTATTTAATATGCCCTTTTAATCACTGGTGATTTTGTAATGATTGGATGAAACTATGCAAATTAAGGGGCTTGGATAGGTATTGATGATGCAGGTAAGACATGGAATCCTTGTGGTGATGGGGTTATGCAAATAAAATAGATGAAATTCTGATGAGGGAAAAGCCAGATGTGGAGTGAGTTCTTTTGACACAGGAGACCTGAACCGAGAACTTCCTTGATCCAGGGCACAGTTGAAACATCAAAGATGGTATAAAAATAAAAAGTAGTAGATAGTAGAGAAATGAAGGTGGCAGAACCAGGGAACCAACATGAGATAACATGGTTACTTTCCTGTCCTACTAAATGAGGAAGCTGCATTGTTGTTAGGTACCATTGAATTGGATGCTACCCAGCTGGTTTTCAGAACTGACCTTCTGGCAGATTTTCAGAGGCAATGCCTCACATGAAAGGAGATTGTCAGTCATTTTCCTGCAGAGCAACTGGTGGGTTAGAACCGCATGCCTTTTGGTTGGCGGTGCAGCTCTTTACCACTAGGCAACCAGAGCTCTATAGAGATAGAAAACCAAGTGCCTTTAAGCAGGAGGCTTGCTGGTAAAATGAGCTACTCTAGTTCCCTACTGCAAGAGTTTAAAGAGTTTTGTACCATTTGCTCAAGCATGGCAGAGGCCAAAGTAAGCAGAGGAAAGAAGAGATCTGTCCTGAGGAGCCTGAGAGGAGTTTTCATGGCCAGGAGGAACTGCTTTCACCTAAGAAGGCAGAATTTGCCTACACACTTCCTGATCCGACTTTGTGTTGTAGTCTATTGGTTCTGAAAGCAGATTGTAGCTTAATTGTTGTTGTTAAGTGCCGTCAAGTCACAGGCGACTCCTAGTAACCCTATGAAACAGAGTCCTAATGGATGTCTTTCATTCTCTCTTCAGGTTCATAGGGTTTGCAGAGGCAAGCTATTATAGAAGTGGATGCCACTCCTCCTTCCATGTAGCTTAAAACTTCCCTATAAACCCAATAATGGTGTGTATTGTCTCAGTTCTATGTGGTCTTTGCAATGGATTACTGAAACATATAGAGAAATAAAGAGTGTTGTGGGAAGGACAGAAAATGTCAGAAATGATGATAAAATTTGAAGGGAGAAGAGATATGTTTGACCTCTACATTGTATAATTCAACACTGTTGTCAGACAAAGTGAGACACCACCATACCATTTTTACAAGTGTTGGGGAGTTAGAGAATTGATTTCATTGTAAAAGCAGTTATCCCTTAAGATCCTGTAGGGAAGGTGAATTTGAAGAAAGATCTAAAGGAGAAACCCAGAAAGATTTTTTTTCCAAGCAGAGGAAATAGACCATACTAAATTAGACAACAAACTACCAGCTGTGTTCAAGTAATAGCTTAGAGTCCTCTTCCTATTCTTCTCAGATGTCATTGAGTTGATACTTATTCATAGTAACCCTTTGTGTTACAGAATGAGATGCTGCTGTCTGCCCCAGTGTCATCCTCACAATAATGGCTGTGCTTAATCTCATTGTTGTAGTCACTTTGCTAGTCTATCACAATGAATATGTCCTCTTTTGCATTGACCATTTTCTTTTTCTTAGCTTGAGTCTTTTTCCTGGGACTCACCACTTCTGACAACATGCTCAAAGTATGTGACACTAAGGAGTATGCGAACCAAGAGAGATCAATTATTCTTTGTTCATTGTCTAACATTCACATTCATATTAAGTATGGCTTGAACCTTAGTCCTCAAACTGACATTCTTCCTTTTTCACATTGTAAAAACGTCTTTGGCAGCAGAGTGAAGTATGTCATTTGTTTTCTTCATTGTTGCTTTCTGTGTGTGAGCCTGTTTATGATGGATCCAAGTAATAGCGAATCCTCAGAAAAATCAATATTTTCTTCTTTCACATGATATTGTTTATTAGACTAGTTGAGAGGATTTTTGTTTTCTTTATGTGAAAATCTGCTATTGTTGTGGTTAGGTGCCGTTTAGTTGAGTACGTTTCATAGTGACCTTCTAAACAGCATATCTGCCTATCTTGTGCCATCTTCACAAGTGCTGACATATTTGAGCCTGGTGCTGTAGTCATTATGCCAAAGAGTCTTCTTCTCTTTGGTAGTTCCTCCAGCTTTCCAAAGATGATGTCCCACTCCAAGGAAGAGACTTTCTTAGCAATATGCCCAAAATATGAGAGACAAAGTGTTACCATTTCTGCCTCCAAGGAACACTCTAACTACGTCTTCACCAAGACATGTCTCTTTGTTCTTTTGGCAGCCAATGGGGTATTTAATACTCCTTTCCAACACCATACCTCAACTAGAGAGCACATAACAACAACAACTACTTTATCAAGCATGATGTCCTTTTCAGGAAGTATTTAACCCGATCACATATCCAAAGTACATAAAAAAATCTTCCCATTCTCACTCCTAAGGGTTGTGTGTGTGTGTTTTTTTTTTTGGGGGGGGCGGGGTTGTTTGTTTATTGCATTTTTACCAAGATAGGTTTGTTTCTTTTTCTTCATAGAGCCGGACAATGAATAAAAATGGCAGAAGAAGAGTTGGTGACTTTGAGTTTTGGTGGTGGAGAAGAGAACTGAATATCACATGGTCTGCCAAGAGAGCAAATATATATGCCTTGGAGAGGGTGCAGCTGAAGTGCTTCTCAAAGGCAAAGATGGTGAAGATCCATCTTTCATACTTTGAACATATAGCTAGGCAAGACATTGGAGAGGGGCATTATGTTTGGAAAGATGAAGGGTCAGCGAAGGAGAGGAAGTCCTCCAGTGAGATGGATTGATTCAATAATTTCAGCAATAGACTTGAGTGTTTTGGAGATGGTGAGGATGGCACATGATAGGGCCAGTTTCAGTTTGGCTGTTCATAGAGTCACTATGAGTCATACTTGACTTGATTGCACATAACAACAACAAAATCCCAATATTAGTAGCCAAGTTGCATGGATTTTTATTAGCTTAATGTTGTGGTGTATCATACTGTAATCTTTGATATTCCTCAGTAAATGTTTCAATTCTTCTTTACTTTCATGAAGCAAGGTTGTTATATGTATTCAGCAGATATTATTGAATCCTCCAATGCTGAGGCTTTGTTTTTCTTCATGTCGTCTAGCTCGCTGGATGACTCGTTCAGCATATGAAGTGAATACATTTTTGAAAGGGCAAAACTCTGATGCGCATTTTTCCCAATCTTAAACAACGCTATATGCCTTTGTATGGTTTGAACAACTCCCTCATTTTTCCATGTCCAGGTTCCAGATGAGTGCAATTTAGTGTTCTAGAATTCTCATTTTTTTATTATGTTATTATAAAATTGCTAAAATCCACATAATCAAAGCCTTGCATTGTTAGCAAAACATAAGTGAACATATTTTTTTATTGTTCTTTGCTTTCATCTAAAATTTATATAGTTTCAGCAATCATGACATGTTCCATATCCTCTTTTCAATCTGGGTTGAATTTCTGGCACTTTTCTGTTGGTCTACCACTGTAACCATTTTGCAATTATCTTCTTTATCGACATGTGTGATATTAATAATATTGTTTCATAACTTCTACATTCTGTCAGTTCACTTTTCTTTGGAATAGGACAAATGGCTTCTAATCAAGTAAATAGGCAGCTGTCTTCCCAATTTCTTGGCATACATAAGTGAATGTTTCAAGCATTGCATTTGTTTGCTGAAATATCTCAATTGGTAATTAATCAACTCTTAAAACCTTGTTTTTAATCAATATCTTCAATGAAAATTATATTTCTCCCTTAAATATCATCAGTTCCTGATTGTATGCTAAAAATGGTTGAACTTTGTTCAATTCTCCTTGATACTCTCTGGATTCTTTCCATTTAAAAAAAAATTCTTCATGCATTGTTTAATGTAATGTCCATAGAATATCATTATTATAACTTGAAGCTTTGACTATTTTTCTTCAATTATTTCAGTTATAGGAATTATGGACATACTCTTTACTTTTGGTTTTCTAACTCTAAATCTTTGCACATTTAATTTTAATAATTTATTTTCTTAAGTTAGTTGAAATTTTGTTTACATATCTGATTTTACCATTTCTTTTATTTATTTTAGCTACTCGCTATGAGTCCTGGTCAACTTGATGGCATAAAACAACAACTCAAATGTAGAAGGAAATATCAGTCTCTTATAACATTCATTTTTGCCTTTCATTTATTTTTAATAACATTTTTCTTTTCTCATGCCCTTGAGATCATCCCACAATTTCTTTGAAGTTTGGTCACTAGTGTTTAATGCTTTAATTTTTTTCCCTTAAAACATTCTCTAAATGTAGATAGGATATACTCAAGAAAGTTATTTGCCTTTTGTGGAATTGTTTAAATTCCTTCAACTTTCTTTGAATTTGCACACAAGCAAATGATAATCTGTTCCACAGTCAGGCCTTTATCTTCTTGCGACTTATCATATTGAATCTCCCCATCTTTTATTTCCACAGTTGTAGTCGGTCTCATTCATCTGTATTCTTTATAGTGAGGTCCATATGTATGGTCATTGTTTATGTTGTTGTAAAATGATATTTTTTAACTAACAAAACAAAGTTGTATCATGTACTCTCCAGTGTCATGTCTATTACCAAAGTTTGTTTCCCCCCACTCAACCTTCTTCTTTGTTTTCAACTTTCACATTCCAATCATCAGGAATTATCAATGTATCTTGATTGCATATTTGATAAGTTCCAGACTGCAGAAGTTATTAAAAAACTTCAATTTCTTCATCTTTGGATTTAGTGGTTGGTGTGCAAATTTGAATAATAGTTGCATTAACTAGTCTTCCTTGTAGGCATATGGATATTATCCTATCAACTGACAGGATTGTACTTCAAGATATATCTTAAAATGTTCATTTTGATGATGGATGTGATGCCATTCCTCTTCATTTTGTCATTCTCAGCATAGTAGACCATATGTTTCTCTGATTCAAAATGGCCTATATTAGTTTATTTCAGCTCACTAATGTCTAGGATATCAATCTTTATGCATTCTATTTCACTTTTGATTACTTCCAATTTTCCTCTTCATACTTCATATGTTGTATATTTCAATTATCAATGTATGTTTGCAGCTGTTTCTTCTTGTTTTGAATCACGTCATATCATCAGATGAAGATCTACTCCATCTATGTCATAAAGCTTTACTTCATCTATGTCATCAGAGCAGCTTATTTTGAGAAGGCAATTTTTTCATATGCATATCTCCCGGAATTTTATCAAACAATGCCCTCCTGTTATTCATTAAGTTTTACTGGCAAATGTTTTTATAACTAGGCCACCAGGTTCTTACAGTTGTTGTTAGTCTGGAAGATCTGCTGAAACCTGTCTATCATAGTTTACCTGCTAACATTTAAAATACTGGTGGCATAACTTTTAGCATCCCAGAAATTTTTAACTCAACAAAGCACAGCAAAATCATAGGTAAAAGATGACAGGTATAAGAGTGCTAAAGAGCAATGGTGTCAATATAGAGACTAAGATGTGCCTGATCTAGGCCATGGTTTTCTCATTTGCATGTTATGCAACTGAGAGTTGGGAAATGAATGAAGATGACAGAAGAATTACTGCCTTTGGGTTGTGATTCTAGAGAAAAGTATTGAACATACCATAGGCTTCCAGGGGAACAAATAGGTATGTCCTGGAGAGGGTGAAACCAAGTAGGTTCTTGGAGGCAAAGATTTTGAGGCTTGTCTCACATGCTTTAGGCATGTTTCCAGGAGGGACCAGTCTTTGGAGAAGTACATTGTGCTTGTAAGGATAAAAGGACATTGCAGGATAAGACGAATTGACATAGTGCCTGTGGCAATGGGATAGGTGTGTCGGAGACAGTGAGTTTGACTCAGGACAGAACAGTATTCAGAGCTTTTGTTCATAGGGTCACTATATGTTGTAGTCAATTTGACAGCACATAACAACAACAACAGTGATGTAATGGATGCCATTGGGAGCTCAGGTGGCAAAACTAGGTAAGAAATTGTGCTGCAATCTCAAAAGCACATGGTTTGAATCTGCTATCTGTTTCATGGAAGGAGGGTGGGCAATCTCCTTCTGTACTGTATACTGCCTCTGAAAACATGCTGGAGGGGCAGCTATAAGTCCTTTCTGATTCAATACCGCTTAACAATGATAGTGGTCCGATGGTTAAAAGGTAACCTGCTAAGACACTGACCATTGTGTGTCAATATTGCTATCCATACCCATATCTACACTAATTTAGCAGACATGACTAGTCTTTAGACAGGCAGTTATCATGTGGTCATTCTCTTAAGGAGAATTAATACAGAACCATTAGTTCCGTGATGAGCTCTAGTATGAGCAGTCAGTTATCATCTGGAAAGGAGTTTCTTTGGAGTTGTGACCTGCATCAAATATATATGGAAGTCTAGAAAGGCTCTTTATCTTTTTGGTTGGTCAGAAGCCTGCATCTGGCTTATGACGTCTAATATCCAGTTCTTTGGACTTGAGTCGGTGGCCTTCCATATTACTTGCCTATTTTTAATGCATCAGACTTCAAAGCTTTCTATCTGATGTGACAATCTTGGAGTTATTGACCTCTGCATCTATGTGAATTAGGAGAAATCTTTGCCCTGGCCTCTTACCTGCAGATTTGGGACTTGCTAACCTTTACCTGCACATGAACTATTGCTGTGAGATTAAATATTTCTCTCTCTCTCTCTCTAAATCTAGACATATATAAGAGACATCAAGCAAACAAATCTTCTCACTAGGCCAATAAGCAGCACTATTTTAGATGGAGAAAAGACTGAAATTGCTAATGATTTCATCTTATTTGGATCCACAATCAACACCCTTGGCACCAACAGTCAGGAAATCAAAAGATGAGTTGCATTGGGAAAATCTGCGGTCAATAACTTCTCCAAAGTGCTAAAGAGCAATGATATCAGTCTAGAGAATAAGATGCACCTGACTCAGTTCATGGTCTTCTCAATCACTTGTTATGCATCTGAGATCTGGACAATGAATGAGGATGACAAAAAAAAAATTAGGCATTTGCGTGTGGTGCTGGAGAAGGGTATTGAACACTGCATGGACTGTCAAGAGAAAAAAACGTGTCTGTCCTGGAGAGGGTGAAATCAAGATGATTCTTGAAGGCCAATATTTTGAAACTCCATCTCACATATTTTGGGCATGTTGCCAGGATGGATCAGTCCTTGGAGAAAGATATCATGCTTGGAAGGGTGGAGGGACAGTGCAGGAGGGGGAGACTCTTGATGAGATAGATTGGCAAAGAGACTGTGGTAATGGGGTCAGATGCATCAGAGATAATAAGGTTGGCTCATAATGGGGTGAACTATGGTGTAGAATAAGAGGACTGAATATACTATGGACTGCCAAAGGAACAAATATATGTCTTGGAGGAGGCGTACTAACCAAAGTGATCTTTGGAGGCAAAAATGGAGAAACTTCATCTCACATATTTTGGGAATGTTGCTAGAAGAAATTATTCCTTGAAGAGGGATGTCATGTTTGGAAATGTGGAGGGCTAGTGAAAGAGAGAAAGACCAGATGAATTAACACAGAGACTGTAATAATGGGCTTCAGTATGTCAGACATTGTGAGGATGGCACAGGGTAAGACAGGGTTGTTGTTCATAGGTCACTATGAGTTTTGCCAGCACCTAACATCAACAACGTATGTATATATAAGTACATCTATAGATAAACAGATATACAAGAATTGCTCAAAATGCTCACTAGTTATAGCCACAGAGTTGGTTCTGACTCATAGCTAACTCTCCATTGCATTTCTGAGAGTGTAAATTATGCAAAAGTACATTGCTTATCTTTCTTTCATGGAGCCACAAGTGGATATGAAATGCCAGATACGTGTAGTTTTAGTTTATCTGCACATTTCCCCATGGATGATGCCTCCATATTATATGGTGTTCAAAAAATATGATGATATGTTGTTATAAAAAATTACAAAAACTTCAGGAGAAAGTATAAGAAAATTTAGGTGATCTTGGGTTAGATAAAAATACTGCTTGTAATGTAAAATACTGCAACTATTTTGTAAAACAATTTGGCAGTTTCTCAAAAAGTTAAACACATATTTAACATGACTTACTCATTCTACTTCTAAGGTATTTGTTGTTGTCATGTGCCATTGAGTCACTTGTGACTCATGTTGTTGTTGTTGGTTCATTGCCTTCAAGTTGAGCATAACTCATAGCAACCCTATGAACAAAAGGCCTGAAGCTCCTCTACAACTATTGAAATTTATCAACGTTCGTAGAGTTTTCAGAGGCATTTTATTTAGGAAGTGGATGCCACTCCTTTCTATGTGACTCTTAGAGACACATTGTACAACAACTCTGAATCTTGCTCCATCCTGAGTCAACCTTATTGTCTCTGACACAACACACCTATCCCCACTATCCCAGTCACTGTAAATGCATCTGATCCAGGGTCTTCCTCTCTTGCTTGTCCCTCTACCCTCCCCTCTCCAAACACTGGTTGCTTCTTGAAACATGCCCAAAGTATGTCACACGAAGCTTCAGAATCCTTGCCTCCAAGGAGCAGCCTGGTTTCACCCTTTCTAGGATCAACCTGTTTGTTCTTTTAGTGGTCCGTAATATATTCAATGTTCTTCTCTAGCACCACAGGTCAAAGGCATCAAATCTCTTTCTATCAGCCCTAATCATTGCCCAGATTTCTGATGCATGGCTAAGGAAAATGAAAGTGTATGGCTACACAAATCTATAGGAAGACTCAAAACAGTTTTACTTAAAATAATCCCAAACTGAAAACAACCCAAATAAATGCCCATCAACGGTTGGATGAACATGCCAATTGCAATGTATCTATGAAATTGATGCTACTTAACAATAAAAAGAATAAATGATAGGTACATACAACAACATAGATGAGTCTTTAAAAATTATACTACATGAGAGAAGCTAGACCAAAGGAAAACTGTACAAAAATTAAGAATCCATGTAGAAAATTTGAACTGCTATATAATAAAGAAGGCATACTAGTGGTTAGTTAGTGATGATTTGGGATAAGGATAAATTGGAGGGAGGATAATCCTGAAAGAGGAGGAAATTTTGTAGGCATTGAGAATGTTCGTTATTTTGTTAGTGATGGTTCTATAATTGTATGTGCACATGCATATATACGTGTATATGTATACATACATATGTGAAAAAGAAT
>NW_006399974.1:2598367-2626388 GCF_000299155.1 Elephantulus edwardii | reverse complement strand
AATTTAAAAAATTTCACTTTGTAGCATTATGAAATTAAATGAAGTCTAATTTCTTTTCTATTTTTTATTTAATATTCACTGACAAAATGATGATTTTGAAGTAGATACTATTCCAAAGTGCTCCTGATCCAGGCCATGGTCTTCACAATTAACTTGCTTATATGTTAGACAGGTGGACAATGACTAGGGATAATAGGAGAATTGATGCCTTTGAGTTGTGGTGTTAGAGAAGAGTCTTGAACATACCATATACTTCTAGAAGAACAATCAGCTTTGTCCTGGAGAGTGAATCAGGCTGCTCCTTTGAGGCAAGCATCGTCAGACATACTTTGGGCATGTTTCAGGGAGGGACCAGTTCTTGCAGAGGGACATCATGCTTGGGAGAGTGGAGCGACAGTGCAAGAGAAGAAGACCCTGGATGAGATGGATTGACTCAGTGACTGGAGTAATCGGGAGGGTATGTCAGAGAGGATGAGGATGGCACAAGATAGGGCAGGGTTGAGTTGTGGTACACAGGGTTGCTGTGGATCACAAGTAACTTGACAACATATAACAACAACCACCAACACCGCATAAAGAAGACAGTTTTGATACTTCACAGATTCCATAGGATTTTGCCTTTATTTTCTTCTCCCTACACATTTTCTTAGATTTTTCCACTTAGTTTATTTGCATTCATTAGTGACTTTCTATATGAGAATACTCTAACACATGAAACCCTGCTTTAGTTACATTGCACAATCCTGTCCAATTCACTTAAAAGCCTCTCCGTCTCTCCTTTTTTTCCTCTCCAAGTTGTTTCTATTCTATAAAGGTTGGGCTACCAGGTTTTGAAAGAAATACAGCAACAAATCATCTTCCCTTATTACGCCCTTTCAATTTTTTTGTGTCATTGTAAAGTTTCTGTGGTACTTATTAGTGAAGCCACCCTATTAGACACCTGGCTGCCTCTTCTCTTGTTTTTAATTAATTGTGTAGTCAAATAGATGATGTGCCCCTTAGTTTAGAAATCATATCTTTATCTTGCATGTATGTACAGAAATACATATTTTTTTTGACACAGAATTGCCAACATTCTTTTCTAACAGAAACATGTACACCCCTAAATATATACTCACCATGGCCTTTATTTAAGTCCTCCTATATAATAAGTAGCTCAAAATATGAGGGTTGAAAACACAGCCAGCCTCCAGTCATCCCCTCCCTCCTCTTTCTTGTTATCTCAAATTTTTCTTCGGGTGTGTAAGGAGAGATGTCTACTTAGGTGTGAAGAGTAAAGGCTAAATGAATTGAAATTGAATTGTGAAAATGGTGCACTTTATGTGGTGAAGGCACATTCCATATGTTTTTATTTTTTAAAGAATGTGACATTTTTGTTGAACTGGTGAAGAGTAGGGGGTCCTCACGCAATGGATGAAAATTCATTAGGCTTGTTCAGTGGGGAACTCCAGGATTCATATCTTACCCAGTCCTTCCTTCTCACACAGTTTTCAGTAACTCTCCAAGTTCTAAAACAAGTCACTCCCATTTTTTCATTACATGTTTCATATAATTTATTGTACAAAATAAATAGTTTGCAAGAGTTGGGTTTATGAATAGCTTGAAACAGGTTTTCCATGTCCAAATCAAGCTGCCATAGTAACCATTTTTCATTTCTGCCAAACGCATGGTCTTTAACTTCTTTTTTTTCTGCCTTGAAATATGTTGTTTGAAAAAAAAAATCTCAAATTATTCAGGAAAGTTGATCAGGTTTCATTAAAATAATGACTTCATTGTTAGCAAATGCTCATTTCAATCTCTTATGAAGTGGCTTTTTTTCTTGGCATTATTAGCATCAAACTAAAAAGGAAAAAATATAGCTTTCTTATATTTATCATAAAAATAAATTAAAACACACTTTTTGTTCGGCTTCCATCTCCCCAAGAAGCAGTATTCTACCATTTTTGAACAATAGAACAGTAACAAGTCCAAGTTAAGATTCTGTCAACAAAGTATCAAACATAACATTAAGGAAGACAGTAGTGTCTGCTGGATATTTATGTTCAAACATCTTCAATGAACTACTTATTTATTTGATAAGAATTTTTAAAAGGTTATTTCCACAGGTATATTTATACCTTCTCATATTTTTCCTTTCTGAATAAGATGGCACCCAAAATTAAACCCCTGTATGAAAGGATCAGTGCAATCCTTGATTAACCTGCATGTTTCATAAGCCAGCCAGGGTCAAGAAGATTTGTAAAAAGCTCGCCTCAACAGCTATTTACTTCAAATCCTCAAACAACAGAAAAACTACCTCCAGAAGTCACCATGATATATGTCCATTATATACAGAAAGAAGCAAAGAGGTTGAAGGAAGAAATTGTATTTTGGCAAAAAGGAAAAGATTTTTATGGATGCACTATTTAGCCCATCTCTCTCTGTCTCTTGCTGTCTTTTCCAGTAAGAACTTGGAGCAAAAGGAAAATATAGTGAGTAAAAGGTGTTCTTGTAACTTAAGCTAGTATTCACTGAGTGCTTTTTCCTATTCTCAATTGTCCCAAGAAGTTTCTGTATATTGTTGTTGTTGTTGTTATGTGCCGTCGAGTCGCTTGAGACTTATAGCGACCCTATGTACAAAAGCTCTAAACCCTGCTCTATTCTGTGCGAATCTCACTGCCTCTGACACACCCATCCCGATTACCCCAGCCACTGAATCAATCCACCTCGTAGAGGGTCTTCCCCTCCTGCGCTGTCCCTCCACCACCCTCACAAGCCTGATGTCGCTCTCCAAGGACCTCTCCCTCCTTACAACATGTCCAAAGTATGTCAGACAAAGTCCCAGAATCCTTGCCTCCAAGGAGTAGCCTGGTTTGACCCTCTCCAGGTTGTATCTGTTTGTTTTCTTAGCAGTCCAGGGTATATTCAATACTCTTCTCCAGCACCACAGCTCAAAGGCATCAATTCTCCTTCTATCCTCCTTGGTAATTGTCCAACCCTCTGATGCATAAGTGATTGCAAAGACCATAGCCTGTATCAGATGCACCTTAGTCTCCAGAGTGACACCATTGCTCTTCAGTACCCTGGAGAGGTCCCTAACAGCAGACTTTCCCATCACAATACATTTTTTTTATTTCCTGGCTGCTAGTGCCAAGAGTGTTGACCGTGGAGCCAAGCAGACTAAAGTTGCTAAAAATCTCACTCTCTTCACCATCCATCCTGATGCTGCCAATTGCTTCAGTGGTGAGAATCTTTGTCTTACTGACATTGAGCCTCAATTTATATTTAAGGCTGCAGTCTTTGACCCTCTGCAGCAAGCATTTCAGGACCTCCTCAGTTTCTGCAAGCAGGGTTGTATCATCTGCATAACACAGATTGTTAACAGATCTTCCACCAATCCTGATGCCACACTTCTCCTCAAAGAGCCCAGCCTCTTGGATAATCTGTTCTGCATATAGGTTGAAAAGGTATGGAGATAGGACACATCCCTGGTGTTCGCCTTTCCCAATTTGAACCATGCAGTGTTTCCTTGTTTTGTTCTGACGACTGCCTCTTGGTCCAAGTATAGGTTTCGCATTAGCACAATTAAATGTTCTGGGATTCCCATTCTTCTCAGAGTCAGCCACAGTTTGTTATGATCCACACAGTCAAACGCCGTTGCATAATCAATGAAACACACGTAGACATTCTTCTGGTATTCTCTGCTTTCAGCAAAGATCCATCTAACATCAGATACAATATGCCTAGTACCACAACCCCTTCTAAACCCAGCCTGGACTTCTGGCAGTTCTCTGCTGATGTGCTGTTCCAGTCGTTTTGGATAATCTTCAGCAAAATCTTGCTTGCATGTGAAATCAATGATATTTTTCTGTAGTTTCCACACTCTGTTGGGTCACCCTTCTTTGGAATGGGAACAAATATAGATCTCTTCCAGTCAGTTGGCCAAGTGGTTTTTCTCCAGATTTCTTGGCACAACTTGGTGAGCACATCCAGGGCAGCATTTGTTAGCTGTTTCTGTTTCTGTGTAGTATTAAAAAAAAAAAACAACAACAACAAAAAACAAAAAAAACCCCACACAAACACAAAAACAACAAAACAAAACAAAAAACCACCCAAAAGAAACCCACCAACTAAAAACACAAGATCCCAAAACTCGAGAACCACGATAGTAGATATTATTATTATTCTAATTTTATTTGTAAGAGTAAATAGAAGTATAAGAACATCAAACATTCATTAAACAGTGACACGAAGATTTAAAGTTTTCTGTTTCTGGTTGTGCAAACCATACTCAGTTATTTCACCTGGATCTGTAGGTTTCAGTATGACTCTGTTCCCATGAATTTTTGTCCTTAATTCTTCACTTTGAACATGTGTAAAATTGATTTATATAGAAGGAATATCTAAATAGTTAATAAATGTCCAACTCATTGTCTTAATTGCTAGGTCTACTGAGTGTGTTCTGACTCATGGTGACATAGTAGAAAAACTAAACAAAACACAAAGCACTACCCAGCCATGTTCCATCTTTGTAAATTAATTGCTTTGTTTAAGCTTATTGTTGTAAACACTGTCTTCCTTCTTTTAATTGAGGGTCTTCATCTTTCTGGTAACTTTTTTCTTTACCAGACATGATGTTCTTCCAGGAAATTGAAACTTACTTACAAAATGTCCAATATATGGGAGACATAATCTTGGCATCCTTCTTTCCTCCCCCCACTTTTGGATTTCCATTTATTCATTGCTGCACACATTCTTCCCTGCCCACAACTCTGTCCCCCACACAGAGTTCACTTTTATCTTTGAAAAGTAAAAAAAAAAATAAAAAAAATAAAATTCACTGTTACAATCTCCCTCACCCCCAGTCCATTCCACTATACAGCTTTTATTTTGGACTCTTGTCATGACAATAATATATTTCTCCTAAACAGTTCTCTCCTGCATCTGTTTCAATTCAGTAAACAATAATTATTGCCTCTTAGTTTCCCCCCAAATCCGATGTCAGTCCCACTTTGTAATAGTGGCACGAGGCAGTATTTGTCCTTTTGTGACTGAGATATTTCACTCAGCATAATGTCCTCCAGGTTATCCATTTTGTATAATATTCCGTGAGTTCTTTGTTTTTCAATGCAGCATAGTATTACATTGTGTGAGTATACCACAGCTTCTCTATCCATTCGTTTGTTGATGTGCAGTTGGGTTGTTTCCAACTCTTTGCTATTGTGAACAAAGCCTCAATAAACATGAGTGAGTATATGTCTGCTTGGGTGGCAGTTACAGTTTTGTTAGGGTTTATTCCCAGTAGAGGAATTGCTGGGTCAAATGGTATCTCTATTTCCAACTTTTTAGAAAGTACCATATTGCCTTACATAGTGGTTGCATCATTTCACACTTCCACGAACACTGAATTAGGGTTCCAGTTTCTACATAATCTCACCAGCATTTGTTGTTTGCTGTTCTGTTAAATGCTGCAATTCTGACTGGGGTGAGATGACATTTCATAGTTGTTTTGATTTGCATCTCTCTTAGAGCTAGTGATTTTGAGAATTTCTTCACGTGTTCGTTTACCATCTGAATGACTTCTTTGGTGAAGTGTCTGTTCATATCCTGTGCCTATTTTCAATTGAGTTGTTTATCTTTATCTTCTTGTGGTGCTCAAGTATTTTATACATTCTAGATATAATTCTCTTATCAGACATGTCATTATGAAATATTTTTTTATTAGTCTGTGGCTTCCCTTTTTACCCTGTTGAAGTTTTCGGATGTATGTAGGAATTTGATTCTAAGAAGATCCCATTCATCTATTTTATCCTTTCCTGGTTGTAGGATTTAAAGGATGCTTGGAAGACTGTTTATGTTGTGGATTAGGATTTCTAGACTTCTTCCAAGCTTTTCTCTACTGAAGTTTATAGTCCTTGGTTTCAGTCCTAGGTTTTTGATCCACTTTGAGTTGGTTTTTGTGTATGGAGTGAGGTGTGGATCTTGCTTGAGTTTTATACAGATATTTTCCCAACTTTGCCAGCATCATTTGTTAAAAAGGCTGTTGTTTCCCGACTTAAAAGATTTCATCTCCTTGTCAAAAATCAGTTGACCATAACTTGTTGTTGTTATGTGTGTTGAGTTGCTTGCACCTCATAGAGACCCTATGTACCACAACCCTAAACCCTGCTCTATCCTGTGCTAATCTCACTGCCTCCAACACACCCATCCCGATTTTCCCAGTCACTGAATCAATCCACCTCATAGAGGGTCTTCCCCTCCTGCGCTGTCCCTCCACCACCCTCCCAAGCATGATGGCCCTCTCCAAGGACTGGTCCCTCCTTACAATATGTCCAAAGTATGTCAGACAAAGCTCCAGAATCCTTGCCACCAAGGAGCCACCCAGTTTAACCCTCTCCAGGATGGATCTGCTTGTTTTCTTAGCAGTCCATGGTACACTCAATACTCTTCTCCAGCACCAGAGCTCAAAGGCATCAATTCTCCTTCTATCCTCTCTAGTCATTGTCCAACTCTCTGATTCGTAACAAGTGATTGCAAAGACCATGGCCTGTATCAGACACACCTTAGTCTCCAGAGTGACACCATTGCTCTTCAGTACTTTGGAGAGGTCCCTAAAAGCAGAATTTCCAATCACAATATGTCTTTTAATTTCTAGGATGCTGGTGCCAAGAGTGTTGACTGTGGAGCTAAACAGACGAAAGTAGTTAATAATCTCAATTTCATCACCATTCATCCTGATGCTGCCAATTAGTGCAGTGGTGAGAATCTTTGTAAAAGTTTTTTTGTAAAAAAAAAAATACAATCTAAACATTCGGACCACAGTTAGATGGGCTTATTTCTGGGTTCTGAATTCTATTACATTGATCTTTGTGTCTGTCATTGTACCAGTATCACGTTGTCTTGACCATCATGGCAGTATAGTAGGATTTAAAATCAGGGAGTGAGACGCCTCCTGTCTTGTTTCCCTATTTAAGGAGTGATTATTTGGGGCCTCTTTCATTCCAAATAAAATTGGAGAATACCATTTCCATATCATTGAAAAATAGAATTGGTATATGTATTGAGATTGCATTAAATGTGTGAAGTGCCTTCAGTAGCATTGTCATTTTTACAATATTGAGTCTTCCTATCCATGAACAAAGTATATTCTTCCATTCCTCCAGATGTCTTTTTGTTTCTTGTACTAATGTTTTGCAATTTTTTAGTAGATCCTTTGTGCTCCTGGTTAGATTTATTCCCAAGTATTTAATCTTGTGATTATCTATTGTTAAGGGTATTGATTTTCTTAGCTCCAGCACTGTATTCTCTTTGTCACTGTAGAGAAATTCAGTTGAACTTTAGATGTTGATCTTGTATCCTGCCACTTTGCTGAATTTCTCAACTATATCCAGTAGTTTTCTTGCTGAATCTTTAGGGTTTTCAAAGTATATTATCATGCCTTCTGCATAGAGATAATTTTACCTCCTTGCCAATCTGGATACCTCTTATTTCCTTCCCTTGTCTTATTGCTATTGCTAAGATTTCCAATACAATATTGAATAGGAAAGGTGATAGTGGGCATCCTTGGCTTGATCCTGTTCTCAAAGGGAATGCCTTTAATCTCTCTCCATTGAGAACAACGTTGGCTCTCAGGTTTGTTTATAAACTTTTTACTATGTTGAAGAACTTCCCTTCTAATCTTATTATATTGAGTGTTTTAAGAAGGCAAAAGTGTTGCATTCTGTCAAAGGCTTTTTGTTCATCACTTGATAGGATGCTGTAGTTCTTGTTCTTTGTTTTGTTAACAGGATGAATTACATTGATACTTTTTCTTATGTTGAACCATCTTTGCATATCTTTTATGAATCCCACTTGGTCATGATGAATTACTTTTTTATATTTTATGCATTAATGGATTTTATTCAGGATTTTTGCATCTATGTTCATGAGAGATATTGGCCTATAGGTTTCTATTTTGGATGTACCTTTACCTGGCTTTGGTATCAAGGATAGGTTTGTTTCAAAGAATGAGTCTGGGAGAATTCCATCTTTTTCTATTTTATGAAATAGTTTATGTAGAATTAGTGACAGTTCTTCTCTGAATGTCTTATAAAATTCACTTGTAATACCATATGGTCCAGAGCTTTTTATGGTTGGACGTTATTTTATTACCTTTTCAATTCCTTCTTTTTTAATGGATCTGTTGAGGTGTTCAGTTTTTTTGTGTCAGTTTAGGTAGTTTGTGAACTTCTAAGTATTTTTCTATTTCCTCTAGGTTTTCAGTTTCAGCAAGCAGGGTTGTGTCATCTGCATAACGCAGATTGTTGATAGATCTTCCACCAATCTTGACCCCACGTTTCTCCTCATAGAGCCCAGCCTCCCAGATAATCTGTTGGGCATACATGTAGAAAAGGTATGTAGATAGGACACATCCCTGGAGTACGCCCTTCCCAATTTTGAACGACGCAGTGTTCCCTTGCTCTGTTCTGATGACTGCCTCCTGGTCCAAGTATAGGTTTCGCATTAGAATGATCAAGTGTTCTGGGATTCCCATTCTTCACAGAGTCAGCCATAGTTTGTTATGATCCACACAGTCAAACACCTTTGCATAGTCAATGAAACACAGGACTGCAGCCTCCAATATGGATTGAGGCTCAATGTCAAGAAGACAAAGATTCTTACCACTGGGCCAATTGGCAGCATCAGGATGGATGGTGAAGAGATTGAGATTGTTCACTGCTTTACTTTGGTTGGCTCCACAGTCAACACTCTTGACATCAGTATCGAGGAAATTAAAAGGTGCATTGCCACGGGAAAGTTGGCTGTTATGGACCTCTCCAAAGTACTAAAGAGCAATGGTGTCACTCTGGAGACTAAGGTGTATCTGATACAGGCCATGGTCTTTGCTATCACTTGTTATGCATCAGAGAGTTGGACAATGACTAGGAAGGAAGGAGAATTGATGCCTTTGAGCTGTGGTGCTGGAGAAGAGTATTGAGAGTACCATGGACTGCTAGGGAAACAAACAGATTCATCCTGGAGAGGGTTAGACCGGGCTGCTCCTTGGAGGCAAGGGTTCTGAGGCTTTGTCTAACATACTTTGGACATGTTGTAAGGAGGGACTAGTCCTTGGAGAAGGACCTCATACTTGGGAGGGTGGAGGGACAGCGCAGGAAGGGAAGGCCCTCTATGAGGTGGATTGATTCAGTGATTGGGTTAATCAGGATGGGAGTGTCAGAGACAGTGTGATTGGCACAGGACAGAGCAGAGTTTAGGGCTGTTGTACATAGGGTTGCTATGATTTGCAAGCGACTTGATGGCACATAACAACAACTAGTTTTTCATATTTATTTGAGTGTAGTTTTTCATAATATTTCAATGTTACCATTTTTATTCTAGTTGGTGCTGTTGTGATGTTGCACATTTCATCTCTTTTTTTTGCACATTTCATCTCTTATTCAGATTATTTGTTTCTTTTCCTTTGTTAGTTTTGAAAGTGGTTTGTCAATTTTATTGACCATTTTAAAGGACCAATTCCTAGTTTTGTTGATGATTTCAATTATTTTCAGTTTTCTATTTCATTTCTTTCTGCTCAAATTTTTGTAATTTCAGTTTTTTTAGAGGGTCCAAGATTTACTTGCTCTTCTTTTTTAATTTGTTGGAGATGCTGAGTTAGAGTCAATGGTCATTTTTTCCCTGCCTTTTGATGTGTTTGCCTATTGCTATAAATTGACCTCTGATTATTGCTTTGGCTGTTTCCTGAATATTTTGTTTATGTGTCCCTCCATCATAGTGACAGCATCTGAAACATTGAACATCATATTTCGGACTGTGCTTTCTTGCATTTCCAGTACCTCTAATGCCTCGTTTGCTTTATCTGCATTGTTTTGAATTATTTTATTAAGCTCCTCTTGGTTTTTGCTTGCAGTGTCCTTTAATTCTTCTAGTTTGTCTTTCACCCATTGAAAAGATTCAATCATTATTCTTTTAATTTCTGTGTCAGAAATTTCCATCAGACTTTCTTGCTTTAGGCAATCCATTAATATTGTGCCATTTTGAGTGAGTGATATTTTGCTTTGGGCTTGTGTAGGAAGTGAAGTAGTCTGCTTCTTTTTTGACATTACTGTGGTATAATTTTTCATATTTGGGGTATTAGCCAGTTCTTGATCTGATGTCACTGCTCCAGAAATAGTTTGAGCAGTCATACGCACAGATGAATGCGGGTGATGAGAGGGACATGCTTATAGACCCACAGGGGAATATATAGAAAAACCAGGAAGCCTTAGTTTTCCCCTCAAGAACTGTGTCTGCCATCCCAGTGGAGCTCCAACTCTCTCACTCCCTACTGCTTAAGGTGAAGAGGTTCCATAATTGATTCAGTAATCAGCAGTGATCCACCCCTAAGTAGCTCAATTCAACTTCTTGCTGTCCTACTTGCTTATGCTGGCTCACTGCTCCTAGCAGAGGCTTGCTGGTCATTGCAGATGCTCATTGCTCCCCACTGAGACATATTGCTCCCTTCTGAGCCTTGCTGCTCCCCACAAAGACTCCCTGTTCCCTGTCAAAACATGCTGCTACCTGCTGAGGATCTCGAACTAATCATTTCAATAATAGTTTTTACTTGAATTCTGTTTGTCCTTTGTGCTCAGCTCTCTCTGCCCATCCTTATGTCTAAGAAACATAGTAGCTATAACTCTTTGAAGACTGACTGGTTTGTTCTTTTGGAAGTGTGTTCATTATACTTCACCAACACTAAAATTCTAAGGTATCAACTCTTCTTTAAGCTTACTTATTCATGGAATGGCTTACAGATGCTGATGAGGTGATGAAAATACAATAGCTTGGGGTAAAAAAAATACAGCAATGAAACAAACTACTACCATTGAATCAATTTTGATTCATGGTGATCCTCAATCAGTTTGCCATTAGAACTGCCTTTTCTTTGTCTTTTGCAATAAATTTGTCCAACATATTTTGGTGTTTGATTTCATGACTACTGCTTCATGAGCATTGGTTGTAGATTCAAGTAAAATGAAACCCTTCACAATTTCAGTCTTTCCTCTGTTTTTATCTTAATGTTGCTCATTTCCAGTTGTAATGACTTTTGTTTCCCTTTTTTGAGCTCTAAAGTCATTGGAGTTTAAGAGTTGCTTCTGAATTGACAGTGATGTGTTTTTTTTTTATTTCTTTGAATCAACACTGAAGATTTAATCTTTTATATTCATCAGTAAATGCTTCAAATTCTTTCCATTTCCAGCAAATAAGATTTGCTGTTTGAGGAGCCCTGATAGCATAGTGTGTTACGTGATGGTCTACTGACTGAAATGTGATCAATTTAAATTAACAAGCTGGCAATCTCCTCCCCTTAAGAATCACAGCATTGGGGCGCTGTTTGAGAATTGCTTTGAGTCAGAATAGAATCAACTATTCTATATGTTTGGTTAGAATAGAATTGACTATTCATTGTGTCTGAAAATGTGAAACTAATGTGTCTGGTTAATTAGAATCTCAAAGATACCAAACTTTTGTTGCTATGGTCTAACATTACTGAAAAGAAGAATATCTTTTATATGAAAATGAGTGTATTTATTATATTATTTATGTTTACATGATATTTACATAAAATGAAATTGAAATATTTTAATTATAAACATTATCTATATTCATATGTTTTAAGTATTTTTTTAAATAAGCTGCCATTTATCATGTTATTTCTACAGGAAATTCTAAATGTATAACTTAGGAAAAAAAGAGTATATGTTAAAAGTGTTGAGTAATTAGACACTACATATAGTCTACTTCTGGACATGCTTCCAATTCATGATGTCCTTCTCCAGGAACTGACCCCTTTTGACAACATGCGCAAAGTACGTGAGGTGAAGTCTCTTTATCCTTCAAAGGAACACTATTACTGTCCATTTACCAGACAAATTTGTTCACTTATTTGATAATTTGTGGTATATGACCTAGCACAAATAAAAGATATATTTCTTTAGTAATTGGATTTCAACTCGAAAAAGGGTACTTCATATTTCTTTTACAATGAAAAGAGATTGCAAGATAAAATCTTGTACAATGAATGATTTATTGATTGCAAACACTTTAAAAAAATAAAATTATAAATGTAGGGAAAGTAGTCTAAAGGTAAACTATTTTTCATACCTATGACATAGCTTTCAGTATCATAACAATATGCAAGCCGCCATAATATATATGGCAAACTGACAGATAAAGTATGGATATTTACAATGACAGAATGTTAATTCTCTAGCAGTCACTTCAAGCTATTAAAGTTTCAAGTTAAGAAAAATAATAAGAATAGGACTCAATGGGAAAGTAAATGAACTCTCCTCCGTCAGAAGGAGACTGAGATGTTGAAGATGGTACAGGATAGAGCACGGTTCAGATAATTGGCTTGGTGGCATCTAACACCAACAACAATCAGAAGGAAGAGATCAGACCTTTCAGTCTTAAACTCCACCACTTTTATGTCAGTTTGTTTCCATGTGGTGGTAGAAGCTATACCATTGACATTTTAAATACCAGCAAGATCATGTCCAGTAAACAGGGTTTAGGCAGGTTTCAGACCAAGATAGATACATGAGACTAAGAAAGGCCTGAAGATCTGTTCTGTAATTAACAAATTTAAATTCTATGGATTATATTTATAATACAGCTGGTGTAGTGCTAGAAAATTAGTCTCTGTTGGAAGACACTTAAAATGCACTGTGGCCTCAGAGACAATCTTGACTATACCAATCATCTTGAAGATGTTGTGGGACATTTTGTTCTATTACACATGGGTTCATCGTGAGTTGGAGCCAACTTGCTGGCAAGAAAGAACAATCTCCAATACAGTTTAAAGATAGTTAAAATTTAGCCTGCATTACTTTCCTTTGTGATCAGAGATAATATGCTTTTAACCAGTTTATCTGTCTTAAGTTTCCATGAAGAATCTAAAGCAATAAGGACATTCATTGTGCTGTCTGAAGGGTGCACAGAATGTACTCAAATTGCTTTGTAATCCAGACATCTTGGTGCTAAATGAATCAAGCAGGCACCTCCACAGGTCAGGTCAGAACTGGAAGGAACAGTGTGCACTTCGATATTCTCTCACTGCACACACTGACGCAGAAGACTTGTTAAAGTGAGAGAAAAAGACTGGTTGAGGTGAGGGGTGAGGGCCCGAGACAGTTGGAAGAGCACAAGAGAGCAGAGAGATAAAAGAGAAACCAAGGATAGACTTGCTGTGGAGGTTGGAAGTGAAAGATAATACTATGCAGGGATATTTCCCTTCAAATATTTAGGATGTTAGAAAATGATTCTGGTTTAAGGGAGAGAGTTGCTGTCTGAAGAGCTAAAATCATCTCCCCAAAACTGGTTACAACTTTCTTCACAAAGACACATTTGAGAGATACAAATAGTCAGGGGAGGAATATTTTATGGAACAAAATATTTATTCTTGTTTTGTTTATGAAGATATCAAGATAGAAAATTGTTTCTCGAGGAAATCATGCCTGTGAAAGATATTTTAAGATCAAAGTTTACCTAATGCATAAACCAACCCACTAACAAGGAAAAAAGTGAAATGATGCTTTGAAAGGCACTGATTTTTTTCTCCCCCTCTCCCTCTTATCAATTTGGCCTTTGTCCCTTACAAAATATTTGTGAAAGTGTAACAAAATAGTCTATTTCACTTCTTAAAACTTGAAACTTTTAATGGGCTTAGAATCCAAATACTGTGTAGAAATATAAGAGATTCCATTTTCTCAACCTGCCTTTTTGAAACAATGAAATTTATCTCCCACTAAATGCCATCAATCTTCCTATTTATATATAAAATGCACTCTGAAAATCTTTTAAAAAAGACACCTTTTCAGTCATATAATATCTTCTTTCTGTGGCTTTAATTTTGCTTCCGTTGATGATGAGAAAATCAGAAATACATTATTGTTAGTAACTTGGGCTGAATGAAAGTCTTCATTTAAAGTAACTTAATTATATACAGAAAGTATGTAATAAAATAATGACCTCCATTATAAATCATAAGTAGTAATCAAAATAATGATCAAATCAGATAATAAGTTTGATTATGTGTAGAACTCCACTACCCTTAGGTATGTTATTACTCAGAGAACAGGGTGGAAACAAAAGGATTTGGCTGGAAATAGGCTGTCTCTTGATCACATGCCTAGCACAGTTCTCTGTGCCCAGTGGATTCTCAATAATTATTCAGTGATGATTATAATGATTCTTCTGGAAAACATTGCAATGAGCAGGTATGCACAGAACTGTGATTAGATAAAATTGGTCAGTGTAATTGATTTTGTCAAAAGAGAAAGAATTATATATCCAATCTCAATCATATAAACTGTGGAGGCAGACAAACACAATTGCTATATGGCTCTTTTCTTTCCATTTTATTTTTTCTTGGCTACCTTACATAGTAAATGGAGAGACACAGAACATATTTGTCACTTGATCAAATTATCCAGGGGCAAGGCAGAACAGCCACACTGTTGCCAAGTGTGTCTGGAAAGTGTTTTCTGAATCAGGTCCTTGATTTCTGACTCCTCTCTTCCAGAGGCTAGTTCTATGTGGTACAATATATTAAAAGGTTCTAAGATTATTGCTGTTGTGTTAGATGTTAGGCCATTCTGAAATAAAAGAACAAAGGTGCAAGTTCTACAAGTGTTCATGATATGAAAGTAAATGCTTCCTTATGAAATAAAAAAATAATTCTCAAGTGTGAAATGAGGCCATGTTATTTGCATGTTGTGGTAGTGTCTTGGGCTAGTTAGTAAAAAGTAAACTACTGTCAAAACTGCTCTTTTGACTCATAGCAGTCCCATGTACATCAGAATGGAGTTATACTCCTTAGGGTCCTTCAATGGCTTCTCTCTCCTTTTAGTCAATCAACTAGCCTTCATCTTTATGCCTTTGGGTAGATAAAAACCTCTTACCTTTCAGTTAGCAGAATTGTGTGCTCAGAATTTAAACCACTGCAGAGACTCCAAGTTAGAACCAAGCCTCAGTGAGAATGCTGCAACTATCTTGTTCCATTGTAATCATTTAGCCACTTCAGGTCTAACATACGTGAGCACTAGGAAGGATGCTAAAGGAAAAAAGGATTCTGTACGTAGATAGATTATTCAAGTCAGAAAACAGAAAATTAGTCCTGATCCTCAAATTGTCTATTTATAGTGCTGGAGGCAAGGATTCTGTGGCTTCGTCTGACATACTTTGGACATGTTGTGAGGAGAGACCGGCCTTGGAGAAGGACATAATGCTTGGGAGGGTGGAGGGACAGCGCAGGAGGGGAAGGCCCTCTATGAGGTGGATTGATTCAGTGACTGGGATAGTCGGGATGGGAGTGTCAGAGACAGTGAGATTGGCACAGGACAGGGTGGAGTTTAGGGCTGTTGTTTAGGGTCGCTATGAGTCGCAGGCGACTCGACGGCACATAACAACAACAACAACAACATAGATAATCTATAACCGTATTTTCTCTATTAACTAGAAATATTTTTGAATATTTCATTTCTTTAAGCCCCATTATCACTTTCATTTATTATGTAGAATGTGCTTATTTTACTTCCTTCAATCCTTCTCCCTCTTATGTGTATATTTGTATGTGACTGTGTGTACGTGTGTGTATAGGCTGAAGATAGAATGATAGAATCATGTACAACCAATGATTTATTCATAGCAAATACCTTTTATTATAAATATAAATGCAGGTCATATACATTGATTTCACCTGATGGGATGCACAAGAATCAGATTGATTACTTATGTGGAAGGAATTGTTGGAGAAGTTCAATATCAGCAGTTAAAGTTAGGCCAGGTGAATAGAACCTGCTCATATACAAGTTGAAATTAAAGCTAAAGTAGGTTGAATATCCACAGGAATAAAAATTTGATCTTGAGTCTATCAAACCTGAATTAAAAACCACCTCAATTGGAATAGGAATAGGTTTGAGGTCTTGAACACTAATGTATGAAGATCAGATAAGCTGTGGGAAGATATCAAGAATGCCGTTCATGAAGAATGCAGAAAGTCACTACTAAGAAGGAAAAAGAAGAAAAGACCAAACCCGATGTCAGAAGAAACTCTGAATATTGCACTAGAACATTGAAAATCCAAAGCAAAGGGAAGAAATCAAGATGCTAAGGAGCTGAGTAGATTTCAAAGAGCAGCTCTTGAAACCAAGGCAAAGTATTATAATAAAATATGCAAGAAACTGGAGACTGAAAAGAAAAAAAAAATCAAATTTGCTCAGCTTTTTTTAAGCTGAAGGAACTAGAGAACAAATTCAAGCCAGGAGTTGCAATAGTTAAGGATGCTATGGGCAGAATATTTATTCGGGAAGCACTAAGAGAAGATGGAAGGAGTGTAGAGTCACTGTACAAAATAATGGTTGAAATACAAGATTTCAAGAAACAACAAATGACAAAGAGGCAATGATAATGAGGAAGAAAGTGCAGGCTGCTCTGAAGGACCTGGAAAAAAAATTAAGCCCCAGGAATTGGTGGAATACCAATTGATGTATTTCAGCAAATAGCTGCTCTGGATGCATTCACCAAGTTGTGCCAAGAAATCTGGAGTACAACTACCTGACCAACTGATTGGATGAGCTCCATATTTATTTCCATTTCAAAAAAAGGTGACCCAACAGATAAGGGAAATTATTGAACAGTATCACTAATATCACACACTAGCAAAAACCTGTAACTGGAACAGTACATTGATGGAGAAATACCAGAAACATAAGCTGGGTTTAGAAAAGGTCATGGCACAAGAGATATCGATGGATCTTGGCAGAAAGCAAAGAGTACTAGAAGAATGTTTAACTGTATTTCATTGACTATGCAAAAGCATTTGACTGTGTAGATCACAACAAATTGTGGCTAACCTTGAGGAAAATGGTAATCCCAGGATACTTGATTATGCTTATGTGAAAGCTATACTTGCACCAGGAAGTAGTCCTCAGATTAGAGCAAGGAAACACTGCCTGGTTCAAAATCAGAAAAAGAGTGTGCCAGGGATGCATCCTGTCTCCATATCTTTTCAATCTATATGCAGAAAAGATCATTCAGGAGGCAAGGCTTTATGTTCAGGGATATGGCATCAAGATTGGAGGAAGACTCATCAACAGCCTGTGATGTGCAGATGGCACAACCTTGCTTGCTGAAACTGAAGCAGACCTGAAGAACTTGCTGCAGAAGATCAAGGACTGTAGTCTTCAATATGAATTGAATATCAAGAAGACAAAGATTCTCATCACTGGGCCAAGCGACAGCAGCATGATAGATGGAAAAGAGATTGAGGTTGTTAACAATTACAGCTTACTTAGCTCCACAATCAACACTTAACACCATCTGTCAGGAAATCAAAAGACTAATTTCCATTGGGAAAAACGGTAATTAGGGACCTCTCCAAAGTGCTGAAAAGCAATGATGTCAGTCTAGAGACTAAAGTGTGCTTAATCCAGGCCATGGTCTTCCCAATTAGTTGTTATGCTATGTTTCAGTTACATTATCTTTGGACAGTTCCATGTTAACTGGAACTCATGCAAACTAGTACCTGTTGCTCACTTTGCAATGTTCCATGGTGACTGAGGTCAAAAGACTAAGTCAAGAGTTATGATGAAATTGTGCAAAAAATCTGTTGGAGTATACACGTGCTTCAATTAACACTTCCGGTACAAAACAAATATAGTCTGTATTTATCTACTTCAGAGCCATGAGTAAACATAATTTTTACCTTTTTTGGAACTCATGCTCTAAATTTTGCTTTGAAGAAATAAGCTCTCCTCAGTAGATCAACTCCAAAATAAGTGCCATTTAGACCAAGGTGATGTTCTTCCTGGAACATTTACATATGTTGTTGTTGGTGGTGGTGGTGTTGGTGGGTATCATAGTTGCAGAAAACTCTGTTTGGTGGCTTAGTCTCTATGGAGTTGCTTTGCTAACACAAAGGTCAAGCCTCTCTGTTGGTTTGAATCTACCAGGTGTTCTGTGAGAGAATGATGGGCCATCTCTTCTCATATGCCTTGGAAACCCAGTGGGTGACTAGTTATGAGAAAGTTCTGATCTGAAGGCAACAATTTTGAGTTTGGGTTAAAATATTAAATAGGCTTTATTTGGAGCTAGATCTTGTCACTGCTAACAGCAAAAGCAAAAACTGCCAGAATGCCTCTCTGAGTTAATTGAAACTAGTGTGGATAAAATGAAGGTAAATTAGATAATAAACAGCTTTAGTCCTTGAAACTTCATAAGTTATTGATTTAGGATTAGGCAACTTTATGATCTTACTGTCAATGGAAAATCATAGATGGCTCAATGATACCTCTACTGTTGGAAGATTAATCTGGTTTCACAAAACGAAGGGGATGCAGTGTTTTAGGAAGAAAAGGTATAGGAATTTATCTTAATAGTCCATAGAAAGGTTAATGTTAGGGGCTAAAGAGAAAAAAGTAATTCAGTGGAGATATGGTAGAAGCAAGATATTTAGTTGTGTTATTTCTAATTAAGAAATTGGGTATGAAGTGGTTGCTTTTTTATTTTTAATGAACAAGTTGAAGGTTTATGTTAGACTGTAGATATAAGTATGAAGTTATTTGGTGAAAAAAATGGAGAAGTCTGAAAAATAAAACTAATTTCCAGGGGAAGGTAATAACCACAATTTAGATGGGTAAAATCTAAGCAATAAGCAAGAACATTAAAAGTATTTTGGCATTTTCTGCACTAGAATAAGATTATACCTAGGATTAGATTTTCAGAAGTGGCCATTGTTTATTCTAATGAATCCGGACAGCTTGTTGTTGTTGTTGTTGTTATGTGTTGTCGAGTTGCCTGTGACTCATAGCAACCCTATGTACAATAGATCAGAAGCCTGCCTTGTCCTGAGCCAATCTCACTGACCCTGACACACCTATCCTCATTTCCCTAGTCACTGTATCAATCCATCTCAGCCAGGGTCTTTCTTTCCTGCTCTGTCCTTCCACCCTTCCAAGCATCATGTCCTTCTCCAAGGATCAGTCCCTCCAGGCTACATGCCCAAAGTATATAAGACAGAACTTCAGAATCCTAGCTCCCAAAGAGAAACTTCATTTTCTCCAAGACAGACTTATTAGTTTTCTTGGCAGTCCATGGTATGTTCAAGTCTCTTCTGCAGCACCACAACTCATAGGCAGCAATTCTTCTATCATCCTTAGTCACCCAGCTCTCTGATTTATAGCAAATAATTGTAAAGACCATGGCCTGTACTCGGCACACCTTAGTCTCTAGATCGACATCGTTGCTTCTCAGTACTCTGGAAATGTCGCTGACAGCAAATTTACCTAATGCAAATTGTCTTTTGATTTCCTGACTGCGGGTGCTAAAAATGTTAGTCATGGAGCTGAGCAAGCTATACCTGTTAACAACCTCAATCTCCTCTCCATCCTTCATGGTGCTGCCAATTGGCTAAGTGGTGAGAATCTTTGTCTTCTTGATGTTGAACTTCAATCCTTATTAAAGAGTATGGTCCTTGACCTTCTGCAGCAAGAACTTCAGGTCTGCCTCAGTTTCAGCAAGGAAGGTTGTGTCGTCTTCATAATGTAGGTTGTTGGTGAGTCTTCCTTCAACGACAACTACCTCTATAAAAATTAGCACAATTAAAGTTCACTGGATACAGTATGCCCAGTATCTTACTAATTATTTTATACTCATAATCTTATTTCAGCTCTCTAAAGTAGCTATTATCTTCCGCATCCTAGGTTATATGGTTGAGCTAACTTAGACTCAGAAAGGTTAAATAGCCTGCCTAAGGTCACATACGTAGCCAATGAGGTTAACCTGGACACCAGACAGGTTTTAGAGTTCCCACTCTTAATCACCTTGTTAAACTAAGAGAACTATGACTATGCAATATGGTATTATTTCTTAAACTGTGTCTTGGAACTCTACCTCCTGACCGAGAATGCCAGCCTTTCTTGACAGAGGGGGAGAAAGAGAGAGAGAGAGAGAGAGAGAGAGAGAGAAATTAAGGCAGAGCTAATGTTGACAATATTACTAAAGAAAACAAACAAACTAATTCAAACTAATTTATCTTAAAAATCCAATCATAACAATCACTTTGAAAATAATGTTTATTATGTTTTTGTTTTTGTTTTTTCCTTGTTAAACATTTTTTCCCCTCACACTCTCCCAACCCACCTGATTCATCTTATTTGTCAACTCAGGTGGATTCTGGTGCCCAGTTTGGTCAAACATTAGTTCAGATGTTGTTATATAGTACTTCGTTATGAAGGCATGTCCCATCAGTTTAAGACCTTTAAACAAAAATGATCTTTCCTAGAGTCGCTTCTGTCTCCGTATGAATAGTACATATGCTACTAATCCAAAGGCTGCCAGCAGTTCCAAGGTGGAAAAACAAAGTGAGCAATTCCCTCCTTTACAATTTATAGCCTTCAAAAACTTGCTGGAAGGTCAGCCACTGGTTGGCTATGAATTGTGGTGGCTTAAGAAAAAAAATTGCCTCCAGAATGTAAAAAGACAACTTGACATAAACCCTGGATCCCTTACTTTTCCCACTGCGTGGTTTCTAAATTTGGAGACCTCGACCGAGGGAATATCCATCTTGTCACCTGGTCTACAGATTTTAATTTGTCAGTCCCTCAATCTCTCCGGTCACGTGATGCAACTCCTTAAAATAATTCTCGTCCTTTCAGTGTGTATATATGTATAACATGCAATCAAGATGCATTGATAATTACTAGTTAATGTAATGCGAAAGTTAGAAACAAAAAAATATGGAAAAATATGGCTTCAGTTATAGAAAGCGGCTAATTAAATGATAGCATTTTGAAAAATCAACAACTTGTTCATTGAAAATACTTTTTTCAGCCACCTAAATGATGTCTATGCAAGTGAACTTTTCTCAATGAAATATACAGCAATCAAACTGACTAATCTGTGGAAAGAAATAATAGAAGAAACAATCAGAACAAGAGCAGGGGGGAGTTCAGAACACACCATCAGTTGCTTATACTTGAGCTGAGGTTGAAGATGAAGAAAAGAAGTCCAGGAAGGTTAAGACATAATCTTTAATATATGTTATGTAAATTTATAGATAAGTTTAATAATAGTGCATTGAACTCTAATGACTAAAGACTAGAAGAGTTGTGGTATGGACTGAAGGACATCATCTATGAAGGGAGGAAAAAAGGCCTTAAAAGACAAGAAAATAAGAAAAGGCCGAAATATATGTCAGAAGATATTCTGAAACTTGCTCTTCAATCTTAAGTAGCTAAAGTGAAAGAAATTATGAAATAAAAGAGTTGGACAGAATGTTTCAAAGGGTAGCTTGAGAAGATTTAAAAAGCTAAATGTAAAGATGCAATGAAATGTATGAAGAATTAGAGTTAGAAAACTAAGATAGAGTAACATACTTGGTATTTTTCAATCAGAAAGAAATGAAGGGAAACTCAATCCTAGAGTTTTGGCATTAAGAAATCTATGAGCAAAATATTGAACAACTCAGGAAGCATTTAAAGAATAGAAAGAATATATAGAGTCATTGCTTTAAAAATAATTAGTTGACATTAAGCCATTTTTAGGAGATAAGATCAAGAATCTACAATACTGAAGTAAAAAATCTGTTACTTAAAAAAATATTTAGTCTACATTTAATCATTTAGAGAAGTAGTAAAAGATTAAGAACACGTAATATTGAAGGGGGGAAAGCTTTATTACAGGATTTGATGAAATGCTGATTAAGATATTTCACTAAATGGATGCAATGCTAGAATCACTCACTCATCTATGCCAAAAATTGTGGAAGATAGCTAACTGACTAACAAATTGAAAGAGATCTGTATTTTACCCTTTCCAAAGACAGTGGAAAGTATGAAATACTATTATTAATTGTGTTCCTGTGGAGCCTATGCATATTATTTGTTGTTGTTATGTGCTGTCGAGTCACTTGAAACTCATGGCAGTCCTATGTACAATAATCCTGTGTTGTCCTGTGCTAACCTTATTGTCTCTGACACACCCATCCTCAATACCCTAGTCACTAAATCAATCCATCTCATACATAGACCAAGAATTAGTCATTTGAACCGAATGAAGTATAACTCAAAATAATAATAAATACACATCAAGGCTGTATCCCTCACTATACATATAAAATCTATATGTGAGGTAAATAATCCAAGAACTGGACTACATAAAGAACACAGCATCAGGATTAGAAATCTATTTGACAACATGTCTTCGAAGATAACTTAATCTTGCTTGCTTAAAACCAAGAAGACTTGAATTACTTGCTCATAAAGACAAAAGACTACATTCATCGGTATGGATTTCACTTAGAAATAAAGTTAAAATCCTCACAACTGGGCTAATAAGCAAGATTGTGATAAATAGAAAAAAGATTGAAGTGCCCAAAGGTTGTCCTTTACTTGGATTCACAAGTAATATCCAAGGAAGTCACACTAAAGACATCCAATGATGTATTGCATTGTGAAAACCTGCTTAAAAAGACATCCTTAAAGTGAAAAAGTGGACACTTTAAAAACTAAGGTACACCTGATTCAAGCCATGATATTTTAATCACCTCTTATGTATGTGAAGAGGGATAGTGGATAAGAAAGACCAAAGAAGAATTGATGTATTTGAATTATGTTTTTGACAAAGGACATGAATACACCATTGCCTGCCAGAAGAATGAATAAACCTGGCTTGGAAAACTTTTATTTAGAATATTTACTAGGAAAAAACCCAAAAACAAAACAAAACATAAAAACCCCAACAAAACCCAAAGATGAGACTTAGTCTTTCAGTACTTGCAGGGAACAGTTCTTGGAGAAGGTCATCATGCTTGATAGAAGGCCAGTAAATAAACAAACAAACAAACAAAAAACCAAAAGATCCTCAGGAAGATGGATTGACACAGTGGCTTTAACATGAGCTCAAACATAGCCGTAATTATGAAAAACTGAGAAGTTTTTCTGCCTATTATTCATAGGACCACTGTGATATTCAGTGGACTCTGCAGCACACTTAACAACAATATTTCTCTCTCTACCTCTCTATCTGTCCATCTTTATATTTATACATAATATATATATACTTTTTGTTTTTGTTATGTGCCATCAAGTCTCCTGTGACTCAAAGCAACCCTATGTATATATGTGTGTTGTCATATACTGTCAAGTTGGAATCAATCCATAGCTTACCCTCTGGTGGTTTTCAGAGGCAATTAATCTCATGGGAGGAGATTGTCCATTACATGTGTGTGTGTGTATATATGTATATGTATATGCATCTGTATATATGTATATATGCATATATGTATATATGTATATGTGTGTGTGCATGTGTGTGTATATATTTATGTTTATGATGGTCTAGTGGCAAGAAGCTGTGCTGAAATCTCAAAGGCATGCAGTTTAAGGTCACCAGCTGCTTCACTGGAGAAGGATGGACAATCTCCTCCTGTGTGATTAACTGCCTCTGAATACTTGTTGGAGGGTCCAGCTATGGTTTCGTTCTGATTCTATGGTACCCACCAACACCAACACCACCAACAACAACATATGTAAATGTTCCAGGAAGAACATCACCTTGGTCTAAATGGCACTTAATTTGGAGTTTATCTACTGAGGAGAGCTTATTTCTTCAAAGCAAAATCTAGAGCATGAGTTCCAAAAAAGGTAAAAATTATGTTTACTCATGGCTCTGAAGTAGATAAATACAGACTATATTTGTTTTGTACCGGAAGTGTTAATTGAAGTACGTGTATATTCCAACAGATTTTTTGAACAATTTCATCATAACTCTTGACTTAGTCTTTTGACCTCAGTCACCATGGAACATTGCAAAGTGAGCAACAGGTACTAGTTTGTATGAGTTCCAGTTAACATGGAACTGTCTCAAGTTAATGTGACTGAAACAATTATAAAATTTAAGAGTTTCAAGAATGTATGGAATAAAATGTTATATAAACAGGGGCCCATAGACATTACCAAACACAGTCCTTTCTTATGCTATCAAAGGAAATGGAGGCCAAAGGAGGCACCATGACCTATCCAAGGTCTCCTTGAGCAAACAGAAATTGTAGAATGGCTTAAGAAAATTAGTTCCTAGAGCCAGCTACAACTTCAGAGACTGTGTAACCTATGGGAAATGCATTTTCTGAGATAGGTTTTGAAGGATTACTAAAATGTGTCTCCTCAGGTGTAAATTGAGAGGGGCTGGTAAAAATTCTCTCAGAGCCTTTATAGGTCTGACATGCTATGATTCTGAGCAATATGGACTAAAATTAGTAAGTCATATGTAAGTAGGGTGGCTTGATTGTAGCAAAGACACATGCAAGGGAATAATGACAAGTCTAGCAGGGTCTGCTGATGGATGTCTGGCTGGGTGTCAGGCTTAATACTCCTCTACATGGGTTAAAGAAACCTGTCACCTTTAAATGCTATAGTATGAAGACCAATTGTGGAGCAATGAGCCCACATGTTTGTTCAAACACTAGCACCCAAAACACTTCCCACAGAATATGATTGAAACATTATTGAGATAAGTTTTCCTACAGGGCTCTAATAGTTAAGATTCCCTGTTGTCTTATTAGATGAAGCAGCTATAATTTTTAATTCTGATTCTTGTAGAGTATATGTGACTACCAGCAGATGTGCAAAGTCCCTAAGGCCAGTGTCTGGAAATATAGAGAGTGAACATACAGACTGAAGATTAAATATAACTCATTTTAGTAACCATATGACAAACCTGCTCATAGATACTAAGCAGTGTGCTTTGAGTGTTTTATTCCCTAGTGAAGGAATTTATTTTTCATATGTATATAAGATCATATGAAAGAAAAAAAATTGTCCTGATTCTTTTAGGTAAGTTATCTGTGATTTTTCCTCAAATCCATGTGGTTTTAACAGATAACCAAATCAATAGATGAGGAAATGTATTCCCTTTTCCCCTCACTAAAATTTAGTTGTATATTTATACCTTTTTGTCATGCACTGGCTTACAGCTGACCCTCCAGAAACTTAACAGTAAATTACACCTGAAGAGACTCTGGAACTTTCTCCTGTGGAAAAGCTGGTAAATTAAAAATGTTCTTTTGAGTTGGCAATGAAACATCTTACTACTAAGCCACACCGTTTCCTGACAATGCGATTACTGTTTTAGCTGCTAAACAAACAGTTAATGGTGTGAATTTATCAGTTACTCCCTGATAGAAATACCCCATTAAGATTTTGGTATGAGGGACTTATGGACCAGTTCTACTCTGTCTCATTGGGTTAAAATATGTTAGAACTGACTGAGCACATTAACAGTAGTCAAAATCCAACATCTTGTGTTTGTTTCTTTGCCTGGTCTCTTACTCCTCGCAAATTTCATCATTTCTAAGTTCTTGTCTTCTTTTTTTTTTTTTTTTTGTGAATCTATCTTTCACTATCCACCTCTCTCTGTTGCACAGAAACATTGTTTATCTCAAGCTAGTTAGAATGATCTGTCTTCCCCCATCCACTTTCCATCTTGGCAGAATCTACATTCAACTTCTATCATATATCTATATGTGGAATGAGGATATTTAATCTGGTCTAAACAGACAAATCAAATTGACCTTGGAAGTTAGAAAAAAGAATAGGATAGACCTGGAAGAGGAGAAGGTAGAAAGTATTTCTTATCTAGGTTTTCTCTTCTTTCTCTGATAATCTTACACTATAACTATAGGACATCTTTCTTTTACTAACAATTTTTTTATATTCACCATTTTACTCTAACAGTCATAGAAATTTTATAGACAAGCATTTGAGGGCAACCACTTCTGACAGTGTTTCTTGACATAGTCCACACCTGCTTTTATAAACGCTCTTTTCCGTTATAGCCATATCAAACTTATAATAAATTTTTTCCCTTTTTTGTTCATGTGGTTGCTTTTTAAAGGTGATTAAATTTGCTAAAGGGGATTAACTTAGTTAAAAGTGATTAGGAGCTCTGGTGGCCTAGTGATAAGAAGCTGAACTGCAATCCCAAAGAGATGTGGTTTGAAACCACTAGTTACTCTGCAGGAGAAGGATGGGTAATCCCCTCTCAAGTGATTAACTGCCCCTGAAAACCTGGTAGAGGGTCAGCTATGGGTCATTTCTGACTCAACGGCACAGGCACATGACAACAACAAAGGTGACTACCCTTTTCTAGATGGCATTAACATTTCTTTTCAACTCTGCTAGTTATCATTCTCAATGCTTTGAATGTCTAAACACAAAATATCCTGATCTCAAATTTCTTCTTATGGACTTCGTTAATCCCTAAAATACTATATCTTACAGTTTGTTCTCATGATAATTTTCAACTTTCAGATCTCACATTCTAATCTTACTTTCTTATAGTTTTATCTTCTCTTCTGCCTTATAATGCCTCCTTTCAAATATAATTCAAGTTTGATTATTCTTTCACACCCTATTCCTTCTTCCACTCACGTTTCTGTCTGAACTCTCCCATTTTTATGGTACCTGCAACGAAAATTATTTACAAGGAATGAGAATGCTTTCAAATCTCCATCTAATGATACCACATATCATTTTCTCCATCCTTTTTCTTCAACATAGACACTCTTTACCTTCCTAAAACAAATTCTTGATAAAATTGTGTTAAATTCAGTATAACCTCTTCAGGTAGGCCTGCGATTACATCCTTTCATTAAACAAGTAACTCATTGATCTCCTTTTAGTTACCTTAATTATTGGCAGCACTTACTGAAATGATTATTCTGTTTGGTCACTTGTTTGTCCAGAATAGCAGCTCTCGTTTCTGCCCATTTGGATGCTGTATTTCCTGGAGGTAGTAAAATCATTAAAACATAGACTTTGTCTTTTTGTTGAGTTTCCAGTTGAGAATAAAAAGTCTTACAAATGACTAGGCAAACATAATACTAAGCAACCATCCCATATCAGTACAGCACATTGCTTAAGGATATAGTCTATGCACCTAGGTTTCCTAGGACTGAATAATAGTTTTCTCACTTGATAGCTGTGCGACTTAGTTGACTTAATTATGATGTGCTCAGTTTCCTAAGCATGAAATTTAAATAGCAATAGTATCTAACTTACAGTGTTGTAGTGAAAACTATAAATGAGCAGTATTATTATGCAAAGTGTAGACATATGCCACATAATGCCTATTTGGGTAGCATCTGAGTGTATATAGATCTATGATCACATAAAGTTATAATAGAGTTAAGAAATTCTGTTTTGAGCACAGGACATAGTAAATGCTATGCACAGAATAGCATACATGAATTCATACATGAATCTATATTGTAGTCAAACTATTGTGTTGCTAAGCATATAATGGTGCAGTGCACATATAACTTGTAATAACCAAAACTTTAATAGTCCTAATAAATACTCATGCTACTGACTTATGTGTGTACGACCTTCTACTTTCTAACAAAATGATTGTATAAAATAGTCTGTACTTCAACTCATAGACAACAACATCCAGGCTCATGCATCATATACCTGTAGTGTTATCTTTCTGTTTAACTTTTTTTATAAAATATTAGTTTGAAGTGTGCCATATATCCCAAATGCAGTGAAAGTAGTGCTAGTTGTAGTAGCAGCAAGAAACAAAGGATAATTATCAATTTGGAAGTGAAACAAAAGTTTATTAAACAGGATTAGGGTAGAAAAAATAATCAGTGAATGTTATTGCTTATGATTTATGTATGCATCATCCAACAATCACAATTATCATAGATAAATTCTCCAAGTTGTTAAAGGATCACTTCACTGAACACTATAGACTCAAACTAATTCCCAGCTGACTTGCCACTGGATTTTTAGAAACTGTAAATGGCATGGGAAGAGATTGCTAATTGGTCTCCCACAGTGAAACTGGTGAACTCAAAGCACCAGAGAGACATCAACTTACAGTTGTTATTGTTGTTATGTGCCATCAAGTTGTTTGCGACTCATAGAGACCTTATATACAAGAGCCCTAAACACCATTCTATCCTGTGCCAACCTCACAATCTCAAACACATTCATTCCCA
>NW_006399974.1:2589036-2597062 GCF_000299155.1 Elephantulus edwardii | reverse complement strand
ATGTTATTTCATGAAATTCCTCTGTGTCAGCCAATTCCTTCTGATACAGTGACTCTGTGTATTCCTTCCATCTTCTTTTGATACTTCCTGGATCATTCAACATTCTACCCAAACTATCTTTAAGTATTGCCACCTGTGGCTTGAATTTTTTTTTCAACTCCTTCAGCTTAAGAAATGCTGAGCGAGTCCGGCCCTTTTGATTTTCTGACTTCAGCTGTCTGCAATTCTCTATGGACATGCCACAAATTTCTCATGACGGTTATAATACTAGTAAAAATGTGAGCTGGACCGATATTAGATATGATTCAATGTGCTATGGTAAATAATTGGACTGCCATCCCAAAACCATGGTTTGAAAGAGAAACAATCTCTGCTCATTTGATTAAACTGCCTCTGAAAATCCACTAAAGGGTCAGATATTTTCTAACTACTTGTTCTGAGAACAAAATACAAAAATGAGTCACTCTAAGCACATTGATGATCACTCTTAAGGCATGTCAATTTATTTATTTATATGCATAAACAAAAAGAAAACCTAAGAATGTGGCCAAAGATGACATATCATGCTGCTTCTCTATAACAAAGATCCAAGAAATGAAGTAAAACATTCATAGATGATGATTTGAATAATCTTATTATAAAATGAAAAAATTAAAAAAATGTTTCACATACAAATTGGAGTAATAAACTAAAAAGAAACAGGCAGACTTATTTGTTTTCTTGGCAGTCCTTGTTATGTTCAAGACTCTTCTCCAGCTTGAAAGCACAGATTCTTCTTCTGTCATCCTTAATCATTGTCAAGCTCCCTGAAGCATAACAAGTAATTGTAAAGACTGTGGCCTAGATTAGGTGCACCTTAGTCTCTAGATGAAAATATTTTGCTTTTTGGCACTCTGGAGAGATCCCTGACAGTAGATTTTCCCAAGGCAATTCGCCTTTTGATTTCCTGACTTCTGGTGTTAAGAGTGTTAATTGTAGTGCTGAGAAAGCTGTACTTGTTAAGAACCTCAATCTTTTCTCCATCCACCATGGTGTTGCCACTTGGCCCAGTGGTGAGAATCTTTGTCTTCTTGATGCTGAATTTCAATTCATATTAAAGACTACAATCCTTGATCTTCTCCAACAAGTGCTTCAGGTCTTAATTCAGTTTCAGCAAACAAGGTTGTGTCATCTGCATATCACAGGTTGTTGATTAGTCTTCCTCCAATTTTGATGCCACATTCTTCCTCATAAAAATCTGCTACCCAAATGATCTCTGTGAAGACAGGATGAATCCCTGACACACTCCTTTCCTGATTTCACACCATACAGTGTTTGCTTGTCTGTTCTGAGGACTGCTTCCTTGCCAAGTATGGGTTTCACATAAGTGCAATCAAGTGTTCTGGGAGTCCCATCTTCCTCAAGGTTAGTCACAACTTGTTGTTATCCACACAGTCAAATGTGTTTACGTAGTCTATGGAACACAGATAGGCATTCTTCTGGTACTCTTTTACTTTATGCCAAGATCTATCTGAAACTGGCAATAATGGCTCTAGTATCATGACCTCTTCTAAACGCAGTTTGAATTTCTGGTAGTTGTCTGTACATTGTTGGTAGAGTTGCAAAATTGTATAATCACTCTGGAAGGCAGTTTGCTATTTCCTCAAAAAGGAAGTTCCATATGACCCAGCTATTCCACTGCTTGGAATACACCCCAAGAAAATGAGAATTGAGGCACAAACAGAGACTTGTACTCCAAAATTCTTAGCAGCATTATTATCATTGCAAGAACATGGAAAGAGCCCAAATGCAGAACCAAAATCAAGTGGGTTGAGAATTTATGTTGCATTCATGTGATGGAGTACTACACAGGATGTAGGAGCAATAATTTTATAAATAACAAACTAACTTGTGAGAGACTAGAGAGCATTATACTAAGTGAACTGACTCAGTCCCCTAAAGAAAAGTACTGTACAAGAGCATTCTTGCAGAATGTGTATGAAGATCCAAAGGGGAGGAGGAGGTGAAAGCAGAAGAGTGAGGATGGGTGGGGGGACAGGAAGGTTAATTACAGTGTTGAATAATCTGATGGGTAGAGGGAGAGGTGGGAAAAGAAAATAGGAACCATCCAGTGTGAAAAATAGCATATAAGAACTTTGTAAGTAAACCAGTATAAAATTAAAATATTGTGGGTTTTTTTAAAGAACATTCAAATGTGAGGGGGTAGAAATGGATAGTGTTGTGAAAATACACAGAAGTATTAATGAATCAGTAGAAGACAATACCATTGAAATAGAGGACAAATATCCCTTGATTTTAATTAGTTTGACAAATATTTAGAATAAAGAATGAATAAACCTTAAAAATTATTCGAATCAATATCAAGAGGAATAGCCTACATGTGATAGGAAGTCAAAAATAGGAGGAGAAAAAAAAATCAATTTCTGAAGATTTCCTAGTAGAAAAGTTCAAACAACATATGAGAAGAGAATTATTCGTCCAACAAGCTCAATGAACTCCCTACAGGATATACTTTTACACTACTTGCATTTTTCTTTTATTAAAGCCACCAAGATATAAGATATATTCAAACTTAAAAAAAATCAAAGACAAAGAAAGAATTCTAAGAACACCATAGGGGGAATAAAAAAAAAATGAACGTCCATCATCAAGGACAAACCAATAAAACTGAATTCTCATTACTTGGCCAAAACCATGTTAACAAGAATCAGTGGGATGGCTTATACAAAAAATCTAAAATTCTATATCCAACAAAATTGTCTCTCAGATATGATAGCTAAATTAAGACATTCCAAGATAGAAGGAAATGAGTGCACTGTGTAAAACTAGACTAGCCTTGTAAAGAATCTTAAAGGGACTCCTTTGAACAATGAAACATCAACAGACAACAACCTGAGATATAAGCACATTCAGACAACATCCAACTACCAATAAAGATAAATAATTCTCAAAGATGAAACAAAGCTATAACTGCCAGAATAAAGAAACAAGAGTTACCAATGCATAAATGTCAAAATTTAAAAAGACACTAAATGGTATTGTTATAAAACTTTCATCTAATTCGGAAGGTATACAAATATATAAGATTGTTTTAAACTCAGAAATATTGAGACAAATCCCAAACTGAGCACAAGGAAAATTAGTAAATGTACCAATTAAAATTTTAAATGAATAAATTTTAAAGGAATAAAACCATAAATACTCAGTAAGTGGAGAATCACCTATAATGAAAGAAAAAGAAGAAAACAAACCCCTCCTTACTATAAAGAAGTAAAAGAAATAAAACCCACTACTAATATCATGAAAAACTTTTAAAAGCATAGAATTTCAACAGTTAATCCATATTTATTGATAACTAGCCTGAATGAAATTGGGTCACATGCACTAGCTAAGATACAGAAAGTTACAGAATACCTAAAAACAAAAATAAAACAACCAACCAAACAAAATTGCATGAATAGAAGATCTTTCAGATACAAATCATAGACACCAAAAAAAAGCTAAAAATAAAAGGATTGAATAAAATATGAGAGGTAATATCACTAATAAATGTTAAGGTAAATCTAGAGAGCTCTAGGTAATTAGTAATAAGAAGTTGTCTTGCCAATCCAAAGGCAGGTGGTTTGAATCCACAAGCCCTCCATGGAAGAAAGATAGGCCATCTCCTCCTGTGCTATTTATGTTGTCTGAAAACCTACTGAAAGATCAGCTCTGAGTCAATTTTGACTTGAGGACATACAACAAGAAGGAAAAATTCTTAACAAAAAACAAATAAGTGCAAGATAGTGTTTAAAGGTCAATTTACTAAAAGATCATAACCATAATGAACATTTATGTACCCAATGGCATAGTTCCACAATAGTTGTTGTTACGTACTGTCGAGTTACCTGTGACTCATAGTGACCCTAAACCCTGCTCTATCTTGTGTCAATCTTATTGTCTCTGACACACCCATCCTTATTACCCCAGTCATTGAATCAATCTATCTCATCGAGGGGTTTCCTCTCTTGCACTGTTCTTCCACCTTCCCAAGCATGATGTCCCTCTCCAAAGACTTGTCCCTCCTTGCAACATGTCCAAAGTATGTCAGATGAAACTTCAATCCTTGCCTCCATGGAACAACCTGGTAACCCTCTCTAGGATGAAGAATATTGCTCTCCTAGTAGTCCATGGTATATTTAATATTCTTCTCCAGCACCACAGCTCAAAGACATTAATTCTTCTATCATTTCTAGTTACTGCATAGCTTTCTGAAGCACAGCAAGCAATTGCAAAGACTATGGCCTGGATCAGGTCTCCAGACTGACATTGTTGCTCTTCAGTACTTCGGAGAGGTTTCTGACAGCAAGCTTTCACAATGCAATTAGTCTTTTAATGTCCTGGCTGCTAGTTTGAAAAGTGTTGATTATAGAGCCAAGCGAATTGAAACTTAACAATCCACTCTCTTCACTGTCTATCATGGTCCAATTGGCTCACTTGTGAGAATCTTTGCTGAGATTCCATCTATATTGAAGGCTGAAGTCCTTGACCTTCTGTACCAAGTACTTCAGGTTCTCCTCAGTTACGGCAAGCAGGGTTGTGTCATCTGCATAACGCAGGTTGTTGATGAGTCTTCTTCCAATCCTGATGTCACATTTCTCCTCATAGAGCCCAGCCTCTCAGTTAATCTGTTCTGCATATAGATTTAAAAGGCATGGAGATAGGACACATCCCTGACATACAACCTTCCCAATTTTGAACTGTGCAGTGTTTCCTTGCTATGTCCTGACGACTGCCTCCTGGTCCAAGTATAAGTTTCATATAAGCACAATTAAGTGTTCTGGGATTTCCATTCTTCTCAGAGTTAGCCACAGTTTGTTGTGAACTACACAGTCAAATGCTATGGTAGTGGGAGAGTTTAATATATTCTTTTTGATGAAGAACAGAACATCTAGAAAGACACGATACAAAAATCTTAAACATCATAATCAGCCACCTTGATCTCATAGACAAGTAAAAAACACTCTTTGCAATTGCTTGTTATGCATCAGAGAGTTGGACAATGACTAGGGAGGACAGAAGGAGAGTTGATGCCTGTGAGCTGTGGTGCTGGAGAAGAGTACTGAATGTACCATGGACTGCCAGGAAAACAAACAGATTCATCTTGGAGAGGCTTAAACCAAGCTACTCCTTGGAGGCAAGGATTCTGGGGCTTCGTCTGACATACTTTGGACATGTTGCCAGGAGGGACAGGTCCTTGGAGAGAGACATCATGCTTGGGAGGGTGGAGGGACAGCGCAGGAGGGGAAGACCCTCTATGAGATGGATTGATTCGGTGACTGGGGTAATCGGGATGGGTGTGTCAGAGGCAGTGTGGTTGGCGCAGGATAGAGCAGGGTTTAGGGCTGTTGTGCATAGGGTCGCTATGAGTCGCAAACGACTGGACAGCATATAACAACAACAACAGCAACCCAAGAGCAGCACTGATTGTCATACTAGACGTAAAAAAGACTGGAGTTTTTTATGTTAATAAAAACCAAGTTAAGAATAAAATAATGGGACAAATATTTCATGCAGACAATAATGGGAAGTTGGAATAATTAATATCAAGTAAGACGTGCTTTAGAATAAGGTATATAACCACAACTCCTAAACTAGAGAGTGAAGAAGGTAAATTCATTAAGGAGAAAAAATATCCCAAAATTATATAACTTTGGTAATGGGGCCTCAAAATACATAAAGCAAATCTTAAAACACTGAAAGAACAAATAGACAAATCATCAGTTATAATAGAAAATGTTATGATTTTTAATTTGCCAACAGGTAAAATTGGCATTAATAATATAAAACACTTAACAGTACTATTAAAGAACTTGACCTATCGGATATTTGTAAAACTCTGCAATCAGCACCAGTAGAATAAAAATGGTTTTGTAAGTGCACACAAACATTTGCCAAGATAGACCATGCAACAAGTAAAAAAACAAGTTCAAATTAATAATAAAATTAAGTTAAATAATACAAATTACATTATCTAACTTCAATGAATTAAGTTAGAAATTAATCTTAGGAAGCTTAAACATCACCAACTATTTGAAAAAAACTGTTTCACTATACTTTTTAAACTGATGAATTCTGTATTTCTCACATAATGTATATATGTACTAAGTTGTGATTCTGCAGAAGAGTGTTGAACATACCATGGAATGCCAAGAGAACAAATGAATCTCCTGCAGAGGGTGAAACCAGGTTGCTCCTTAAGAAGCAAGGCTTTTGAAACTCTATCTCACATACATGTATGTTGCCCAGAGAGATCAGTGCTTGGAGAAGGGCATAATGCTTGGAAGGGTGGAGGACAACACAGGAGAGAAAGACCTTGGAGGAGTTGGACTGACACAATGACTGTGACAAAGGGGGCAGGTGTATCAGAGATGGTGAGGTTGGCTCAGGATAGGGCAAGGTTCAGAGCCATTGTTCATAAGCTATATTGGCTATGATATAGTATAATATAATCAACTATTAACTATAGTTGATATGATGGCACATAACCACCTTAGTATGCAATAGGCATCATATATAGAGATAGGAATTGACTTCCTGTCTAGAATTTTTACATTTCCATCTTAATTTTTCTATTTTCTTTTTCAATGAATGATGAAGTGTTTTCTATAACTCTTTTTTCCCACCTTCGCTGCACCCCAATCCAAGAAATTAAGTCATTCCTAGCCTTGCCTCTTTTATCTTCATCACCTACTCAGTTAGCAAATTGTTTGAACCCCACCTGCCTAGATTTTGTTTTATTATTGCCCAAATTAAAGCTATTTATACTTTGACTGCTATTGCTACTCTCTTCTCTGTGTGTTGTCAGAGTGGTGTTTCAACAAGAGTAATTTGATCACTCCCTTTCTTAAAACACTTTATTGACTTATCTGTACTGTTATGACAATGACAAACCTTTATAGTTTAGCATTTGCTCTTCTTTCTGGTCTTATCTATCATTCGATCCTCATACTCTGAATATATCCAGAACACACTCATTTTACTTTCATTCATGTCTCTGGCAACTCTCTTTAATGTCATGTGAGAAAGATAGGCAATCTACTCTCATGTGATTTATAACCATGGGAGTCCAATAGCAGGTTAGTTATGAGTTGGAAAAGACCTGAGAGCAAAGAGTTTCATTTGCTCAATCAGAGAACCTTTTGCCTTACCCTACTTCCCATCTAATTTGTTCTTCTTTTATTAAAATATTTTTCTATTTCTCTGATTTATTTACAAAGTTTGAGTACACTGCTTTTCACAAAACATCCTTCCCATTTCCTTCACGCCACTTATCCATCCATCCATCCATTCATCCATCCATCCATCCATTGAATTGTGCAACCCTATAATTAACACCTTCCCCCCTTGCCTTGGATCGTCATACTCATTCTACAATGATGGGTTTATACAGTATTTGTCCTTGTGTGATTGAGTTAATTCACTCAGCATAATACTCTCCAGTCCCGCTCAAGTTAGGTAGTAATTTACAAAATCATTGTTTCTGTGTGCTGCATACTATTCCATTGTAAGAGTGTACCACAACTTCTCAATCCATTCATTTGTGGTTGGACATCTGGGCTGTTTCCATGTTCTTGTGATGGTAAATAATGCTGCTAGAACTAACTCAAGCATAATAACTGCCAAAGCCTTATTTGGTCTCTGCAAACTCAGAGAGTGTCTCTCCTAAGTACTTCTATCCCACCTTCTTAGTAAAATTGACATAACACATTAAAATGAAAATGAATAATGAAATTTGAAAAGGCAAAGTCCATCTCTCCAGGCATATAACACTCACTTATTACTAGCAGTCACAAAAAAAGTGTGTTGCGATAGGATAACGTATTATCAGGGACCTCTCCAAAGTATTGAGGAGTAATGAATATAGATTAAAAGACTAAGATGCACCTGATTTATGCTGTGCCTCTTACAATAATTTGCTTTGTATCTGAATGGTATACCAATTGACATATTTCAGCTAGCAGATGCTGCCCTGGACGTGCTCACC
>NW_006399974.1:2583994-2588011 GCF_000299155.1 Elephantulus edwardii | reverse complement strand
ATAGAAGGAGAATTGATGCCTTTGATTTGTGGTGCTGGAGAATAGTATTGAGGGTACCATGAACTGCTAGGAAAAAACCAGATTCATCTGGTAAAGGGTTAAACCGGATGGCTCCTTGGAGGCAAGGATTCTGAGGCTCTGTCCAACATACTTCGGACATGTTGTAAGGAGAGACCGGTCCTTGGAGAAGGACATACTTGAGAGGATTGAGGGACAGCGCAGGAGGGAAAGGCCCTCTATGAGGTGGATTGATTCAGTGACTGGGATAATCTGGATGACAGTGTTCAGAGACAGTGCAATTGGCACAGGACAGCGCAGAATTTCGGGTTGTTGTACATAGGGTCGCTATAAGTCACAAGCAACTTGACAGCACATAACAACAACAACAATCTGAAAGTTGGACAATGAATAAGGATGCTGGGAGAAGAATTAATGCCTTTGATCTGTAGTGTTGAAGAAAAGTACTCCCCTAGAATGCCAAAAGAGCGAACAAATATGTCTTGGAGAAAATGCGGCTAGAGTGCTCTTTGAAGGGAAGGATGATGATTTGCTTCATGTACTTTGGGTTTGTTGGGGTTATTTCTTGACATCATGCTGAGAAAGGTGGTGGGTCAGCAGAAGTGAAGAAGATTCTCAACCAGATGTATTGATGTTGGTATGGCAGCAGGGTCCTTAAGTATCTCAGAGATGATGAGGCTGGCACAAGATCAGGGAGGGTTCAGATCTGTTATCCACAGGGTCACTGTAAGTCATACTCTGTCTCAATGGCATAATGCAACAACAGCAGCACTATGATCAAATTGGAATAAAGTTGTAGCTTGGTTCCTCCAGTGAATTGTTATAGGCTATATACATCGCACCAGAGATGATTGTCCATTTTTCTCCCTCAGAGCTGTTATGATTTGAACCACCAGAGATGTGTTGCTTTTGGATTAGCACTGCAACTTTGTGTGGATTATGTCACCAGATCTCATTTTCTGTTGTTGTTGTTAGGATGCTATAAAAAGACCCTAAGGTATGTAAAGAAATAAAAAGGGGGAAAAAACATTAACACATTAATATTAATATAAAGCTTGGTTAAATGGAAGTTATTGAGGAAGATCGTGGAAAAAATATTGAATTTTAAACACTAACCAATGAAAAAGTGAAAGAAAAAATCAAGGGAAAGATGGAGAGAGAGAAAGATTAAAAAAGGAAAGAATAAAAAACTATATTCATAACAGTGTAACTTGTAGCAATGGAATAAAATTGAGCAAAAGGGAAAGTAGGCTGTTTCAGTAGGAAAGGAAAAAATTTCAATAATCAGATATTTTGGTCTTTTTCTATGATCTCCTTGGAGAAAAAAGGATAAGCTTCACCGTTTGAGTCTGCTTGTTCTAAAATTATGTAACACTTAACACATAAACTAAGTGAGAAGGGAAAATGTTCTACAGACTGAGAATTCCTGAGATCTTACAAATCTTCCATTTTGAAAGAAATAATTGGATGGCCTAAGTTTCAGTGAAAGCCTGGTCCTGAAAGGTTAGAGCTGCTACAGAAAATTAACAAAGAAACTTAGCGACTCAAGTTTTCATTTACGGGCCTAGGATTTTGTTTTGTATATGGGGCACCTGCGTCAGTAGCCTGTAAGTGCAAAAAAAGTATCTGCACAAGATTTGCCTTTCTCTAAACAGAGTGCAGACCATCGAAGTTGATTCAAGCAAACCTTAGAGCCAAACTGAGCATTTGTGAGCCACAGGGAGCAATGCTTCCATAAAAGATGTCTACACTGCCCACTAGAAACTTCCTACCTATGGTCCTGTTATTTTAAATATAATTAACTTGGTTCAAATATTGAATTTACTTACCTTTCACCTTACCTAGGCAGCCGTTAAGAAGTATTTGATATTAAATACTGAGAATAATGGCATGTGCCAAAAAAAATTGGAATTGAGAGCTAAATTGTGATCTAATTAAACAATAAGACCTGACAAAATGGTCCCTACTACTCTATTAATGACTTCCTGTGGCAGTTCAACTTCCCGTGTCAAGGCAAAACAAGGGCAAGGTCATCTGCTTTTGCTTTCCCCCCCCCCTCCTTTAAGATTAATGGCTTTACTGCTTCTCTCTTTTTCCTCTCTCTTATCTCTCTTTCTTTCTCTTTTATTATATTCTTTGTGGACCACTTGTCTCTCTTTCCTTTTATCTTCTGCTAGCTATTAAACTTGAAAATACTGACCAGAGAGTCAGATTCACAAATCTCAAAACAGAAAGAACACACACACACAAAGTTTTTAAAAATCATCTAAAAATATCCAAGTGAAAAAAAAAATAGCAAACCACTCAGCCCACAACTCCACCAAATAGAGGCAGCAAATGAGGCAAAGGGGTTCGACAGCTTAAAAACACATAGCCACAATGAATGGTAGGAAGGAAAAAGCAAAAGCAGCAAATGGCGACTAAAACCCCAGCTCCTACATGTGGAAACATCTGTTCAAGCTGTGGCCGCACCTGTTGCCCTGTTTAGAACATTGAGACAGACAGGGGAAGAGGTGCTTATCATCATCACCTACTTAAGTACAACTTCCTGAGGGTGTTGGTAGCTATGTCTGTTTTAGCATTGCCAATTTCTTTTTAAGAGCTCCTCTACTTGCCTAAGTGGAAATTAAGTACAATTTTTAGTTTAGTTATTATATTAGTTTTATAGGATAATAATAATAATATTCTTTTTTAAAAAGCGCCAACTTTTCAAAAAGGTGAGCACTTTAATTATCTAGTGTTGCTCTGACAGATATACCAAAAGTGGGTGATTTTAACAAACAAAACTTTCATTTTCTGCCAGAGTAGGATGCTGTCAGGGAGTTCTGATGATGTAGCTCATAGGGAGTTATGTGTCTAACTCAAGGGTGGCACCTCTCTGGGAGTTTGAAAATCCAAATTCAGGGTTGTTGGCTTAGAGGAAGTCTCTGTTTCTGTGTTAACTATTGAGGAAAGGCCTTGTCTCTGCTGGACTTTCATCTTTGGCAATCTTTGCGTGTCTTGGAATCTCTCTTTTTCTCTTCTTAGCATGCTAATTTGCATTTAATTTCTTATATATTTCATAAGAAATAGGGTTAAAATACATCTTACACTAATTTACCTTGTTAACATAACCAAAAAAACCCCAACATAACCAAAATCATGCCAAAATGGAATTATAATAATAGACATAGACTTTAGAATTCACAATGTATATTTGAGGAAGAATGCAACCTAATCTATTGCATTTCATACTCTCTCACCCCCAAATTCATGTACTTGTCACATACAAAAAGCATTTACCTCATCACAACATCTCAAAAATCTTTAATTCAAGTTTCAAATATCATCTTCTCAGAGATCTAAGTGAAATATAGTTGTGAAATGGGCATATTCCAGGCTATGGTAAAATTTCCATTCTCTTTTATGAACATCTCAGATATAAACTGTAAGTAATCCAAAGCACAATGAAATAAAATGCAGACAATTCTACTACAAATGGGAGAAAATCAGGAAAATAAGGGGTAATAGGCTTCAAGAAAGTCTAGAATCAGGTTGTTGTTGTTGTTGCTTTTGTTGTGTGCTGTCAAGTCGCTTGCAACCCATACCTTCTTGATGTACAGCAGCTCTGAGCCCTGCCCTCTCCTGAGCCAGTTTCACTCATTCTGACACATCAACGCCCATTGTCTCAGTTACTCATCTCCATCTCATATGGGATCTTCCTCTTCTGTGCTGTCCCTCTACCCTTCTTATATGACATTCCACCTCTTTGCTTTCCCAAATTCATGTCCCTTTCATATGCAAAATATTTTCATGGTACTATATCATCCCAAAAGTTTTCGTTTAGTTTATTTTTCATTTAAATGAACATCTACAGAGATTTTGGAATTCCATTCATTCATTGTTGCACCCTTCTCCCCACACAAACCCCTCCCCCACCCCCACCCCTGTTTGCTCCTCTCCTTGAAAAGCAAAAGAAAAACTCCTTCATTGGTACACAATCCCCCCCGCACCTCCCCA
>NW_006399974.1:2570371-2583459 GCF_000299155.1 Elephantulus edwardii | reverse complement strand
ACCTCGCCAGCATTTGTTGCTTGCTGTTCTGTTAAATTTTGCTAGTCTTACTGGAGTGAGATGATATCTCATGGTTGTCTTGATTTGCATCTCTTTCAGGGCTAGGGATTTTGAACATTTCTTCATGGGCTTGTTGGCCATCTGAATGTCTTCCTAGGTGAAGTGTCTGTTCATATCTTGTGCCCGTTTTTCTATTGGATTGTTCTCCTTTATCTTGTTGTCAGAGGGAAAGCAAAGTTAATAGGCACCAAATATGTAAAACATTCATAAGAACAATTTTCATTAGTTCTCAAGCCTTTAAAGGAACACATTCCTCTCATGGAACATCTAGACAATGGCTCTGCCCTCTACTCTCTGAGGGTGGCCATATCATCTGTGTTCTACAAGGAGGCCCTTAAACCCTTGGCTTCTTTTTCACCTTTCAGATCAACTGGGAAGGCAACTCTGCTTCTTTGGCTTTGGCCTGCTCCATTCTGTTAGTCCATCTGAGTGGTAGCTCCACCCCCTTTGAACTAGCAGGTCTTGCTCTTCTTGCCTTGGACCTGTAACACTATCTCCTCGGCTTTGGACTGTGGTCCTGTCCCTACCAGTATGCCTTAATAGAAGCTCCACACTCTGAATCAAATTGGAGCAACTCTGAAGACTCAAATCTTTGAAACCTAGGAGAATGTAGTTCACTTTTTGATCCAAGAGAACATAGCCTCACTCTGTAAAACCTAGAATGGTTTGCTTCCTTTCCTCCTTCCAACAGCTATGTTTGGCATTGTGTTGCTTAGGGGATGGGAATTTTATTTTTCTTGGAGGACAACAGATACAGCTTTTAAAACCTGTTTCCTGCCTGTGAAATTCCAAGATGCAAACTGCATTCTTTCCTTTCATCCTATCTCTGGACTCTTGGGCATAAGCTAATGACTTGTGTGCTATGTTACTCAGTTCTATCTGTCACAGGTTTCATCTCTTTAAAGAAAGACTGTGCAGTTATTTCCTTGGTGAAAATTCTAGCCCATGTATCCTTAATTTCTGCAAAAGAATTTTCCAAATATCTCAGTTCTGTTTTAATTTTCACAGTTCATTTTTAAATCTTTCTTTTCAAATTGTTCTAGAAGTAGCAAGGAGAAACCACATAACCGCTTTAAGATATAATAGATGATATCCAACTCCACCACTTACAAATTTTTCCTTCCAGAAAACATTTGAAAAAATTTTATCTTCCACCAAATATTTGAACATAATTCAGACAAGATCTTTGCCACTATATAAATAGTATTTATTACCTTTTCTCCATTGTCCAATCCTGTTGTTGTTATGTGCCATCGAGTCACGTCACCTGAGAGCCCTAAGGACCCTACATACAGCAGCTCTGAACCCTCCCTGTCCTGAGCCAGTCTCACTAACTCCGATACACCAAACCCCATTGCCCCAGTTACTGTATCAATCCATCACATCCAGGGTCTTCTCTCCTGCACTGTCTCCTTCCAAGCATGAGGTCCTTTTCCAAGGATTGGTTTCTCCTGACTAAGTACCAAAGTATCTTTTAAAACCTAAGCAGAAGAAATTTAACATCCAACTTTCCAGCAACAATCTGTCCCTAATTCTTTGTTGTTAGGTGCCATAGTGCTGAGTGCAACTCATAACGACACTATGAATATCTTAATCTTGTCCTATCCTGTCCAACCTCACATTTCCTGACACACTAGAGCCCAATACAGAAGTCACTGTGTCAACCCGGCTGAGGATCTTCCTTTTCTCTGCCAACCCTCTGCCTTTCCAAGCATCATGTCCCTTTAAGGGATAGCTTCTCTAAGCAACATTCTTGAAGTATGTGAGGAGAAGGTTTATCATTTTTATCTTCAAAGAACACTCTAGCTGGACTTTCTCCAAGATATATTTGTCCTTTTCGCAGTCTATAGGATGTTCAGTACTCTTCTCCAATATCACAGTTCAAGTGCGCCAATTCTAATTCAGTCATCTTTATTCACTGTCCAGCTTTCAGATGCATAGCAATGATCAGAAAGACCATAGCCTCAATCAGATGCATTTTACTCCTCAAATTGACATCATTACTCCTCAATAATTTGGTGACTGTAACTTTCCCTGACCGCAGATTTTCCCACTGCAATACGTGTCCTGATTTTCTGGCTACTGGTGCCAAGGGTGTTGATTGTGGATCCAAGTAAGATAACGTTGTTAACAGTTTCCATCTTTTCTCCACCTATCAGGATGTTGTGTAAAGGTCCAGTGCTAAGAATTTTGGTCCTCTTGATGTTGAGATGCAATCCATATTGAAGGCTGTATTCTTTGATCTTCTCCAGCAAGTTCTTCAAGTCCTCCTCATTTTTAGCAAGCAAGATTGTGTCATCTGCCTAATGGAGGTTATTGACAGGCCTTGATGCCACATTCTTCTTCATAGAGTACTACTTATCGAATAATTCACTCAGCATACAGATTAAATAGTTATGGAAATAGAATACAATGCTGAAGCCCTTCTTTCTTAATTTTAAACCCTGTAGTGTCCCCTCGTCCTGTTCACACAGCAACCTCTTCTTGGTCTAGGTCTTCACATGAGCACAATGAAGAGCTCTGGGTGTTTCCAGGCTTCTCAATCTCAGCCATAACTTGTTATGATCCACACAGCCAAATGCCTTTTCATATTTATTAAAGCATAAATTTCTGGTATTCTTTATTTTCAGGCAGGATCTTTCTGACATCAGCAAATATATCCCTGGTGTCACAGCGTCTTCTAAATCCTGCTTAACCTTCTGGCAATTCCCTATCTATGTACTGTTCTAGCCATTTTTTAATGATATTATTGATGTACTGCTAGTTTAAAAAAGACTCTCTGTAATTCTCATTTTCTTCTGAACTCTACACTTTTATCATATTTGTCATATATTGTATATTTTTGTTGCTGTTAGCTGTTGTCAAGTTGACTTTGACACATAGTCACAATATGTACAATAAAATGAGATCCTATCCAATCATCTTCACAATTTCTAAATGTTCGAAACTCACTGTTGCCGTTACTTTGTCAGTATATATTATTGAGAGTTTTTCTCTTCACTTCTGGTCTTTCACCTTTCTAATTATGATGTGCCTTCCAAGAACTGGCCCCTTTCCATGGGCTGGTCCCTCCTGATAACACTCAAAGTATGTGGAATCAAGATTTACCATCTTTGCCTCTAAGGATCACCTTGGCTTTTACTAATAATACGCTTTTACACTCTCCCACTCAACGTGCTACTGAATCCCAAATTCACTTTCACATTGTAAATATTTGTTAAAACACTTTCCCATCCACTCAGTATCAAATTGTATCTTATAGTTAGTTATCCAGTGTTGCTACAACAGAAATACCAGAAGTAGCAGGAGTGGCATCCACTTCCTAAACAACATGCCTCTGGAAACTCTATGACCTTTGAGACATGATGATAGTTTTAGAAAAGCTTCAGGTCTTTTGTTCATAGGGTCTCTATGAGTCATGCTCAACTCGATGGCAACCAACAACAGATAACATAAAGGGAGCACTGGTGGCCTAATGGCAAGAAGCTACACTGCAATCTCAAAGGCACATGGTTTGAGGCCACTAGCTGCTCCATGGGAGAAGAAGGGGCAATCTCCTCCCATGTGATTAACTGTCTATAAATACCCACCTGTCAATCAGCTAGGGGTTGCTTTCAACTCTGTGGTACACAAAAAGTACAACAACAGCAGGTGACTTAAACACAAATTTGTGTTCTCATCTCTAGGGGTCTAAAAGTTGAAATTCAGACTCCTGGCTGTAGGGGAAGTTTCTGCCTGTCTACTTTGGAGTGAAATCTCCATGCTTTCTGAGCTGCTTACTACATGATCTTCATGTGGCTTTGCATTTCCCGCCCTTGTCTTTGCTTACCAACATAGCTCTTTTCTATTTCAGAATAGACTTACACAAATAGCGACATACAATAATACTGCCATATTAACATGATAAAGACAATTCATCTTCAAATGACATAGCCAGAACCTTGGGTAGGCTTCATTCATAGAAATCATATAAAGAACAGAATAAAACCCTGCCCAATCATCACCACCCTCACAATCCCCCTGAACTTAACTGAATTGTTCAAGTCACTTTGGTAATCAATTTTGTTGAGAGTCTTACTTTCTTTCACTAGCCCTTCCAATCTTGATGATATTTTCTGCAAATCCATCCCCTCTTCATAATATGCCCAAAGTATGTGTAATGAAGTCTTCCCAGTCTCATCTCTAAAGAGCAGTCTGGCTGCACTTCTTCCAAGACATATTTATTTGTTATTTGAAAGTCCATATGGTGGCTGTTGTTAGGTGTTATCTAGTGCAGTCCACTTTATATTCTTAGCCAACATTGAGTTTTAAGGCATCAATTGTCTTTGTTCTTCCTTATACATTATCCAAATTGCATATGCATTTGAAGCATGTAAAACAACCTGGCTTGAGTCAGGTGCACATTAGAATTTAAAGTGACATTCTAAAAAAAAAGTGACATTCTATCTCTCTATAACTTTCTAAATGGGAGTTCTTGGCAGCATAGTTTTCCAATATAATGTGCCATTTGGTTTCTTAATTGCTATTTCCATTGATGTTGATTGTGAATCCAAGTAAAATGAAATCCTTGACAAGTTCAAACTCTTCTCTATTTATTATGTTGCTTATGAACACAATTGTGAAGAATTTTATTTCCTCCATGTTGAGGCATAAACCGTACAATGAAGGTTGTGGTTTTTGTAGCACTTCAGTAAGTGCTTCAAGTCTTCTTCACTTTCAGCAACTAAGGTTGTATATTGTAGTTATTGTTGAGTCCTTCTTCAATCCTAATGCTTTGTTCTCTTCATATAGTCCAGATTGTCAAATTATTTTGTCAGCGCAGACTGAATAGATGTAGTAAAAGGACACAACCCTGGTGAACATCTTTTTTTATTTTAAGCCATAGAGTATTGCCTTGTTCTGTCTGAATGAATATTTCTTGGTCTATGTATAGGTTCAGTCTGAGCACAATTAAGTGTTCTTGAATTTCCATTACTCTGAATATTATCCATAATTTATTATGATTCACACACTATACTTCCTTTACATAGTTGATGGTATACAAATAATACATCTTTTTTGTATTTCCTACTTTTGACCAAGATCCATCTTGGCAAAATGAATACTGCTCCTAGTCCAAGATCCTTTCTGAATTCGGCTTGAATTCCCTATACTTCCTTATTGGTATTCTGCTTCAGAATAATATTGAGCAATATTTTGTTGGCATATGATATTAGTGATATTGTCCAGTAATTCCCACAATCTGCTGGTTCACCTTTTTCATGGAAAATACTTTTTTAATAAGCAAAAATAAATGGTAAGTATAAAAGAGGACATCATCATATGAAATGCACAGGAATCAAATGGACTACATTTGTGGAAAGATAGCTTTAAGAACAGTATCATTAGTTAGAATAAGATCAGGGGCTGACTATCAAACACAGCATCAGTTGTTAATGTGTTAGTTCAAAGTGAAATGTAAAAAAAAAAGAAAAGTCAAGTTGCAAACTTGAGTATAAGCCGTTTGAATTTAGAGATCATCTCAAGAATAGATTTACCAATATATCGATGATCAAAGATCAGAGGTGTTATAAAGATGACATCAAGGATATCACAAATGAAGAAGATAAAATATTATTTAAAAATACAGGATAAAAAGAAAAGACCAAAACAGATGCCTAAAGTAATGAAGATTGACGTTAAATGGAGAGACATAAAAAAAGAAAGGAAGGAATGATTAAGTAAGCCAGCAGAAAGGATGAAGTAAGTTAACTGAAAAGATTATTTCAAAGGGTAGCTCAAGAAAACAAAGCATGATAATGAACATTGCCAAGACCTAGAATTAGAACCTAAAGGGACTTAATAGTTCTCAAACTAAAGTTAAAAAAAAAAAAACAAACAAAAAAACCAAAACCAAGCCTCAAGTTACAATAATAAAAGAATCTGGAAAAACAAGAACTAAGTTGGAAACATCAAAAGAGAAAAAAAAGAATTTACATATTTATTGCATCAGAAAATATTTGTTGACACTGAAGTTATGAGGTATGATATGATCAAGAACCAATATTACTGAAGTTAGAAATCTGATCTGCTCTAAAGGCATGTACAATATATACAGTTCCAAGAATTGATAGACTACCAATTGAAATTGTTTCAAAGGGTAGATGAAGCCCTGGATGTATTCGTTTATCTATGCTAAGAGAGTTAACGAATCACAGTAATTAATAAAGTCTAGGGTTTAGAACATATATTTGGGGAGACACAGTGTAAACCATAATAGTGAGTCAAGGAAAGTTTAAAAATGTCAATAAATTGAGGCTTTGAATTGCTAAAGTTGATTTTAATTTTAAATCCATGGTTTAGTGATAAAAAGTTGCACTGCCAGACCAAAGGAACATAGTTGGCATCCAGTAGCTGCTCTGTGGAATTGAGATGGACAATCTTTTCCCTGTGAGTTAAGGTCTTTTCAAATCCCCTGGAGAGTAAGCTACAGGTTGATTCTGACTCAACAGTATATGACAACATCAACAACAAGCATAGTTTCCAAATGTGTTCTAATATTTGTTCTTGTTATTGTTAAGTGCCATCAAGTCAACTATGACTCATAGGGACCCTATAAAAATGGATCTGAACCCTGTCCTATCCTGTGTCATCATTATAATTTCTGACATATTCGAGTTCACATTTATAGTTGCTGTGTAAATCTATCTAGTCGAGAGTCTTCCCTTCCTCCGCTGACCCTCTACCTTTCCAAGTATCGCATCATTTTCCAAGGACTGCCCTCACCTAACAACATACTCAAAGTGTGTGAGATGATATTTCACGATCCTTGCCTCAGGTATCCTGCTGTACCTTTTCCAAGTCATATTTGTTTGTCCTTTTGGCTATTGACAACATTGTGGTAAATGGAGAAGAGATTGAGGCTTTTAATCAAAAAAGAGTAGTTGTCTTGGGAAAGTCTGCTGTTAGGTTACTCTCCAGAGTGCTGGAGATGTCAGTCTAAAAACTAAGGCATACCTGATCCAGGCCATGGTCTTCTCAATTATTTGCTATGCATTAGAAAGAAGGATAATGACTAAGAATGATAGATGAAGAATAGATGCTTTGGATTGTGATGCTGGAGAAGAATAGTGACCATAAAATGGACTGTCAAGAGAACAAACAGGTCTGTCCGGGAGAGGGTGAAGCAAAGTTGCTCTTTGGAGGCAAGGATTTTGAAACTTAGAGTTTTAAATACTTTGGACATGTCGCCAGGCTAGCCTAGCCCTTGGAGGACATCATGCTTGGAAGGGTGGAAGGTCAGTGCAGGAGAGGAAGACTCTGAATGAGTTGGATTGACACAGTGATGTGGGTAGTGGGAGAAAGTGTGTCAGAGACAGTGAGATTGGCTCATGATAGAGCAGTGTTCAAAGCTACTGTTCACAGAATTGCTATGAGTAGCAGTCAGCTTGATGGCAATAACAATAACAAATTCTGGCAGTCTATGGGATATTTAACACTCTTCTTCAACATAACTCAAGGGCATAGATTCTTCTTGTCTTTCTTAAAAAAGGTAATTTTAGGGACTTCATCTCACAAATTATCAGAAAGGACCAGTGCCTGGCAAAGGACATCATTATTCTTGCTAAAGAGCCAGCAAAAACAAAACAACATAAAGACTCTCAAAAAGATGAACAGACACAATGGCTACAACAGGAGGCTCAAATATCGCAAGGATTGTGAGGATGGTAGAGAGAGAACCAGGCCGTGTTTCATGCCCTTGTAAATATGTTCATTAAACTATCTAACAGCAAGTGTCTTTGAGCTATGGATCACTTTGTATATTAGAAATGCCAGATCAAATGTAGAATGCTTCATTTAACTTGAATTTAAAATAAACAATACACAGTTTTATAGTATAAGTACATTCCATAAAATGTTTAGGACATTCTTCTCAAATCCATAAATTCTATTTTTTCACTATTTTGGATTTCAAAGAATGTGCCATTCTTTGTGATAAAAAAAGCTAAAGAAATACACATATTACATAGCTAATTCAAACAAAATGAACTAAAAAATTAAAATTCTGATTGAGAAAAATTAATACACCCCTCGTAAGGCTCCCTGTGTGGTAGGATACTCCTTTTATGTAATATTGCGGGCTCTTTATGGGAACTTTTAGAAATTGAAACCTGGGCTTCTACCTGGAAATTCTGGGAGATGCTTTAGCCTTGACTGGATAGTAGAATCTAGACATTTATAGTGCACAGTTATTGCAGATCAACATCTTCAGAAATATTTGTCTGCCTGCCATGTGGCTGGTGTTGTTAATTACTGAAGATTCCCTCTCAAACATTCCCAAAAATTGTGATGGCATTTCAGAGCATGGACAAGAAAGTCTGCTGAGGACAAGTGATGTGGATCCACTCATTTAATCTTCCAAAGTAGGATTGATGCCTCTTCTCATCCTCTGAAACACTGAGTTATCTTTTCCAAGTTTTAATGCAGCAAACATTATCTTACCTGGCTGCTTCCAGTGGGATTTCTGCATGGCTTGCTCTAATTATTCCTGATGCCAGACCTTGTGTGCTGTGAACAACTTCACAGGTAAAAACACTAGAAAAGAACAGTGGTGGGTTTTTTTTTTATTTTTAAGAAAAAGTATCAAAAAGGTAAGATAGCATTTTATTCTAATAACATGATGGAGAAAGCATATGGATAATATATTAAAATGATAGATGGTATAAGTTTTAATATGAACCATTAACTATAGCAAATTTCCCCTAGAATGTCTTTGAAACTGAGCAGTTGTTTTTGGGACCAGACTTAATAGTCAGGTCTCCAAGCTTAAAATTATCTCTGGATGTTAAAAAAAAATGTAAAAAGATAAATTGCAAGAGCCAGTAAAATCTTAGCTCCCAGCAGCAATTCAGTGGTGGGAAGGGGATACTAGAAAATGAATCCTATATCTTTTTTCTAGATAAACAATGTATTAAAAATCAATGGCTGTTTCCCTTACTGCCTTGAAGTGAGGTATTTCCTAATGTTTCTGTTTTTGTTGGTCTGTGTTTTTAGAAATTCCAAATTAACCTAATGAAAGTGCTTTTGCTTTGCTTTTCATTCAACTTTTTATCCTCTGTATTTTTAATACAGGTGTTCAAGAGGCAATTCTTACATGTCTCCTACTCACTAGGCTTTACGTCTCCTAAATTATGACACCATATCTCCAAAATTCTCATAGTCTTATGTGGGTCAAAAACAATAAAAACACAAACACAATACCAAGTGGCAAGGGGTAAAGAAGGCTTTGTTATTGTTAGGTGCCATCAAGTCCACCATGACCCGTAACAACCCTATTCCCAACAGACATGAACCATGCCCTAATCTGCGCCACCTTCGTGATCTTCCACATGCCAGAAGTCCTCGTTATAGTCCCTGTGTCAGTCCACCTTAGTGGATGCTTCCTATCTTTGACCTTCTATCTTTCCTAGCACATGTTTTTTTTTCAAAGACTAGGCCATAAAGACAAGAAACAAAAAGTATTCTTTTTAACAGGACAGATTTGTTAGTTCTTTTCTTGTTGCTGTTGTTGCTGCATGCCATTGAGTTGCAATCCATGAGATATTCAGTAGTCGTCTCCAACGGTATAACTCAAAAGCAATGATTCCTTTCCTCTTGTCCTTAATTTTCTTTTTCTCTCATATTTATTCATTGTCTAACTTTCAGATACATAAGAAGAAATTGAAAACAAAACAAAACAAAATGTGGCTTGGATCTGACTCACCTTAGTCTTTGAAATGACACCCTTCGGAAGTGTTCTTGACAACAGATTTTTTCACTGCAACATTTCTTTTCTTTTTTTAAATTTCTTTATTTTTCATTTCAATGAACATCTACAGAGATTTTGGAATTCCATTCATTCACTGTTGCACCCCTCTCCCTGCCCCCCCACCCCCCCCCCCCCGTTTGCTCCTCTCCTTCAAACTCAAAAGAAAAACTCCCTCATTGGTATGCAACTCCCCACACACATCCCCCAATCCCCCAATCCCCAAATATAATCCACTCTGCAACCCTCATTCTGTACTCTTACGATAAATATAATGCCCTAAAATATAAAATATTCTCTCCCCAAAGACTTCAATGCCGTAAACAAATTTCATCCAGTTTTTCTTAGTCTTACCCCCACCCCGATGTCAGCCTCATTCTACAACAGTGGCACCATATAGCATTTGTCCCTCTGTGACTGAGATACCTCACTCATCATAATGCCCTCCAGGATCACCCATTTTGAATAATATTGCATGAGTTCCTTGTTTTTCAATGCAGCATAATATTCCATTGTGCGAATATACGACAGCTTGTCTACCCACTAGTTTGTTGATGGACATTTGGGTTGTTTCCAGCTTCTTGCTATTGTAAACAAAGCTGCAATAAACATGGGTATGCATATATCTACTTGGGTGCCATTTATGGTCTCTTTAGGGTATATTCCCAGTAGTGAAATTGCTGGGTCAAATAGTATCTCTATTTGCAACTGCTACTACCTTGGGTGTCGATTATGAATCCAAGTACAACATAATTATTGACATTTTAAATCATTTTCCATGATTTTGTCTATTGATCCATTGGTGATAATTTGTATTTCCTTGATATTGAGCTTTAACCCGTATTTAAAGCTATACTCTTTTATCTTCTGTGGCAAATGTTTCAAGTCCTCTTCACTTTCAGCAAGCAAGGTTGTTCCATCTGTATAATACAATTTATTGATGAGTCTTTTTCACTCCTAATGCCACATTATTCTTCATATAATCCAGTTTCTCGTATGATATGCTCTGATTGAAGATAGAGAAGAAAGGAGAAAGTACAGAATCCTGATGAACAGCTTTCCTGATTTTAAATACTTCAGTATTCCCTTGTTATATTTTGATAATAGCTTCTTGGTCTAGGTATGAGCACAATTAAAGGTCTGGAGTTATTATTATTCTCAATGTTTTCCATAATTTGTCATGAGTAACACAATCATATGCAAAGCTAATAAAACACAGATAAATATCTCTCTGAGAGTCTCTGCTTTAGGCCAAGATCCCCCTAACAGCAGCAAAGAAATTTCTCTTTCACCTGCTCTTCTGAATACAGTTTGAATTCCCGGCAGTGCTCTGTTAATATATTGTTCTAGCCATTGTTTAATAATAGTCTGCAATATTTTACTTGCATGTTATATTAATTACATTTTTCTATAAAGTCCATATTCTGTTGGACCACATTTGTTGGGAAAGGAAAAAAAAATGTATATCTCTCTCAGTTGGACAGGTAGCCGTCATACAAATTTCTTGGCACAAAGTATTGAGAATGTCCAGGGATGTATTTGTTTTTTGTTGTTGCTATTGTTTCTGCATGTCACTGAGTTGGAACTAATCCATAGGTGACCCTCTGGTGGATTTAGAGAGATTGTAAATTGCATAGGAGAATGCCCATCCTTCTCCCACAGAGCAGCTGATGGATTTGAATCACTTATCTTTGGCTTGGCAGCCCAATTCCTTATTACTAAACCACCAGAGTAGATACATATTAATTTGGGTGAAAAGTGATATACAATAAGGCGGAGGTCAGCACAGCACCACCAAAGCAAAGGAAGACCCAGGGAGTTGCATGTAAGAGACAATAAAGGTAAATGCTATTATATACACAATTCTGTAATAATAACAATTATATGATAAGGAGATACAAAAGTAGATGTGTATCCTGAGTAAATGTCGGAAGGCAAATGAGGTACACCCATGAATATATATGTTGTTGTTGTTGATTGCCATCGAGTTGAGCATGACCTATAGTGATTCCATTAACAAAAAGACCTAATGCCTTTCCATAACTATTGTTGTTTCTACAAGTTTATGGAGTTTTCAGAGGCATGTGGTTTAGGAAGTAGATGCCACTCCTTCTTCCAAACCTGTTTTACAACTGAGAGCTCCACCAAACACTGTCCACATTGGGGAAAAATTATGGTATTTGATATCCCAATGGCACAAGGTTCAGCATCACAGCAAACCCAGGCTACTTCATACAGCACATTTACAAAGAGTGATGCGCAAAGTGGAAGAATGTTCCTCCAGATATAATAACATTAGTCTCATTTAACAATCATTAAGTGTAGTCACATCAATTAAGACTTATAGTGACCCTTGCACAAGAGAAGTGAACACTGTTCTATAACTAATATCATTTCTGTATGTTTATTGAGTTTATGACAAATAATATTTCTACATATGTGCTTATATTTGTTGAAAATGTATCCATGGATATGGCAGAGCATACTGGGGTCAGAATTCTGTAAATGTTTTAGATACAAGCAAACAACTTCAAGGGATGAGTAACTGGTATTTCATCAATTCCTGGGACCTTATTTTTTTTTTTGAAATGCCTTCAGTGCAGCTTAAACTTCTTCCTTCATTACAACTGGCTCTTGATTATATGTTTTTTCTTAAAAAGATTGTATGTTGATTAATTCTTTGTATTCCTATTATCTTCTTTTGATGCTTTCTGTGCCATACAACGTTTTGCCTGTAGAATTCTTCAGTGTTGCTAGTCTTTAATTAGTTTTTCAGTTCTTCCAACTTGAGAAATGAGGAACATTTTCTTTCTCTTTGTTTAACTAATTCCAACTCCTTCCACATTTTATTACAATACTTTACTTTGTCTTTTGGAACTGCCCTTTGAAATCTTCTGCTTATTTCTCTTACTTCAACATTTCTTGCTTTTGTTTTGGCTTTCTTACATAATAGTGCAAATTTCAGAGTGTCTTCCAAAGTGTCATTACAAAGAGAGCTGAGAAAGCAAACGCCAAAATGACTATCAGTAGAGACTAAAAAAATTGCACTAGAACACTTTGTGGCATTTAAAATCCTTTGAGGGCAGAAAGGATGAAACAACTAACTCACAAGCATCACTTTACAGTAAAATAAAAATTGGGATTCCATAGGATTACAAAATGCATAACACAAATACATATTCTTCTGGCATTGTTTACTTTCAGGCAGGTTCCATCTGACATCAGCAAAGATATCCCTAGTGCC
>NW_006399974.1:2568217-2569521 GCF_000299155.1 Elephantulus edwardii | reverse complement strand
TCCAAGGAATAGCTAGGAGGGACTATTCCTTGGAAAACGACATGATACTCAGAAGGGTGGAAGATTGGCAAAGGAGAAACATTCTTGATCAGGTGGATTGATACAGTGACTGTAACAATGGGCTCTAGTATGCCAGGAAGTGTGAAGATGGCACATGATAGGAACAGGGTTCATATCTGTCATTCTTAGGGTCACTATGAGTGTACTAGACTTGATGGCAGCTAACAAAAGCAGCAACAAAAGAATAGAGCTAGAAAATATCCTGCTAGTTAAAATCAGACCGTTTTAATTACATAATTTGTTACTTCCTAATTACATGGTTATACTTTTTCTTTTTTATTACTTAACATCCTTGAGCTCCAATTATCTCTCTATAAAACATAGATATTAATACCTCTAGAATTACAGTTTAATTAAGAAGTTCATTCCTGGTAACTACCTCTACTACTACAGGCTAAATGTGATTATTGAGTCCTGAAGAGCAGCTTACTTACATGATTCTCTCAAAACAGTCATCTGAAGCCTATGTTCTCATTTATTTTTAGAATATACTCATCCATGTTTATTGCAGCATATGGCAAGGAGTTGGAAATCATTCCTTGTCCATCAAGAGACGAATGGCTAAAAAATCTCTGGTATATTCATATACTAGAGTATTATGCATCACTGAAAAATGACCAAGGATTTGTGAAATACTGCATACACAGCTTGGAAAAATCTAGAAACTAATTTAATGAAGGACATAAGACAGTCACAAAAAAGACAATATTGATATAAAGCCACTATTACAAAAAGCTAAGGAAAGCTTTACACACAGTAGAATCAGTCTGGAAGGGATAATGGGGAAAGAAAGAAAGGGATTCGAGTACAATTAATAAATAAGTTGAGTGAAGGAAAAAGGAAGTTCATGATAAATGATATCTTATTTCTTACTGTTGAGTTAGAACCAACCCATAGTTGACCCTCCAGTGGTTTTTCAGATGCAGTTAACTGCATGAGAGGAGATTGCCCGTTTTTCTCCCATAGAGCAGTGGGTGGATTTGTATCATGTGACTTTGGGACTGCAGTGCCGCTTCATGCCTCTAGATCAAATCAAGTATTCATTGTGAATTTTCCTTTTACTTCAGGTTCTCATTCTATAGGCGTGGAATTGGAAATCCCCAAGCTAATATAAACAGTTGTTTGAAGAAGGGAGACTTCAATGTCCCACTTATAAATTATGTATGTTAGATGGATCTTGGCTGAAAGCAGAGAATACCAGAAGAATGTCTATCTGTGTTTCATTGATTATGCAAAGGTATTTG
>NW_006399974.1:2566063-2567362 GCF_000299155.1 Elephantulus edwardii | reverse complement strand
AGGAGGGACGGGTCCTTGGAGAGGGACATCATGCTTGGGAGGGTGGAGGGACAGCACAGGAGGGGAAGACCCTCTATGAGATGGATTGATTTGGTGACTGGGGTATTCGGGATGGGTGTGTCAGAGGCGGTGCTGTTGGCGCAGGATAGAGCAGGGTTTAGGGCTGTTTTGCATAGGGTCGCTATGAGTCGGAAAGGACTCGAGGGCACATAACAACAACTACAACAATTTAAGGCATATGCTGTCTGCTGTTATCAACTGAAGGTTGTCTTCTTTTTGGAGGCTAACTCAGACAGCATTTCTGAACTATGCTCATTAAATTATTTCTATGATTCTGAAAAGACTTTGATATATAAAGGCCATTTCCTGGATTTTAAAGACCCAGCAACATATTCTGTGGGTTATAGGATAAAAATGTCTTTAAAAAACTGAGAGTCACCCTCTTTACCTAATTGAATCTTACTTTTCTCAGAAGCTAAAAATGTGGCTTCAAGTAATGAAATGACAAGACTCAAGTACAAGCAGCTGAATACTGTGCAGGACATTCTTTAAGCAAGAAAATGAATACCAAATCAGTACATCTTCTAAACTATCCATAGAGCAATTATTTTGAGGCTTTTCAATTGGACTTACCCAACAATTCAATTTTCTTGCTATCTCTCTCAATGTTTGCATCAAGGAAACTGAGAAATAGATGTAAACTTCATTGTCATTTAGTAAAAGGGAAAAGTATGTGAAAACTAATTTCTCTTTCACTAGACCAATACTATGTTTCTAGAATTATTATTGCATCAACTGAAGAAAAGGAAAACAAAGATACCAGATCAAAATGGCCTATGTTTGCATTTGACTGTTTGTTTATGTTCTATTATTATTGTAATTGGGTTCTTACAGAGTAACTAATACTAGGCTAGTGTCTGTATTTGTAAAGTTTAATTAAATTCTCACAAACAGCTCTGCAACTTTGGCAATCTTATTTTTATTTTGCAGATAAAGAATTTGAATCTCCAGATGACTTTCTAACTTTCCTAACTCCACAGCTTATTTGTGGAACAAATTGTGAATGAGAAAGCAGATATTATTGATTTCAAATCTGGTGCTCTTTCTACCTCCAATGAGACCAATGAGACTAGTGTGATTTCTACCTGACAGAGAAGAAATGATGTCAGATGACATAATCCATAGTGAGTTGCGATGCTAATCCAAAGGCTAAGTATCTCTGTCTGAACCCACGAGCAGTTCTGAGGGAGAAGGATAGACGGTCCTTTTCCATTAAGACTTACTGTTTCAGAAATCTAA
>NW_006399974.1:2562330-2565616 GCF_000299155.1 Elephantulus edwardii | reverse complement strand
GTGTGACTACTGATACTACCACATACTTTGGAGATATTTCAACTATAAATAGTCTATGTGTGTCAGAGTAAACTTTAGAACTGTGTTCCACAGTTTTTAAAAATTTGTGACTATCTAGAAATGTTTTTGGCAGCAGGGAGCACAGGATGGCACAGCAGGAAGCACGGGATGGTGCTGCCTGTGCTGCTCCCAGTTATTTGGGGGGGGAGACTTCTATCTAGATTGACTATGTGAGACCCTTTAACTCAGACAACAGGGAAGTTCTAGGCACCTTCATGGAGTTGAGAAGCCACTTCCAGAAGGAAACAACAGGCTTCCTTCTTGGTCATTCAGGTACTTTGGGGGGAGGGGGAAAAACAACAACAACCGGCTGTCTGGCTTGACCATGTGGGATCCCATAAGTCAAACAACAGGGATGTCCTGGGTACCTCAACAGAGGAGAGAAGCCACTTCTAGAAGGGAACAACAGGTTTCCTTCTTAGTCATCCAGGTACTTTAGGAAAGAACTGCTGTCGGTTCAAGAAGGGAGCACAAATATACAGGTGCCTCACAAAACATTTCTCTATCCTGGGTAATTATATAGCTATAACAATATAGTATCGACTAAGAAAAGACTCCCATAGTGTCAAGAAAGCAAGCATTCACATCACCCATTATGAAAAAACAAAATAACCCTTCTCCTAAAAAAACAGATACAATGAATACCATGGATAGAGAGAACCAGAAGAACTATGTTGATGTAGAGTTACTTGATCAGCTACAGAAAACGATGTAAATGTGGCAAGAATCAATGGAAGTCAATAAGAGAGAAAATATTTCAGAGACAACAATGAAGACGAAAATATATAGATAAGAAGAAACTTGAATAGATATGGATGAAAATACAAAAGATGGAAGGAAAAAATTATAGAGGTACAAGAAAGAAAAAAAAAATAATCACAGGACAGAGAGGGTACAGCCGACATAGTACTGGAAATAACAGAAGAGCATGGAAACACAATCCAGAATATTAAGACTGAAATGGCAGAAGTGTCCAACATGCTGGTAGGACAAAAAAGTAGAACTGAAGAAATGGAATAGAGTCAGTGAGCTGGAAGACAAGGGCCTTCCTAGAAACCTACTTGAGTAAAAATCAGAGATGAGACATAAAGAAAATGAAGAAAACATTAGATTTATGTGGGATGATGTCAAACAAAATAACACAGGTATGATTGGGATTTCAGAACAAAGGAAAGATTGTGGAAGAAGTACTAGAAAAAAGCTTCCCAGGTATTTTGAAGAATGGGGAAATCCACATCCAAGAAGCACAGAGAACACCAAATAGACTAGACTAAAAAAGAAAAACACCAAGACATGTTATAGTAAAATTCTCCAGATTAAAAGATAAAGATGGACTTGTAAAAGCAGCACAAGAAAAACAAAGAGTTACCTACAAAGGAGAAGGAATTAGATTAAGTTCTGATTGTGCAGTATAAACCATGTGAGCCAGAAGGCAATGGGATTCCATATACAGAAAGTTCAAAGTTAACAATTGCCAGCCAAGGATCCTATATCCAGGAAACCTCTCTATCAACTTGGAAGGGGAAATTAGATTCTTTGCAGTAAAAAAGGACTTCGAGGAATTTGTGAAAACAAGAACAAAACTACAAGAAATTTTAAGTGAAGTCCTACACACAGAGACACCAAATGAAAGTGAATGGACCATAGTAACCAGAGACAACAGAAGAAGAAACAATGCAAAATAGCAAAAGTAAAAGTTGGTCTGACAATAATCACATTTAATGAGAAGGGACTAAATACATCAATTAAGAGAAAAAGAGTAGCAGAATTGATAAAAACAAAACAAACAAAACCCACAAAACCCATCAATATGCTGCCTACAAGAGACACATCTAAAAAAGGAAGAGAAAGAGAGACTCAAAATCAAAGTCTAGAAAAAAATATACTAAGCAAATGGCAACCTCAAAAAAGCAGGTGAGGCAATACTAATCTCTGATAAAATAGATTTTAGAATGAAAACCACCATCAAAGATAAGAAAGGGCATCACATACTGATTAAATGTATAATAGATCAAGAAGACATAATTTTGGTCAACATTTATGCACCAAATGATAGACCTGCAAATTACATAAAACAACAGTTAACTGAATTGAAGAGAGAAACAGATAGCACCACAATAGTTATAGGAGATTTCAATACACCACTATCACCAAAAGATAGGTCAACTCAAAAGCCTAAAAAAAAGATACAGAAGATCTAACCTATCAGCCAACTCAAACTTGTGGAGTACTGTATAAAATTCAATTCACTTTCTTCTCAAGTGAACATTGTACATTTTCCAGAATTGATTATATATTAGATCACAAAGCAAGCCTCAACAAATTAAAAAACATTGAAATAATACAAAGTGTTTTCTCAGACACAATGCCATAAAATAAAAAATTAACCATAGAAGGGTAAAGCTTTCAAAACCACCCATGTGGAAGCTAAATAACTCTCAGTTAGAACATGATTGGGCTATAAAAGAAATAAAGAATGAAATAAAAAGTTCCTAAAAACAAATGATAATGAAAATACAACTAACCAAACTTCTGAGACAAAGCTTAGGCAGTTCTCAGGTGGCAGTTCATAGCAAAAGGCACATACATAAAAAAGGAAGAAAGAAGAAGAATCAATTGATCTAATGCAACACCTTCAGCAAATAGAAAAGATCAACAATCTAATCCTACAACCTCTAGAAGAAAAGAAATTACAAGGACAAGAGCTGAAATCAATGATATAGAAAACAGAAAAATAGTTGAAGCCATTAATAAGACCAGGAGCTGGTTTTTCGAAAGGGCCAATAAAATTGACAAATCACTGAGAAATTTATCAAAAGAAAAAGGCCAAAAGACACATAATCGATTAAGAAATGACAGAGGTGACATCACAACAGAACCAGAGGAAATTAACTCTATAATATCAGAATATTACAAAAAGCTATACTCTGATAAATTCTGATAAATTGTAAAATGGTACAACCATTCTGAAAGGCAGTTTGGTGCTTTTCAAAAAGCTGAACATAGAAATTCCATATGACCCAGCTATTTCACTACTTGGAATAGACCCTCAGAAAATTAGAACTGAGACATAGACTGAGAATTGTACACCAATTTTTACAGCAGCATTATTCACCATCACAAGAACATGGAAACAGCCCAAATGTCTAACCACAAGCGAATGGATTGAGAAATTGAATTAGGTCCTTCTCCAAACTACACTATGTAAAGAGGTAATGTAGAAGCT
>NW_006399974.1:2548488-2562230 GCF_000299155.1 Elephantulus edwardii | reverse complement strand
AAACAGCCCAAATGTCTAACCACAAGCGAATGGATTGAGAAATTGAATTAGGTCCTTCTCCAAACTACACTATGTAAAGAGGTAATGTAGAAGCTATGTAATGATCACGTATGTATGATCTGATAAGCCAAATATTTGTAATAGTTAAGAATCAGATGCAACACTCGTAGATACCACCATAGCCCTATTTTATGAAGGAGACTATCTCTAGCTTGTGGCCTAGAATTTTGTTTCACTAGAAATAAATGAGGAGGAAATTTAGCCATAAGGTAGATATCTTATTACCACCAAAAAACAATTGCCAGGAGTAGAGTGCATACCTTTTTTTTTTTTTTAACCTGACTACTGTTCAAACTCTTTAAATTACTGTTTAAAACTCTTTCCGGCTTAGAGGTGTGCTCTTTATGTGCTCCTAGGGTAGGTTTCTGGGTCTGTTGGCTGGCCAGAGTCATTTTGCTGAGAACCAATGGAAATCTGAAGAAGCATGGGCGGACCTGTGGCTTTTTAAAACCCTTTCTGGCTTAGAGGTTCATTCTTTGTTGGGCCTGCGGCCCTTGGGCCTGGTTGTTACTGTTTTTAAAATGCTGTACCTAAGTGGTACAGCACCACTCTGTCATTTTTCTGTATTGAGGTAACTATGGATTGCTGTGATGCTGAATGTTTGGCCATTGGTCAGTCAAGTGCCACAATGATTATACATGGTTGACAATACCTGGTTAGCTAACAGATTGGGACCAGTTTGGAGGTGGAGTGGCATCCGCTTCCTATACATGACTGTGGAAACTCTATGAACTTGGAAAAGGGACAATCGTTATAGGAAAAGGTTAAAGTCTTTTATTTATGGGGTCAGTACTAGATAGCACTTAACAACAACAACAGCAATGTATATTGCCAAGCCCTTCTATTTTGGACTTCCATTGACTCAATTCTCTTTGATGGCACTCTTGTTTTGGTTGAGGGTCTATGTAGATTGTTTCATTGTTCAAGCCTCATGTTTAGCATCAATAAGACCTCCAGGAGAACACTTTAATTTAAGGCCAAGCTCTTGTCTCCATTTTGGAACCTAGGTGAAGTGACTGGACTCTGTAAGATGGATTCTCTTATTTTGGTTGAGGGTCATTGTGGAAATTTTTTTTGGGTCTTTCTTTCTCTCCTTCCTCCCTCCCTTCTCTCTCTCTCTCTCTCTCTCTCTCTCTCTCTCTCTCTCTCTCTCTTTCACCTCTTGTTTAGAGACAGCAAAGGAGGACCCTTATTTTTAATAAGTTGGATCCAAGGTATTTTACCTTTTAATCCTTTAATACTATGCTTTAAAGGAGCATTCTTCTAAGTTGTACAACACTCCTCTGTCAATTTGCTGTGCTGAGGAAGCAGGAGTGGCATCCACTTTTTAAACCACATTCCTCTGGAAACTCTATGAACTTGGACAAATGATAGTTATAGAAAGGCCTCAGGTCTTCTGTTGTTGGAGTTGCTATGAGTCATGCATGACTCAATGGTAATCAACAACACAAACATGAAACCTATACCTAAATCAAGAAGATGTTGTACAAACAAAACAGGATAATATACAATGGATTAAAATAAAAGAAAATGTTCATTAACCCTGTATCTTTTCCTCAAGTGTTTTCAGTCTATATGGTGAACAAATCATTCAAGAAGTTAGACAATATGAAGAAACAGGTGGCTTCAGAATAGGAGGAGATTGGGGAAGCAACAAAATGCTCCCAGACAGGCGTTTATGGGTGTGAGAGCCAATGAGGATGCTTGATTATGGAGGAATGTGGAATGATAGAGCTCATTGAGTTTGAACCTTGCCTTGGTTCTTAAATTCGGTTGGGCCTGAGGGCCTGCAGCCCTTGGGCCTGATTTTAAGTGCTTTTGGGCAAACATTCTTCTAGGACATAGAGCACTAGTGTGTCTATTTGCTGTACAGAGTTAACTCCTGGCTCATGTTTGCTGTGATGCTTAACACTGTGACACTGATGTGTCAAATGTGATAATGGTTACCCAGGGTGGACAGTGTTTGGTGGAGCTTCCAGATTAAAACAAGCTTGGAAGCAGCAGTGGCATCCACTTCTGAAATAGCTTGCCTCTGGAAACCCTATGAACATGGAGAAATGCAGAAAGTTATACAGCTGTTAAGGTCTTTTATTCATAGGATTGCTATGAGTTGTCTATGACTCAATGGCACTTAACAACAACTGTTCAAGGAAGCTCTTTGACATTGGGGAAAGCCAAAACACAAGGATATGTTCAAGGGATGACTTACCTACAGATACTAAAGTAACAAAAACTACCCTCCATAAATGGCAAAGAATAAGAGGACCTTCTCCTAGACCTGGACCCTAAATTTGGACTCTTTGCCTCCTAAACTGTAAGATAATATATTTGTTATTTAAGGAATCTTCATGTGGTATCTTTATTATAACAGAAATAGATAACCAAGTCAGTGTTACAACCAAGTCAACTACTGTACAGCTAAAGTGATGTCTTATGTTAGCAGGCTAACATAGAAATGCATAGAGGAGACCCAAAATGATCTCATGAGCTCACACAAAAGGATGCAAACATACCCCAGGCTGTCTAAAACTTGAAATGAGAGGGAGGAAAACTTCACCTTAAATTACTGAGTCCTTTCTTACTGGAACAGAATTTAATTATAAAATATTGCAGTAATGAAGGTTACCTAAGGACTGTTGTTCATATGATGACATCTTATGTCCTCTACCCAATATCACATTCAAAAAAAGAGAATAACTCTGAAAGTACAGGAGAAATGCCAAAGGGTCTTTAAGCAAAGAAGAAGTAGAAATCAATGATAGTATTATTATTTTGAACTGAGTATTGACAGCTATAATAAAGTTATAGCAACTGGACCTAGGAATGTAAAGTCAGTTAATGGACTTTATTTAGACAACATCAGATAAGGGCATTAGTAATAACTGTTATCTTGACGGATAACCTTAAATTCAAGAAAATATTTCCTCAAATGCACACATATTGTGAATTCCTTTCCCTTTTATCTTACAGTAGACAGAAGATTGCAGACTCCTATTATGAAGTAGCATCATAAAATGCAGAGCACAGCCACCCTGCCTAAAACTACCTTTCTACTCTGCAGATGCAGACACTCTAGCTATAAATGTTTTTTGAGCTCCTGGAGTGCAGATAAATTCCTACCAATGCTCCCAATTGGACTGGGAGATTGAGAGACACAAGGGAGAGAATAGCTGAGGCCAGAAGAATTTAACATGGCAATTAGCAACCCTTTGGCTTCCCTAGACCTCACAGGACAAGACAGGTTGCCAGAAACCAAAAATAACTCCAGCAGAGTAGATGACAAATTGGTTGGGTCCCAGGGGTTGCTGGATACAATTATTATCCAATGGCAGTCCTGGGTGGTACGGACGTCGATATAGTGAGATTAGAAAATGAAACACAAGGTCTCTTCTCTCAAGGAGAATCTCTTTGCTTACAAACTAACAGTGTGTTCCTTCTTCTCATTTTGGAAGGCTCTCTATTACATCACAGTTTGTATTACCACCTGGTTTCTTAAACCAGTTGTAGACTTTACAGATGTTGGTTCTTTCATTTGAAAGTTTTAAAGTAAAAGTATTTAAAGACTTTCCAAGGGGAGCTTGAGGTAGAAAGCAGGGCTCCTAATCCTCTTTCTGTCTCAAAACTGATAGATGGTTGGAAAGTTGCCTTGATTATCACATAACATGTTCATAGTGTGGTTAGATTTGTTCTGAAATGAACTCTTTAGGTTTTTCTATGTCTTAACCTTTTGCTTTCCTCATCTGAAAATCAAGGGCAATATTACTATACATTTAAAATGTTCTAAGAAACTGGTTTTATAGTGTGTAGTGAGTTGCGAGTGTCTCCCATGGTTGGAATCCATCAGCAGGAACTCTGCAAATAGATTCTCCTCTCATTAGAATTTACAACGTGGAAACTTGAAGAAGGGTGAATAAACTGTGGGTTGGAACCAACTGGATGACAGTGAGTTTGAGGTTTCTTTTACTTAAATTGTTGCTGGGAAGAGTAAATGGCATAATGTGTGTAAAAGTACTTCAAAGGATATCTGACATTGAGGAAATAGTCTTCAATAGTGTTAGCTATGCTATGAGCTCTGGTAGCTTAGTGGTAAGCAGTTGTACTACCAATATAAAAAACTTGTAGTTGAAATGCACAAGCTGCTCTGAGAGAAAGATGTCTCCTTCTTATGTGTGACTTAAAACCTCAACAAACTCACTGGAGGGTCACTTAGGAGTTGATGGTACATTAAAAAAAATCAGTATATCCCTTCTCACAATGATGGGAGCTTTTATATGGCATTATAACCACTGTTGTTTTGTACTACTGAGTGGGAACTGACTCATAGCTGACCTTCCAGTGGGTTTTCAGAGGTAGCTAATTGCACAAGAAGAGAGTACCCATCTTTATCCTACAGAGAGCCTGGTGGATTCAAACTTAGTGCCTTTGTGATAACAGCACAAGTTTTTACTGCTAGACCACCAGAACTCCCTATATAACCATTAGATACCATATTTCATGGAGCAAAGATTATGTCTGACTTGTTTATGGTGAAAACCTCAGCATTTTAACACACTGTCTGAAATGCAATTAATATTTATCAACTGACAGAATGAATAATTACACGGATTTTGTAATGCCAAATTCCACACTGTGTTACTATTGATTCAACTTAATTTGAGAATTATTAGAGTCATTAAAAAGGAAGTGAAAAATTGACTTAGTAAAATGAATATTATCCGGATACATTTATTGAGGGTCTATCATACCAAGCTAGAATTTGCAAGGGACATTAAAAAATAAGTAAGGTACATTAGTTACCTGAACAAGAAGATTGTTTTTTTGCACAGTATCATAAATAGGTCATGTGGAAACTCTACAGACATTTTAATTTCACTTTTTGATAATTTTTAATATTGTTCAAATAGTCAATATAAAGAGTTCCTCCCTCCTCTTCCTTCCTTCCTCCCCATCCCTCTACCTTCTATATTTCTTATTATCTCTAGGGGCCAGATTCTTAGATGTTTTAACACAGTTGTTTTTTTTTTCTTAAAGTCCTGGAAATATTTCTATTCCTATTCAAATTTGCCTCTTCATGTGCTTGTTAGCCATCTGAATGTTGTCTTCGGTGAAGTGCCTGTTCATATCCTGTGCCCATTTTTCTATTGGATTTTTTACCTTTATCTTGTTGTGGTGCTCAAGTATTTCATAAATTCTGGATATAAGTCCCTTATCTGATATGTTATTACCGAATACTTTTTCCCAGTCAGTGGTTTCCCTTTTTACCCTACTGGAGAAGTTTTTGGATGTGCATAGGGATTTGAGTCTTAGAAGATCCCATTCATCTGTGTTATCTTCTCCTGGTTGTAGGTTTTCCAAGATACTGGGAAGACTGTTTATGTTGTGGATTAGGACTTCTAGTGTTGTTCCTAGCATTTCTGTAATGAAGTTTATAGTCCTTGGTTTTAGTCCTAGGTCCATGATCCACCTTGAGTTGGTTTTTGTGTATGAAGAAATGCTCAAAATCCCTAGCCCTAAGAGAGATGCAAATTAAAACAACTATGAGATATCATTTCACCCCAGTCAAAATAGCAAAATTTAACAGAACAGCAAGCAACAAATGCTGGCGAGGTTGTGGAGAAACTGGAACCCTGATTCACTGTTGGTGGGAGTGTAAAATGGTGCAACCACTGTGGAAAGCAGTATGGCGCTTTCTCAAAAAGTTGCAAATAGAGATACCATTTGACCCAGCAATTCCACTACTGGGAATATACCCTGAAGAGACCATAGCTGACATCCAAGCAGATATATGCATGCCCATGTTTATTGCAGCTTTGTTCACAATAGCAAGGAGTTGGAAACAACCTAAGTGCCCATCAACAAACGAATGGCTAGAGAAGCTGTGGTATATTCGCACAATGGAATACTATGCTGCATTAAAAAACAAGGAACTTATGCAATATTATTCAAAATGGTTGACTCTGGAGAACATTATGCTGAGTGAAATATCCCAGTCACAAAAGGACAAATATTACATGATGCCACTGTTGTAGAATTTGACTGTCCTTGGGGTTGGGGAGAGACTGAGTAAGATGGGTTCAATAATGTATACTGCACTGAAACAGAGGAGGGAGAAAACTGTTTAAAAGAGATATATAACTAGGTATTTCTGTCATCACAGGAGTCTAGAGTGAGGGCTACATGGTGGAGGGGACCTGGCTGGGGGAGGGTTTGTAAAACAATGAAAGAATCTTTTCTTTTACTTTTCCATAATTTTTGACTCATGTACTTATAACTTGTTAGTCAAATTTGTGTTTTCTAGGTTGCAACACCCCCATGATACATCTTCTAGGATATGAACATGTACGGCCAAGCACAATAAATAAGACTGCATCTAAATTCCAAAATCAATCTCCATAATAGTCTATGTGTTTCCTACTGCCAAAGGGGCCCTTTAGAGTAGTGAGAGAGGACCTTCACCCTGAAACCCACAGCGTCCCTTTTCAGCAGGAAGTAACTAAGAGAATACGCCATCCCTTTTTCCTTATGACTCAGGGTGAAGTCTCTCTCAGGGAGGAGTGATAGGGAATGGCAAAGGACACACTGACAAAGGAGATTAATCAGAACTGGCTTCGACAAGCACTGTGGCATTTGGACAAGAACAAACTGGGAGGAGGGTAGAGAGAATAGTGCAACAATGAATGAATGGAAACCCAAAATCTCTGTAAATGTTTATGAAAATTAATAAAATATGATTATAGAAAAAAATTTGCCTCTAAGATTTGCCATTTAAATTCAATTTTAGTTGCAATTCTGAGTCAGTTGTATATGAAGGGAGATTAGAAAGCCCAATCACTCTGGAGTTTTGCAGCTTTCACCAAATAGCATTCCGTGTGTGTGTGATTTGCTTTTATTTATTTGTTTTAAATTTTTATTCATTCATTGTTGCACATTTTCTTCCCTCTCTCTCACCCAGTCCACTTTGCCATGTTCCTCTTATTCCAGATTGTTGTCATACATATAATAGCCAAGCATATATTCCTTTAAAACTGTTCTTCCCCTCATCTTTTATTAATCTTGTAGTATTTGTGTTTTATAGTAGTTTTCTAATTCTTTATCTTTTCTGCTATCTTTCTCTACTGCCTGAATCTATTTTCTATTACTTCAAAACATATAATCTCCAATTTCAGCAACATTTAGAAAGATAAAGGCCAGATACTGATGGGTGAATACTCTTTGGAGCAAATTTATTAGTCAGATATCTAAGTTTAAAATTCCATTTAACTTCTAAATTTTCAGTTCAGTGCAATGTTTTCCAAAGGAAGTGGCTAAAAATAAATCACATTTGCCTAGCTTTGTCAAGTGAGCGAAACATTCTTTTTCTTGTCCTAGTCCCACAACTATTGATGGTTTGCAAGATCGTGCTGATTTACAAGATCATGTGTCTGCAGTTAAGGTAGCTGGAGTGAGAGCACACTAACTGGAATGGCTAAAAAGAAATAAAAACCAACAACCAACCAACCATCTTTTAGGTTAATACCATAAACTTTTCCCAGGACAGATGCATTTGTTTTCTTGGCAGTCCATGATATGTTCAATGCTCTTCTACAGTAACACAACTCAAAGGCATCAATTCTTCTTCAATCATCCTTAGTCACTGTAACTTAGCAAGTAACTAAGAAGATCATGGCTTGAATCAGGCTTAACTTCATCTCTAGACTGACATCATTGCTCTTCAGTACTCTAGAGATGTCCCTGAAAGCATATTTTCCCAATGCAATTCATCTTTTGATTTCTTGACTACTGGTGCCAAAAGTGGTGTTTGTGGAATCAAGCAAATTGAAATTGCGAACAATCTTAATATCTTCTCCATCTAGCAGGGTTCTTCCAGTTGGCCAGTGGTGAGGATCTTTGTTTTCTTGATACTGAACTTCAATTCATATTGAAGATTGAATTATTTGCTCTTCTGAAGCAAATGTCTCAAGTCGGTTTTAGTTTCAGCAATCATGATTGTGTCGGTGGAGGGCAGGTGCAGGAGGGGAAGGCCCTCTGGGAGGTGGATTGATTTGGTGACTGGGGCATTCGGATGAGTGTGTGGGAGACAATGAGATTGGCACAGGACAGAGTAGAGTTTAGAGCTGTTGTACACAGGGTCGTTATGAATCGCAAGCGACTCCACAGCACCTAACAACAACAACAATGGCTGTGTATCTGGTAGTTTAATTTCATCAGTCACTTTTAGAAGAAATATAGATAATCTCCTCCTGGTAAAACTTGCATCCTTGGGAGTTCAGTGGAGTCAGAACCAACACCAGCAATGACGTTGAGCTTTGAATTTAAATGTCAAAAAGCTCCCTAGGAGTTATGGATTTTATTGTGTGTCCTCAAAAGCTATGTTAAAGTTCAAATAGTTACACGTACAAATATAACTGTTTAAGAATAAAGACTTTTCTTCTGTCATGCTATCAAATGAGTACATCTAATCACTTCTGATGTCCTAAAACTAGCGAAATAGATGTAGACTCACACAGAGGATAAACAGCATTGTGAGAATGTCTCTGAAAGTAAAGCAGTGAAAAGGTTTTTGACTAGCCCCAGAAACTAGAAGAGAGACTCAGAGAAAGAACTGGCATAGCTAAGTCTCCTGGGACTATATGTCTTTCAAACTATGAAAGCATGAATTTCTGATTTCTAAAGCTACCACTTTTGTAGGTTTGTTTTGTTTTTGGTTTTTTTGTTTTTTTTTAACAGCATCACTGTGGCATGCCAACATGTTTTAGAGCTCTGGTGGCCTAGTGGATAAAGAGTTGCACTGCTAACCCAAAAGTGGCTCCTCTCTGGCAGCAGCTCTGTAGGAGAAAGATAGGTAATTGCTTCTTGTGAGACTTACAAATTCTAAACATATACTGAAGGGCCAATGGGTTAACTATGAGTCAGATCAGACTCCACAGCAATGAGCTTGAGATTGCTTTTGTTTTATTTCTTAAGTAACTAAGATTCTCAATAAAATGGATTTATACATTAGCTACAATAGTGGGCTACGGTATAGGGAAGATTGTAGCCAGGCACAGGACTTGGAAGGTTTTGGTCCATTGTACCTAGCCTATAATAAATTAAAGTTGACTTAAAGGTACCTAAAAACAACAGTTAACTAGATATCTACCAGGTAAAAACTCCTAGTAATCCTATTCGTAAATAGCTATACTCTTGTGTCTTCACTCTCTGCCTCCTTATTGCTCTAATAGTCTGAAATTTTAAATTATATACATGTAAGTATATATATAAAATATGTATTTGCTATTATTTGTCTTTCTCAACACACTATGCTAGCATAGTTTTGGCACAAGAAATAAGTGGAAGTTATCTGGTGAATTAGTTAACGGCTATTAGAAAGTGCATGTTCTCACACATACCAGTTTTTAGGCCCGTATGTGGTAATAGAGGTGTTTCCTTCATGATAAATCATTAAGTTGCATGTTTTATTTGTGATATGTGTGCATTACAATTACCAAAAATAAAATTTAAAATATATGCCGGACTTCTTTTAAACCTAATTTCATTTTAATTGCTTATTTATTGGTTGTCATAACCAGTGCATAATTGAAATGTTCAAAAACATTTCCTGAATAAAAGCTGTACAGTCTACATTGTCATAGGTTAGCCTAAAACAGCCTAAAATGACTGTTGAGTTGGTAATTTACAATTGAAAGTCTCTTTTGAGCATCTTCTATGCTTATCTTTAAGTACATAAAGTAAGTTTAATGGGTAGAATTTTCCTTAGAATTGAATTCTTTGACAAGGCCAAGTAGTATAAATAATATCAAACTTTACCTTAACTGCTCAGACTCTAAAAATCAGTACTGACTTGTAGATTGTAGAGCATTCGGCAAAGTTGTCAAAGTCTACAAGTCCTTTATTCTTCCAATAATCAACAGACAGTGAACAGAAAAAAAAAATAGTTGGTCATAGGGAGACATATTTTTCCTAGACTAGAACAGGGTACAAACTATATTCATATTCAATGTAAAATGTCAGAGGTAAAATATAAAAAAAAATTCCAACTTGGTTTCAGTATTCAAAATGAATTAATTTGATGAACTTGTTCTCCATTTTATGAATGTTAAGTATTATTCACAGATAAAATGTAACATGGTTGATGAGGATTCTATAAGGATAATTCAACATGTTATGTGGTTTTGGCTTTCTTCTCACTGTTAATCAGTTCCTGAGTATGTTTTGGAAAGCAATAGACTACCTGAGGCAGACATCAGACTCAATCCTGCATATGAGTGCCTGTATTTCAATTTTAGAAATGTAAGAAAAAATATGTTTTACTAAGAAAAGTTTATTTCAGTCTTAGTCAGGGTTCCACTATAGTTGCTGCTTACATTTTTTCAAAATTGATTTTCCACACCAATATCTACAGTGACTCTGGAACTACCTATGACATTTCCTCCCAGTAACAATGATAGTGTGTCTTCAAAACATTTCCTGGTATTTTTACATTTCCCTTCTTTCTGGAGTGCTCATTTTGTTAACACATTCTTTCCAGCCAAATGTAGGCCATGGGTCTACGATATTAACCAAGGCCCTTTATGACCTATGGGGCAGGGAGTGGGGAGGAGGAAATCAGGAATCTTTACAAGCAGAATGTTAATCACTTCTCAGAAATGAAGGCTTGGCTTTCATTAGTCTCCCCTCAATAAGTCTTACTCACTTTCGCATACAAAGCTTTAAGGCCTGCACTAATCTGTTCTCCTTGTATTGCTCCCCAAGGCAAATTTGTGAAGGAGTAGTTGGTCTTTAGAGCTTATCCAAACTCTCTTCCCCGCCTCTCTTCTCTATTAGGAATCCTTGCTATCTGCACTTTCTCTGAGACTCAAATGCATGAGCTTCCCCAGACATGGAGATTGGTGACTTGGAGACCTCTCCTCAGTGTCTTGAAGCTAAGACACATTCACCTTCAACATACATCCAGAATCTTGGTGAGAATAAATCTCTTTGATATTAAGCCTTGGTGTCCTCATTTATGAAACGCTTGGATGATACACATTACTAACACTCCCAGGTGCAAGTGAAGGTTGGGCGTGTAAATCTACCCAGAGATGCCATGGAAGAAAGAACTGGTAACTGATTTGTTTATAAAATATCAGGAACTGAAAACTCTATAGAGCATAGTTCCACTCTTACATACATGTGGTCATCATGAGTTAGAGTTGACATGATAAAAAAATATTTGGTCCTTATTTATATTATGGGTCTATCAGCGCATATTTATGCAATATTATGAACTCAATTTAGAAGTAAGTGACATTTCTTGCCAAATGAACTCTTTCCAATTACAACATGAATAAAAGGGATTAGGAGGTGGGAGACTTAATCCTGATACACTATCACACCATAAAAATTGTCATCTGTGTCACCTGGGGAGGACAGTTTGTATTCTAAATTTCAGAAAATGAACATGAATTTTCTCCATTTCAAGTTTTTACCTAACCTCCTGTCCACAATATTTCCATTCATAAATATTTTAAATTCGGCAAACCTTTAGTGTGAAAGTTCTTGAAAAAACCCAACCTTCTCTGGACAGGTGGATTACCATGGAGAATCAGAGCACATATAATGACAGCATTTATAACCTGACAGTCAGAACCCTATCCTGTCCAGGCCGGTAGTTCCATTAAATAAAATCAGAACAAGTGGCACCCGAGAGGGGCTACACGTTCCTCAAACTCATTAGAAACTGTTGGCAACAAAGGATGAGTGTAACTGAATACTGTGTGGTATGGTGTGACATCCAGGCAAAGCTAGTTATCTGTGCACAAAATTTTGTTCTTTGAGAAGGTCAGGCAAAGGGAGTTCTTTCACCAATGTCTATGACTTTACCTTCCTAAGTATACTTCCTAAGTGCTTAAGAAAAAAAATCCATGATCATATTTTTTAAGATGACAGAAAAGGGAGAAGAAAGAGTAGAAGTATTCCAGAAGCTAAAACTCTGGGAATATTTCCTAGATTTGTTTTTATATCAGTACTTTCAGTAGCACCACAGATACCAGATTCAGTCTCTAAACTGGCAAACTAAGACAAACCTTCATTCCATAAGATTCAGGTTTGTCAAGAATGTAATATGGACAAAGTTATAGAATCCTGTAAAACATTCCACTGTTTGTGGGTTTTTTTTCTCCCCACATAAAGGATTGGCTCAGAGTTTCAATTAAAATGGAATCTAAAAGAAAAATCTCCAAGGACCTATTTCCATAGGAAAAAAAATATATTGAATGATTTTTATTGGATTCATATATTACCACAAATACTTTTAGACATATCTTAATATAATTTTAGTAGGGAAAAAAAATGTGAGATGCCTCAAGTCTTTAAGCTGTCCAGAAAGAAGTTACTAGGCTTCAGAAAGAGAGTGTCATCAGGTGAGGCACTCTTCCAAGAGCCACCACTTTAAGTGCATACAGGGGGAGTAAAGGGACTGAAACTTCCCTGGCAGAAGGTCCTTCTATTTGTGGATTCTTGACTCTACTGCTGTGGGACCATCCCAGATAACAAACCAAAGAAGAGTTTGAAACAGAGGACTAAAAGCAGAGGAAAGACTATCTCAGTTGGACATGTAAGAAAGAGCTGACTTGAAACAAACTGGATAAAAACTGTTTGAGTGGAACACCTGGTCTTGCACCACTAGCCACTCCACAGACAAAGGAGGACAAGAGTTTGAGAGTTGTTGTTACTGTTGTTGTTTGGTGCCATTGTGTCAATTACGACTCATAGTGTCCCTATGAACAAAAGATCTTAACCCTGTTCTATTCTGTGCTATCCTCACACTTCCTAACGCAGAGAACCTATTGCAACACTCATCATGTAAATCCACTTCGCTGACCTTCCACCCTTCTCAGCATCATGTCCTTCTCCAAGGAATAGCCCCTCCTAGCAAAGTATGTGAAGCAAAGCATCACCTTCTTTGCTTCCAAAGAGCACACAGACTGTACCCTCTCGAAGACAAATCTTTGTTCTCCTGGCTGTCTATGTGATGTTCAGTGCTCTTCTCCAACACCATAGCTCAAAGACGTTAATTATTCTTACGTCATCCTTATTCATTGTTCAGTTCTCAGATGCATAGCAGGTAATTGGAAAGACCATGGCCTGAATCAGATACACCTTAATCTTAAAGAATAAAGGCACTATTGGCAATATATTGAATTATACAAAAAGCAATAAAAGAAGATAGGAGGGGAGAAAGAAGATAGAGGGAATACACAGAATCACTGTACCAGAAACAATGGAATGATATGGAAAAATTCCAGGCAGTACCATATGAATAAGAACCAAAGGTAATGAAGAATAAAACAGAAGCTACTTTGAAGGCGTTGGTAAAAATAAGGCCCCAGGAATTGAAGAAATACCAAAGACTTATTTCAATTAACAAATTCAGCCTTAAATGCACTCACCAGGGTCTGCCAGGAAATTTGGAGGATGGTTGTATGGCAAAAAAGATTGGAAGAGGTCCATATTTGTTCTCATTCCAAAGAAAAGTCATCCAATTGAATATGGAAACTATCAAACAATATCATTAATATCACATGCAAGCAAAATACTGCCAAAGAGTTCAGGAGAGGAGACTATAAAAAAGTGAGATCCCTTCAAGGATCACCCCATGTTGTTGTTGTTATGTGCCGTCAAGTCATTTGCGACTCATAGCG
>NW_006399974.1:2546059-2547532 GCF_000299155.1 Elephantulus edwardii | reverse complement strand
CCATTCTTCTCAGAGTCAACCACAGTTTGTTATGATCCACACCCATAGATTAAATATTTTAAGCTGACAACTAATCAATAATATCATAAAGATAAGAACTACTAACAACTTATGCAGACACAATATAAATAGCCTAACACTTATTAAGAAAACTTTACATGATGACAAGTAAGCATAGAGCAGCTTCACACACTGTGAAAAAAAAAGCTTTCTACAAAAAGAAAAAAAAAAAACACAACAAAAACCAGAGACTATTGTGGAGCTGATTAGTATCCCACAGTCAAGAAGGCTGTGGAAGAGAGTACAAAGAGAAACAATGGGAGCCACAGATTAAAAGAATACTCCAGAGGTACAGAACCAACAGAAATATATTGACGGAGATTTAACTGAATAGCTATGGAAGAAGGTGAAAATGATGGAAGAAACATAGAAGCTATTAAGAAAAAAAAATGCTTCAGATATAGGGAGTTGGAAGAAATAAATTACTGAGGAAAGACTTGTACAATTATGAAGAAAATGCAAAAAAAATTGGAAGAACTGAAATTATCGAGAAAGAGGTACAAGAACTTGAAAAATCATCACAAAATAAAGTACAGCCAACACAGGACTGGAAATAATAAAAATGCATGAAAATGCAATCCAGAATATTAAGACCTGAATGTCAGAAGTATCCAACATAGTGAATGAATACAAAAGTAGAACAGAAGAAACTGAGCAGAGGGCCAGTGAACTGGAAGACTAGAACCTAATTAGAAACATAATAAAAGAAAAACTAGAAAAGAGACAAAGTAAATGAAGAAAACATAAGAATAAAGTGAGATGGCATAAAAAAAGAACATATGTATGATTAAAATACCAGATTATGAGAGAGACAGGGAAATCGCTGAGAATGTGGAGGAAGTACTAGAAGAAAACTTCCCAGGTACGATGAAGGTGGAAATGCAAAATCGAGAAGCTTAGGGAACACCAAATAGACTAGACCAAAAAAGAATAACAAGACATGTTGTTGTTGTTATTGTTGTTGTTGTTGTTGTTGTTGTGTGCCGTCAAGTTGCTTGCAACTCATAGTGACCCTAAGTACAACAGCCCTAAACTCTGCTCTGTCCTGTGTCAATTGCACTGTCTCTGACATTTCCATCCAAATTACTCCAGTCCCTGAATCAATCCACCTCATAGAGGGCCTTCCCCTCCTGTGCTGTCCTTACACCATACCAAGCATGAGGGCCCTCTCCAAGGGCCAGTCCCTCCTTACAACATGTCCAAAGTATGTTAGACGGAGCCTCAGAATCCTTGCCTCCAAGGAGCCACCTGGTTTAACCCTTTCAAGGATGACTATGTTTGTTTTCCTAGCAGTCCATGGTACCCTCAATACTCTTCTCCAGCACCACAGCTCAAAGGCATCAATTTTCCTTCTATCCTCCTTAGTCACTGGCCAACTCTTTGATGCATAACAAGTGATAGTAAAAACCATGG
>NW_006399974.1:2543288-2545226 GCF_000299155.1 Elephantulus edwardii | reverse complement strand
TTCAGTAGAATCTTGCTTGCCTGTGAAATCAGTTTTTACACTCTGTTGGGTCACCCTTCTTCAGTCAAATCCTCCAAAATAAAAGATAAGGCTAGAATACTAAAAGCAGCACAAGAAAAACAAAGAATCACAAGAGAAAAGCAATTTGATTAAGTTCTTATTTTTCAGCAGAAACCATGTGAGCAAGAAGACAGTGGGATGGCAGATACAAAAAGTTGAAAGAAAATAATTGTCAGCCAAGGATATTGCACTCAGCAAAGCACTCTATGAAATATGAAGGAGAAGTTGGATCTTTTGCAGAAAAGAAGGGACTTAAGAGATTTGTGAAAACAAGACCAAAACTGCAATAACTTAAATGAAGTCTTTCACCTGGAGACACCAAGGGAAAGTGGATGGACCAGAGTAACCAGAAACAAAAGAAAATGAAGCACAGCAAAATGGCAATTATAAAACCTGGCCTTCCAATAATCACAGTTAATGGGAATGCAATAAAGCACCAATCATAAGAAAAAGAGTAGAAGAATGGATATAAAAACAAAGCCTTTCAATATATTGTCTACTAGAGACACATCTAAGAAATGAAGAAAAAGACTCAAAATCAAAGGTTGGAAAAAATACACCAAGCAAATGGCATCCACAAAAATAGCAAGCATGGAAATACTAATCTCTGATAAAGTAGACTTCAGAATGAAAACGACCATGAAATATAAGAAAGGGTGCTACATAATGGTTAAAGTCACAGTAGATCAAGAAGACATAATGATGGTCAACATCTATGCACAAAATGATAGACATGCTGAATACATAAAATGATGATTAACAATTGAAGAAAGAAAAGACATCACCACAATAGTGGTAGGAGACTTTAACACACCATCCTCACCAAATGATAGGTCAAATCAAAAGAAACTTAACAAAGATGAAGAAGATTTGAACTACACCTTCAGTCAACTTCACCTTGTGGATGTATTCTGAGTATTGCACCCAACTAAAACTCAATTCACTTTCTTTTCAAGTGAACAAGGTATGTTTCTCCAGAATTGATCACGTATTAGGGCACAAAGCAAATCTCAACAAATTAAAAAACATGGAAAAAACACAACTTCTTCTCAGACCCCAATGCCATAAAACTCAAAATTAACCACAAGAGGATAAAGCTTATAAAGCCACCCATGTGGAAACTAAATAACACTCTGTTATAACACAATTGGGTTATAGAAGGAATAATGACATAAAAATGTTCCTTGAAAGAAATTATTATGAAACTACAATGTATCAATACCTCTGGGGTGCAGCTAACAGGGGGCAATTAATTGCAATGACCAACAATATTAAAAACAACAACAACAAAATCCCGAACCCCAAACAACAAAGAAGCACAATTAATGACATAACTTGATACCTTCATCAAATAGAAAAAGAATAACAATTTAACCCCACAGACTTTAGAAGAAAATTATAAGAACAAGAGCTGAATTCAATGAAATAGGAAACAGAAAAACAAATAAAACCATCAACAGAACCAGGAGCTGTATTTTTGAAAGGGTCAATAAAATTGACAAACCATTGGCAAACTTAACTAAAAAAAATGATAAGACATAAATAATTCTATTAAGGAGTGATAGACATAGCGTCACAACAGAATGAGATAAAATGAAATCTATAATATTTAAATATTATTAAAAGCTATACTCTGCACTATTTATTGGGTGCGTAGGCTGAAGGAAATAGGAAGGATCTTTTGTGAAAAACGATGTATTCAAACTTTTTAAGTCAGATAATATTAAATAAAAAAGCTATACTCACGAATTTGGAAACCTGGCGGAAACAGACAAGACTCATTTCCTCCCAGATTAACACAGGCAGATGTAGAACACTAGAACAAACCCATCGCAAAAGAAGAAATTGAACAGGTCATAAAAACATATCCCCCGCAGC
>NW_006399974.1:2539811-2542522 GCF_000299155.1 Elephantulus edwardii | reverse complement strand
ATGGTTAAACTGTCACTACAAGCAGATGGATGTCACATGAGATTGCATATTGCACTAGAGAGCCAAGAAACCAAAGGAAGGGGAAGAAATTAAGAAGCTGAACAGAGGATTTCAAAGAGCAGCACAAGATGGCAAACCAAAGTATTATAAAGAAGTGTGCAAAGAGCTGTAGTCAAAAAATCAAAAGGGCCAAACTCATTCAGCATTTCTTAAGCTGAAGGAACTGAAGAATAAATTCAAGCCTAGAGTTGTAATACTTAAAGATGCTTTAGGTAGAATATTATCCAGGAAATATTAAAAAGAGATGGAATGAGTATACAGAGTAACTGTACCAAAAAGAACTGGCCGATGAAGAATTTCATGAAACAATTCATGTGTAAGAGTCTGTGGCAATGAAGGGAAAAGTTCAACCTTCTCTGGAAGAATTGGCAAAAGAACAAGTCACCAGGAATTGATGACATAACAACTGATACATTTCAGCAAACAGACACCGCTTTGGATGCACTCACCGAGTTGTGTCAAGAAATCTGGAGGACACCACATAGCCAGCTGACTGGAAGAGATACATATCTGTTTTCATTCCAAAGAAGAGTGACATGAATATGGAAATTACCAAACAATTATCATTCATATCACATGCAAGCAAGATTCTGCTGAAAATTACCCAAAAATGACTGGAACAGCACATCAACAGAAAACTGTTGAATGTGCAGGCTAGGTTTAGAAGAGGTTGTAGTACTAGGGATACTATAGCTAATGTTAGATGGATCTTACCTGAAAGTAGAGAGTATCAGAAGAATGTCTATCTGTCCTTCATTGACTTTGTGAAGGCATTTGATAACAAAGTGTAGCTTACCTTGAGAAGAATTGGAATCCCAGAACACTTGTTATACTTATGCAAAACCTGTATTTGGCCAGGAGGCAGTTGTTAGAATAGAGCAGGGAAACACCGCATGGTTCAAATTCTGGAAGGGCGTATACTAGGTATGTCTACTATCTCCATAACTTTTTTTCTTCTCTCTCTCTTTTTGTTTTGTTTTTCATACCTTTTCAAGCTATATGCAGAACAAATCATCTGGAAGGCTGGGCTCCAAGAAGAGGAGTGTGGCATTAGGATTGAAGGAAGAGTCATCAACAACCTACATTATGCAGATGGCACAACCCTGCTTGCTGAAACTGAGAAAGATCTGAAGCGCTTGCTACAGAAGGTCAAGGACTGCAGCCTTTAATATGGATTGAAGGTCAACATCAAGAAAACAAAGATTCTCACCTCTGCACCCATTGGCAGCATCATTATAGATGGTGACCAGCACTCTTGGTACCAGCAGCCAGGAAATTTAAAGACCAAATGTATTGGGAAAATCTGCTGTCAGGGATCACTCTAGAGTACTGAAGAGCATCATTGTCAGTCTGAAGATTAAGGTGAGCCTGATCCAGTCTGTAGTCTTAGAAATTACTCAATATGCATCAGAAAGCAGCACAATGACTAGGGATGATAGAAAGAGAATTAATGTCTTTGAGATGTGGTGCTGGAGAAGAGTATTGAATATACCATGAACTTCCAGGATAACAAATAGGTTTGTGCTAGAGAGGGCCTTGGAGGCAAGGATTCTGAAGCTTCGTCTGACATACATTGGGTATCTTGCAAGGAGGGACCTGACCTTGGAGAGGGATATCATGCCTGGAATGGTGGAGGCACAGTACAAGAGAGAAAGACCTTTTGATTAGATTAATTGATTCAGTGACTTAGGTAATGAGGATAGGTGTATCGGAGACAATAAGATTGGCACAGGATAGACCAGGGTTCAGGACTGTTGTATATAGGGTCTCTATGAGTCACAAGAAACTCAATGGCACATACTAACAACAACATATGCAGATGATGTGATAGTGTATGCATAAATCCCCAAGGACTCAACAAAATTTGTTAGAGCTAGTGGACTAATTTAGTAGGGTGAAAAAACACAAGATCAGTATCCAAAAATCTGTGGGATTCCTCCACAGCAAAAGAGAGAACTCAGAGAAGGAAAACAAGAAAGCAATACAATTTTTAAGAGACAAACACTAGTTGAGATAGTTGAGAATGAACCTAACTAGACACATAAAAGACCTGTACAGAGAAAACTACAAAACACTTCTGTGAGACATAATAAAGACCTAAATAAATGGAAAAATGTTCTCTATTAATAGATAGGAAGACTCAATGTTATGAAAATGACAATCCTACCAAAAGCAATCTACATGTTCAACACAATCCCAATACAGAGACTAAATTCATTTTTCAAGATTGAAAGGGAAATTGTCAAGTTTATTTGGAGTGGAAAGAGACCTCAAGTAAGCAAATCACTTCTGAAAAACAAAAATGAAATGGGAGGCATAGCACTTCCTGACCTCAAAAACTACTACACAACAGTAGTAAGCAAAACAGTATGCTTTTGGTACAAGGACCAATGGAATATAGACCAGTGAAACAGAATTGAGAACCCAGAAATGGACTTCTTCTCTATGTATGATCAACTGATACTCAACAAATGGTATTGGCAAATCTGGACTGCTACCTGTTGAAACAGGATCTTTGTCTCACATCTTATAAAAAAATCAACTCAAGGTAGATCACAGAACTGAAAGAAAAGCCTATAAAACCACAAAGTTCATGAGAGAAAAAGTGTGATCAAACTTAGAAGTTGTCGTCTATGGTAAAAAGCAGCTGA
>NW_006399974.1:2526311-2538424 GCF_000299155.1 Elephantulus edwardii | reverse complement strand
CTTCCACCAATCCTGATGCCACAATTCTCCTCATAGAGCCCAGCCTCTCGGATAATCTGCTCTACATCCATGTTGAGAAGGTATGGAGAGAGGATCAAACATTGATGAATACGACCTTCAAAACATCAAATCACTGTGCACATCAAAACCTTTTTCCAATGGGGTGAAAAGAGAACATACTAACTAGAACAAAAACATTTGGCATTACCGTCTCAGACAAGAGTCTCATAACAAAAGTTTACAGAATATTCCTGCACATCTGGAAGGAAAAGACTGATAACTCAATCACAAAATAGGCAAAAGACATGAAAAGACTTTTCACAGAGGAACATAAATAGACACTTGAAGAAATGCTCAAAATCACTGGCAATCAGAAAGAAACAAATCAAAACCACAATGAGATACTATCCCACCTCAGTAGCAGAGGCAGAGTTTAGCAGGGCAGCAAACAATAAAACTTGGAGAGGGTGTGAAGAGGTGGGAACTCTCATACACTGTTGGTGGAATGTAACTGGCACAATTACTCTAGAAGGCATTCTGGCATTTCCTAAAAAAAAAACTGAACATAGAAACTCCATATGACCAGTTATTCCACTACTAGGAATGTGCCCTAAGGTAATTAGAACTCAGACACAAACGGAGATTTGTACACCAATGTTCACAGCATCATTATTCACAATCACAAGAAGATGATATCAGCCCAAATGTCCCATCACAACTGAATAGATTGAGAAATTGTGGTACATTCACAAGATGGAATACTATGCAGCACTTAGGAGCAAGATTTTTTTTTAAATATACTACACAACTTGGGAGAGTCTGGAAAGCATTATGCTGAGTGAACTCACTAAGTCTCCTATGGATAAATACTGTGTAAGAATATTATGTAAAAATAGAAGGATAACTAGTAAAATATTTATGAGGAGGCAAGGGACAAAGGGATGGGAGCAGAGGTTTGAGAATGGTTAGGGGCAAAACCACAGGTGACACAATTTAGTGGGTAGAGGAAGGGGTAAAGGAAATCGAGAAGATCTGAGAGGGACCTAAAAAGACAGGGTACTAGTAGGCATTGTTCAATGGTGATTAATTTTATAAAACCTAATGAATGGGAATGATTGCATAAAATACTATGTGAATGAATAATAGTGTAAAACAAATTGTATATGACCTTTCTTGTTCTTGTTGTGTACCACTGAGTCAGAACTGACCCATAGCTGACCTTCTGGTGAGTTCTCAGAGGCAATTAAACTCAAGTAAGGAGATTGCCCTTCCTTCTTCCCATGGAGCAGTCGGTGGCCTCGAACAACATGACTTCTGGATTGCAGCACAGCTTCTTGCCACTAGGCCACCAGAGTTTCACAAACTTTTTAAGGCCACAAGAGCTTCACAAACTTTCTAAGCAAACAAATATAAAATAAAAAAAAAAATTAAAAAGAATCTCTGAGCTGTGATCTCTTCCCATGGATTGCATTTCATATTGGTGTAGCCATGCCATTTAAGTGTATTAAGAAAGGAAAAGTCACAGAATAGAAAGTTTTACATTTTAATAAAATGATTATTTATCAATGCATTTAACAAATTATAGTCAGCCTTTCTGGTTAACATAATATAAATCTGCCACCATTTTATAGTGGTTAGAATCGGATAACAAAAATGTTATGGGTATATTTCTCTCCTTAGCTCCAAGGATTGCAGGGTTACTTCCTAGCCAGCTCTTTGAATTACTGTAGTTCTTAGAAAACTTTATTTGAGAGGTATGTGCAGCAGGGCAGCTGCCTCTGTTTTTCTAGCATTACTGCACTTCAGAGCAAGAGCTCATGGGCTCATTTGAAAATTCTTTTAGTGTTTTCATCCTAGCTCGTGGCATCACATTATATTTTGGTGTATAGAAAGCCCAGTATGTGAGGAGGATAATATCATATCAAAAAGAACCCTGGAGATAGCTGTAAAGTATACCAGTTAGCAACACGGCAGAGAAGCTTTCATCAAACAACCTGAAGTGAGGATGCTTTGTTCATTAAACTGACCTACGTGAACCATTATTGCTATTTGGCTCTGAATTATTAAAAATCAGTAGCAAAATTTAGCACACCTTTAACTCCAGGCTCTCATGTTCTTCAAGATAAAAACAGTCTGTCTTTGTGCTAGTTAGAAAACATATGTGAAAGTACTAGCATTCAGCTTCTAGTGATAACCTTGTTAGTGTCTATATAACTGCATGTAACCACTCAGCATGACATCCTTTTCCATTTCTCTTTATGAATAATTTTGTTATACCTCATCCATTTTCTAGTGCTCTTTATTACAGCATGCTACTACATTTATTAGAGTTCCCATCAGAGAATTCTTCTTCTTGTTATCCTTAATAGTGCCATGCCATGTACTGCCCTCTCTTGACTATAAACCTGGCACTGTTCAAAGCACATTTATTAGTTTATAACCCTTACATTTTAAATTCCTGCCAAGATCTTCCTAGGCGGAGAATAAGTTTGCAATAAATATTCACTCACATGCCCAGATACAAACACACATACGCACACACAGATACCACACCACTACCACAGTAATTTTTAGTAAAATTCTGTTGCAAAAAGAAAACTCATGGGTTAAAATCCTATCTCCATTTAAACTCATTGTAAACGACTGGACATTTCAGCAAACTTTAAGAAGCAGGTGCCTTCATTTCATTATACAGCACATGTGTGTACATGAGGCTTTGAACTGAATTGAGGATATGTTGTTTCTGGTGCACCACCGTTACTGTCTTCAGCTATTATTGTTCAGCTTTTGTTGTTTCCTCTCACTTTGTCAAGAGGAAGATACAATCTGAGATTTAAAAGTCTCAGTTTATGATGATCTCCTAACCTTTAGAGATTGACAAGAATAAACATTAACTGCTTCACATTGATTGGCAGAGTTGCCTCATTCAGATTCCCAATAAAATGACCTTTGAAATGCAACCATCAATATAAAAAGATAGTGGATAGCTAGTAGTCAGTATGCCTAGTTGTTGTTTTACTTCCTGCATTGGTTGGTTTGGTGCTTTGTTGTTTTTTTTTTTTTACCTGGAAAGGTGTTTTTGGGGTGGTTTTTTGTTTTGTTTTGTTTTGTTTTGTTTTGTTCCCCTTTTCCCTAAGGAACAGAGTGTAACCTTATCTTCTATTCTTCAGAGTGGAGGAATGAAGAGATTAGATAGAAAATAAGAACATTTTCACTGAGACCAAGAAGTGAATCATGAACTCAATAAGAACCAAAAGTACAGAGGTGACTTTTTTGTGGTTTGCTGCTATGTAACTGATGCTGTTGTTGAGTATCGTGGAGTCAGAATTCATTCATAGCTGACCCCCTAGTGGGTTTTAGAGGCAGTAAAATCACAGAGGAGGAAATGTCTCATCTTTTTCTGTAGAGCAATTAGTGGATTCTAACTGTGCACCTTTGGGTTGGAAGCACATTTTCTTTCCACTAAGGCACCTGAGCTCATAGTTTTGTTGTTAGGTTCTGTTGAGTCAAGTACGACTCACAGCAAACCTGTGAACAACAGATGTGAGCCCTGTCCTCCCTGGTGCCATCCTCATCATCTCTGATACATTTGAGCCCTTTATTGCAATCACTGTCAATCCATCTCATTGAGGCTCTTCCTCTATTTAACTGACCCTCTATCTTTCCAAGCATGATGTCATTTTAAAAGGAATATCCTATCATAGAAACATGTCCAAATTATGAGATACAAAACTGCATCACCTTTGCCTCCAATGAGTACTCTGACTGCACTTTCCCCAATACACATTTGTTGTTACTTTTGGCTGTCCATGGATTATTCAGTACTGTTCTTTAACACCATCACTCTAAAACATCAATTCTTCTGTCATCCTTATTCATTGTTCAGATCTCAGATGCACAGAAAATAACTGGAAAACCATGGCCTGGACTGGGCACACTTTAGTCTTTAAGCTGGCATATTGAGTATATTGAATTAATAGAAACCCTGAACTCACAGAGACCATCAGTTCATAGTTACTCATGACTCATGATGACTACATGCATGTAGAACAAGATCAAATCATTGAGATGACAGAACTTGCACTAACAGATTTTTTCGAAGTCGATCACCGTGCCTTCCTTAGTCTGCTTAGTGCAGAATTTTTACTGAAATCCGCGTAGCCTCATAGCAACATAGGGTGTGACAACAACTGTGCATGAGGAATTAAATACAAGTCTCCTTTATGGAAAGGGAAACTTCTATTGCTGGACTACCAATGTCCCCAGAAAGACCATTTCAAACATACCAAAAAATCAAAACCTTACCGTATTAAAGAAATCAGTAATGGGATTTTCCAAGTATATATTCACAAAAAACTAAAAATTATTGATAACTTTTACTATTATTCTTTCAAGTGAGTCTACTTCTTCCTCTGAACAATGAAATACATTGTTACAGGAATACGTAAAAGCAGAGATGCCAACTATCCTATAATTTTTGGAGCTCACAAAACACTCATTATGCAGTCAGCTCCCAAAGTCCTAATGGATAGTGAGAGGCAGGTCATAAGGGGAAATCCACTGGGCTTCACTCATAATTAAGTTCTGCTTTGATTCCCAGAGATGTAGGTTCTCTACTACCAAGTCCAGGAACTATTATACATATTATCAAGAGTACTCTTGGGCAGGCCGGCGGGCATATTGCTCTGTCTCTGGGCCTCCTTCATCCTGCCACTGCAGCTTTCGCTCTTGGTCTCATCATGGAAATTCTTTTCAATGATTTATGCAACAGAAAGAGTCCTCTTGCCAGCCTCTGCTCTCCCCCTAAATCCTACCCTTCTGTCTTCTCAGAGACTCAGGACCGTACAAAATGTTAACACCCGCAGCTGCCGGTTAGAGTTCACCCAGAAGTTCCTCAAAAGAAAGGTCTGACGTTCAAAAAAAATTAGTCATGGAGCACATTGACTTGCTTTTTCCTTCTCACAAACATTTTGAGAAAGATAATTCTGCTCAAGGCAACTCAAGGCCAGCTCATCCATTTATTAGTGCTGGTACTTTGAAAAAGGAACAGGAAACCAGCACCTTCATGTTACCATTTGTAAAGGGAAGGTAATAATGAGATGCATCCATTTTGAGACATAAGTGAATTATGTTTTTAAAAGCATATTTCTGACTTGCACTTAGAGTTGTTCACTGTTATTCTTCCTCACTAAATTTACTTTGCTGTTTCCTTCCTCACAATCTCAGCATATAGAATAGACATATTGTTTGCTTTGTGCAGAATTTACACCTCCTGGCCACTATTGCTTCCACTGCAAGATCACAAGCACAGGTGGTAGATTTAAGACTAAATATCTAGAAATAAGAAGAGCTTGAAATGGAACATAAGCAAGTTGGCAATTTTTATGTCAATATACAATCACTGTCAGAAATTAACAAGTTTTCTTTTTCTTTTTCCTCCATCATCCACAAAAGACTAACAACCCTTCCTTTGCACTTCCCTTACTCTTCTGTTCCCTGATATCGAGTTCTTCATGACTGCATTCATAAATACTAATTGCATGTGCTCCATTTTATGCAATCTAAAGGTAGTTTCATAAGTGTCTCATTAAGAGATATTGCCTATCCACTAAAAAAAATAGGTGGACTGAACATACTCACTATAATCCCTGAAGTTTTTAAAATATGAATTTTGAAATGTGCTTAAAGACAGATTTAAGTGATGAACTTAGAGGTAAATGTTGATATTGACACTTGAAGCATAAGTAGAAAAACTTGCTCATGGAAACTGTGTCTGAGGAGGTTTCTATAGTCAAAGCTATATGACCTAGAAAAAAGTCAAGGAAAATGGACCTATGACATGAAAACTAGCTGCAGAAGAAAGAAAGATTATTTTTCAAGAAATCAGACCAATGGCCAGTTTCAACTCATAGCAGTCACATGTGTTACAGAGGAGAGTTCTGTAACCTCTGAGCTCCACAGAGTTCACCATTCTGTAACCTTCTGGACACAGGTTGGAGGTCTTCCTTATGAGGTCCATCTGGGTAGGATTGAACTACCAATCTTTCAGTTAGTAATTATATTCTTAACACTTTGTACTATTGAGGAACTCCTAATAGAGGTGTTAAAGACAGGAAATTAAAGGAAATTTAAATCCTTCTTGTTTGTTCCTTATGTTTATAAAAAACAATGTAAAAACGAAGAAGATACATGTCAGAAAGCTGAAAAGACTAGTCCTAAGAAATGTGGGTAAGAGGATCAGAGGTTGAGGTTACACTTTGGATCAAAAGCCAGCAAAGAGAGAACAAGTTAGTGACTCAGCAAGAACAAAAGAAGACCAAATGCAGGTGGTTTCATTTTTAATATGTTTCTGTGGGAAGGTTGAATATGGTTACAAAGATAAGGATGAAAACAGTGTATATTTAAACATGAAGCAAATCTCAGCAACTTATCACTACAAAATTGTTCAGTTTAGATTGAAGATGAAATGGACTGCTTTTTGATTACAATTGATTTGTCCATAATGCTAATTTTTCAGTACACTCACAAAAATGCTCCTTGATGCAGATGTGTTCCTGCTTGAATACACACGAGAAGCCCTGTGACACCCCAAAGATGTGTTCCGTCTGCTGCCTCAATATATGCAGTCTTCAGATGGGACCTAGACACTCTTGATCTCTTATATTCCAAGCCTCTCTCAAATCATAAAATTGAGGAAGAGTTCTTGATTTCATCTCACCTCAATAAAGAGAGCATTTTTTTTTTTTTTAAAGAGAGCATTTTTTATTCAATCAACAATTTTTCTTCCCTGGTATAACAACATACTTGCAATTGTGGATCATTTTTTCAGTCCAATGGCTAAAGTCTCTCCTGAATCGTCATTTCTTCTGATCCCCTAATGCTTGCTCATCTTTGGTCCTGTCCAGAGAGGGACCAGGACCCTAAAGAAACTGAGCTAAGTCCAGTTGGTAGGTTAAGCATTTATCCGTCATTCACAGAGATTGTTTGTCTCAACTGCTTAAGCTAAGAAACAATTTCTGAAATGTTATGGTTAGATAAACATCTGAATTCCTATGCTGCAAATTTTTTCTTACAACTATTTTCATGTCACTGACTGGTAGTAGTTAATTATTAGAACATCTGAATGAAGATGGCCTCTTGAAATTCTTACGGGCATTTTTTTTTTAATTATAAGCATTGCTACTTTTGGAATTACTAAAATTTTTAATCTTTTCTACCTTCAGTAACAAGTAAAATTACACCTTTTTTTCCCCCCCACATTGGGATTTCCCTGTCCTTGGGATCACACACCAAGAAAATGAATGTCAGATACAAGCCTAGGCAAGTGCTATTTATGGGAAATCTCCTCCTGTGTGATTTCTGTCTCTGAAAACCCTCTGGAGGGTCAGCTATAGGTCGCTTCCAACTTGCTGGAACACAACAACACTATTTATTTATATATGTATTTTTTAAAGACACTCATATCTTTCAAAGAAAGCCAAATCTACTACATTCTGATTATTTATCTTTAAATATGATAGTCCTCTTATTTGTAAATGACCATCTAATTCATAGGTAGTGTATATGTATATTCATAAATAAGAGAGTATTTGAAACTCTAATTTTTTGTTATATAGAATGTTCTGTTACTAATTTTCTTTAGCCTTTGACATTCTGGAAATTGCAATCCTCCGCCAAAACAATTCTAGAATTGAAAGTAAATGAAGTCCTTATAACAATTTGCATTTTAGATTTGTCCCTATAAATCCATAAGTAAGATTCTTGGTGAAGATTATAGTCTCTGATCACTCAGAATCAACACAGAGGTCTGCAATCAAGGCAAAGATTCGTGAATCTTTGGAGTAGACAATATCCAGGCATAAGTGGTACATTGTAAAATATGTATAGCCATATTATTTATATGAAAGTTTACATGATTAAATAGAATCATATCGATAAAAATGGAATAAGTCAACTTTTCTTCATGGATTTCTTGTTATGAAAGTCTTTTATGTTACTTGAATCAAATAAAATAGTCCAAACAGAAACAGGTTGTTTGCTTAATGGTCTGTGAAACTAGGACCAACGATTGCACTTGTAATTTCTGGCACTAAGGCTCTCAAACATTTAATAAAATCATCAAATTGCTAAAATTTCTTCTCTTGCCTCTGTGCCCTGTTATGGCTCAGAGATTAAATTTCAATAATGTAATCAATAGTGTGATGAGGAGATTGTTGCTTTCATTCCAGAGATGTGTTTCATACAGAAATAGCAGGAACTTCTTTCTCTGTTAGTCTGGAAAAGGGATATAATAAGTACCAACACTTTATAACTCTCCTCTACCTCAAAGGCTTTGCCACCCCTTCAATCAGGGAAGTGTACATCTTTCTAAACGCTCATTCCTAAGCATAAGAAAATGAAAAAAAAGTCCACTTCCTTTATATAGAAATTATTTAAAAATTGCATAACTTCATTTTCTCTGATTATACTTCATGTATTTAAGTATATATACAAAAATATTTATCAGGATGATATAGCCATGAAATACACAATTCTAAAGTCATTAATGTCGAAAGGCATATTTTCCATTTGAGGTTTATTGTTCTGGTAAGCCAAAAATGAAAATTCAAACATAAATCCATTACCATTAAGTTAATTCTGACTCATGGTAAGCCCAATTATTAAAAAGTAAAACTCCTCCATAGGGTATTCTTGACTGTAATATTCACAAGGTTTTGCCAAACCTTTCTTCTGTGGAACATCTAGGTGGTGTGAAACATAAAACATCAGGGAAGAAGAAAATGATCACCCAGCTTTCTACTCATAAAGTTTGCAACCAAGAAAGCCCTGTAAATAAATTTTACTCTATAAAACAACAGTGAGACAAAGGTTACTGTAATAACAAAATAAAATTAACTTTTACTAATTTTACATACACTTATTTACAGAAGAAATTTGTCAGATATTTCTTCTACAGAACAACTGCATGGGTTCAAGTTGTTAATATATATAGTATTGTTAATACAAAAACATTTTGTAAGGTATTTACAAACTGCTTGTACTATCCAGGAAGTGGATGATGACATCATATTGCAAGAAGTTTTCTTGATCAGTTTTATTTATTGTATTGTTGTTATGCGTCACCGAGTCACTAGTGACTCATAGTGCTCCTATGTACAATAGCCCTAAACCCTACTCTATCCTGTGCCAATCTCACTACCTCTGACACACCTATGCCAATTACCCCAGTCACTAAATCAATCCACCTCATAGAGGGTTTTCCTCTCCTGCCCTGTCCCTCCACCCTCCTGAACAAGACATCCTTCTCCAAGGACTGGTCCCTTCTTACAACATGTCCAAAGTATGTCAGACAAAGCTTCAGAATCCTTGCCTCCAAGGAGATGCCCGGTTTAACCCTCTCTAGGAAGAACCTGTTCATTTTCTTAGAAGTCCATTCAATACTCTTCTCCAATACCACAGCTCAAAGGCATCAATTGTTCTGTCCTCCCTAGTCATTGTTCAGTTCTCTGAAGCATAGCAAATGATTGTAAAGAGTATGGCCTGTATTAGGTGCACCTTAGTCTCTGGAGTGACATGATTGTTCTTTTGGAGAGGTCTTTCTTTAACAGTAGCCTTTCCATTGCAATATGTTTTTGAATTTCCCCACTGCTGGTGCCAAGAGTGTTGACTGTGGAACCAAGTAAACTAAAAGCTATTAACAATCTTAATCTTTTCACCATCCATCCTGATGCTGCCATCAGCCTAGTGGTGAGAATCTTAGTTTTCTTGATATTGAGCTTCAATCCATATTGAAGGCTGCATTTCTTGACCTTCTGCAGCAAGTGCTTCAGGTCCTCCTCAGTTTGAGCAAGCAGGGTTGTATCCTCTGTCTAATGCAGATTGTTGATGAATCTTCCTCAAATCCTGATTTCACATTTCTTCTCATACAGCCCAGCCTCCCAGATCATCTGTTCTGCATGTAAGTTGAAAAGGTATGGAGATAGGACACATCCCTGGCATATACCCTTCCCAATTTTGAACTGTGCAGTGTTTCCTTGCTTTGTTCTCATGATTGCCTCCTGGTCCAAGTATAGGTTTCCCATTAGCACAATCAAGTGTTCTAGGATTTCCATTCTTCTCAGAGTCAGTCACAGTTTGTTATGATCCACACAGTCAAACACCTTTTCATAATCAATGAAACACAAATAGACATTCCTGTGGTACTTCCTGCTTTCAGCCAAGATACATCTAACATTAGCTACAATATTTCTAGTACCAGGACCCCTTCTAAACCCAGAGTACACTTCTGGCAGTTCTCTGTTGATGTGCTGTTCCAGTCATTTTTGGATAATCTTCAGCAGAATCTTGCTTGCATGCCATTGTTTGATAATTTCTACTCTCTGTTGGATCACCTTTCTTTGGAATGGAACAAATATAGATAGATCTCTTCTAGTAAGAGAAATATAAAATATGGAGTTCTGGTGGAATAGTTAGTTATTGAGCTATTAACTCAAAGGTTAAAAAAGAGGTTCAAAACCACCATCAGATCCAAGGGAGAAAGCCAGGTAGTCTCCTCTCAGAAAGCCTCTGTGAAGCTGGAATTACAGCCTCAGAAACTCAATGGAGGATAAGTTATGAGTCAGTTCTGAACCTGTCGGAGTGAGTTAGTGAGGTGTTAATTATGAGAGAGTGACTTTAGTTAAATCTTGATTAAATAAAATGTGCTCCTTTGGAGCCAAAGATGGTAAAATTTTGTCTCACATGCTTTGAGCATACTGTCAGGAAGGGCTAGTTCTTAGAAAAAAGTGTCATTCTTGAAAAAGTAGAGGTCAGTGACAGAGAGGAGGGCTCACACCAAGGTGAGTTGTTGATGGTCTTAGTAACTACAAGAATGGGATAAAGCATGATGGAGATTATGGGAATGGCACAGGAGACATTGCTCACAGAGCTTTTGTGAATCATAGTCAACTCAGTGTCACCTAACAACAATAACAGACCACTGGTCACACATAAACTGGAATATATCACAATATGCTTAAACTACACAAAGACATTGGAAGTAATTAATTAAAAAATTTCACCTTAAAGAATTATTACTCCTTTCCCCAGTACTTCTACATTAGCCATAACACCAAAAACATGGAATGAAATCTGTTAACTGAGACTGATTAGTAAATCTCTTTTTTAAAACCTTATAGAAGCTAATTTTATTAATTTATTACCTCTCTAATAAGTTTGTCTATAATTTCTACATGTATAATTCAGTGATGCTGATCATAGTCTCCAAGTTGTGCAACCATGCTTTCAATCCTTTCTCAATGTATTCCACTATCTTTTTAAAATCCAGTGTGCTATAAGCAAAAAGTACTTCTTTACCCTTCCCTCTTCAGCCTGATAATCACTAATGGTTTTGGGTTTTATATATATAATTGAGGTAGTATATGATAAAGAACCACTGATGACAAAGATAGACATTCAAGCTGCCTTGGAGGTATTAGGGAGAAAAGCAAGGCCCCAGGGATCAATTTGAAATCAATTGACATGTTGCAAGTAAGAGATGCTGCCCCTGGAAGTGGTCACCAATCTGTGAGGAAATGTAGAAGGCAGTTATCTAGACAACTGTCTGGAAGAGATCCGTATTTGTTTCCATTCCCAAGAAAGAAAATCAAACAGAATATGGAACTTATGGAACAATTTCATTACCATTACATGCAAGCAAAATGTTGCTGAAGATCATCCAGAATGGCTAAAACAAACTATATGAAGTTCTGACTGGTTTTACAAGAGGCTTTGGCATCAGCCATATTATTGTGGATGTCAGACGGATCTTGGCTGAAAGTAAAGAAGAATGTCCAGTTATGTGTTATTGCCTATGCAAATACATTTAACTGTGTGGATCATAATAAATTATGGCTAACATTGAGGAGAAGTGTTATAGTAATTTCACAACACTTAATTACGCTAGGGAGCTCTGGTGGCCTAGTGACAATCCCAAAGATATGTTGTTCTAGACCACAAGCTGCTCCATGGGGGAAGGATGGGCAATCTCCTTCCACGTGTTTAACTGCCTCTGAAAACCCACTGGAGGGTTAGCTATGAGTCAGTTCCAACTCTACAGTACACAACAAAACAAC
>NW_006399974.1:2515759-2526036 GCF_000299155.1 Elephantulus edwardii | reverse complement strand
ATCACAACAACCATAAGTTACCTCTCAGCACAGCAAGTGAGTAGACAGACAAGTGCTATACCACTTAGAAGAATGTTGAACCAAAAACAATTAAAACCAGGCCTGGGGGCTACAGATTAAAATTACACACCTTGGCTTGCTAGCAAAACTTTCTATCCACTAGGCCAACAGAATTCTATGTTGTGTTGTTGTTGTTAAGTGCTGTTGAGTCATAGATGACTCATAGTGACCCTATGAATGAAAGACCTGAACATATGTATAACTTTCATTGTTTCTCCAAACAATTATGTTGATGTGAATTGAATACCTAGACCAAAGAAGCTGTTGTCAAAACAGAGCAAGGGAACACTGCATGCTTTAAAACCCAAAAAGGTATGTGTCAAGGCTATATCCTTTCTCCATACCTATTCAATGTGCATTGCAAATAAATCATTAATTGTATGCTGGACTTTATGAAGAAGAATGTGGCATCAAGATTGGAGTAAGACTCATCAACAAGCTGGGCTATGCAAATGACATAACCTTGCTTACAAAAAATGGATTGAGTCACTTGGCCAATAGAGAATATCGCTATAGATGGAGAAAGTCAGTGTACCTGTGAATAATCCAATGTGCTTAGATCCAGAATCAGACACCCTTGGTACTAGCAAATGGGAGATCAGGAGATGTGTTGCTCTAACAAAGTCTGCTATCAGGATATCTTCAAAATACTGATGAACAGTAATGTCTATTTGTTAAGTAAAGTGCTCTGAGTCAGGCTATGGTCTTTCCAATCATTTGCTATACATCCGAGAGCTGGACAATGAATAAGGATGAGAGAGAAAAATGATGCCTTTGAATTATGGTATTGGTATTTGATTGCTGAATATCCCATGGACTTCCTAAGAATAGACAGATAAGTCTTAGAAAAGTCATAGCCAGAGTACTCTTTGGAAGCAAGAATTCTGATGTTTCCTGTCTCATGTTACTAAGAGAGGCTATTCCTTGGAAAGTGATATTATAATTGGAATGATGGAGGGTCAGTGAAAGAGAGGATAATCCCAATGAGGTCAGTTGAAACAGTGACTCTAGCAATGGGCTCAAATATATCAGAGTTAAAGAGGATGATATGGGATAACACAGAACTCAGGTATCTTGTTAACCAAGTCCTAATCAACTTGATCACATCTAACCGCAAAAAAAGGGAGAGAAAGTGTATTTGGTTCACATACCTCAATTGATAATTTTGTTCAATTGATTGTTGTCTCCAAATTTAGTAACTAGTACCTTCACTGTTGCACCTGAAGATTTGTCTCATATTTTCCCCCTACTTGTTGATACTCTTCTTCAGATAATTTTAATACATCATGATGACATCACCAGTTGGGTGAAGTATAGACTCATATGTAGAATATACAATGTTCTATATTAAATTCCTATTTTTAATTAAGGATTCTAACATCTGTTCATTGTTGTTCTTGTTATTATGTGCTGTCAAGGTGCTTGTGACTCACAGCAACCTTATGTACAACAGCCCTAAACTCTGTTCTGTCCTATGCCAATCACACTGTCTCTGTCATTTCCATCCCGATCACCCCAGTCACTAAATCAATCCACCTCATAGAGGGCCTTCGCCTCCTGCGCTGTCCCTCCACCCTACCAAGCATGATGTCCCTCTCCAAGGACCAGTCCCTCCTTACAACATGTCCAAAGTATGTTAGACGGAGCCTCAGAATCCTTGCCTCCAAGGAGTCACACAGCTTAATCCTTTCCAGGATGAATCTGTTCATTACCCAGATAAAAACCATTGACCTCACCTTTTTTGTTTTCTAAATGTATGCCAACGTTTACTAATCTGTTTTTATCTGTTGTTTGTAGTTGCTGTGGTTATGTGCCATTGAGTTGCCTGCCATTGAGTCATAGTGACCCTATGTACAACAGCCTAAATCCTGCTCTATTCTGGGAAAATCTTATTGTCTTACACACTTACCCCCGTTTCCCCAATCACTGAATCAATCCATCTCATTGAGGGTCTTTCTCTTCTGAACTGTCCTTCCACCCTCCCAAACATGACATCCCTCTCCAAGGACTAGTTCCTCCTTGCAACATATCCCAAGCATGTCAGACAAAGCTTCAGAATCCTTGGTTCCAAGGAACAGCCTAGTTTAACTCTGTCCAGGATAGACCTGTTTGTTCTCTTAGCAGTCCATGGTATATTCAATACTCTTCTCCAGCACCACAGCTCAAAGGCATCAATTCTCCTTCTATACTCCCTAGTCATTGTCCAGCTTTCTGATGCATACCAAGTGATTGCAATGACCATGCACTGTATCAGGAGCACCTTAATCTCCAGACTGACATCATTGCTCTTCAGTACCTTGGAGAGGTCTCTGACAGCAGACTTTCTCAAAGCAATACTTCTTTTAATTTTCTGGCTGCTGGTGCCAAGAGTGTTGAGTGTGGAGCCAAGCAAACTAAAGCTGTTTACAATCTCAATCTCTTCACCACCCTTCACGATGCCACCAATCGGCTCAGTGGTGAGAATCTTTGTTTTCTTGATAATGAGTTTCAATCCAGATTGAAGGCTGCATGCCTTGACTTTCTGCAGCAAGTGCTTCAGGTCCTCCTCAGTTTCTGCAAGCAGGGTTGTGTCATTTGCATAATGCAGATTGTTGATGAGTCTTCTTCCAATTCTGATACCACATTTCTCCTCATAGAGCTCAGCCTCCCTGATAATCTGTTCAACATATAGATTGAAAGTGTATGGAGATAGGACACATCCCTGGCATATACGCTTCCTAATTTTGAATCATACAGTGTTCCCTTGCTCTGTTCTTATGGATGCCTCCTTAGTCCAAGTATAGGTTTTGCATAAGCGTGATCAAGTGTTCTGGGATTCCCACTCTTCTTAGAATTAGCCACAGTTTGTTGTGGCCCACACAGTCAAATGCCTTTGCATAGTCAATGAAACACAGATAGACATTCCTGTGGTACTCCCTGCTTTCAGCCAAGATTCATCTGACATTAGCTACAATATCCCTAGTACCACACACCTTCTGAACCCAGCCTGTACTTCTGGCAGTTCTCTGTTGATGTGTTGTTCCAGTCGTTTTTGGATAATCTTTAGCAGAGTCTTGCTTGCATGTGATATTAATGATACTGTTTGATAATTTCCACACTCTGTCGGATCACCTTTCTTTGGAATGGGAACAAATATAGGTCTCTTTCAGTCAGTTACCCAGGTAGGTGTCCTCCAGATTTCTTGGAACAACTTGATGAGCATATCTAGGTTAGCTTCTGTTTGTTGAATTATATCAATTGGTATGCCATCAATTCCTGGGACCATTATTTTTTGCCAATTCTTTCAGAGCAGTTTGAACTACCTCCTTCATCACAGACTCTTGCTCATACATTGTTTCATGAACTTCTTCATTGTCTGCTAATTCCTTTTGGAACTTTCTGAAAATCTTTATCCCATCCTCAAGTGATGCATGGTGGCCAACCAAAAGAAACGTGATACTAATCCTTCCGCTTTTCTGCATAAGGAGGTTGTGGTAATTTTTTGTGGTAATTACAGCCTTGGAAACCTTTGGGAAAATTTTACAGTATCCTATATGGTTGCTGTAAGTTGGAATTATCTTGCTATCATATGACAACAAATTTTTTTCAAGCTGCTACCATTGACCCTGTCTTACCTTATCCTTTCACCATTTATAACTTACCTAATGGAAAACTGCTTCCTAAAATCTTCTAGTCTTATTACTAAAAGGGAGCTCTAGTAATTTAGTGGTAAGGAGTTAACACTTCTAAGTCAAAAGCTTGTAGTTCAAATATACCAACAGCTTCCTGGGAGAAAGATGGCTAAATTACTATACTATTGTTGGATTAATATCTTTAAAGACAAAAATTCATGACACTTCATTTTACTTTATATTAATGGATTCCTCTTTGCCAACAAGATAAAAATATTGATTCTCTTGTGCACAGATATTCCATTTGACTCCTTTGCTCCTTTCCTGCTTCCTTTGTATTTACCATTTCCTTCATACTCTGACGATCACAAATATTTACCATTACAGATAGCTACATATTTTTCCATAAACCAAATCATTTCAGACTTTCTTCCTCAGCCAGAAATACTCTCCACCTTTATCTTACACTAGTAAGGAAAATCAGTGAACCTCAGGGTGTCCCAAATTGTGAATCTCTGGTGGCTTAATGGGTAGAGGATTACAATGTCACAAAGACATCAAACTATTACTTGACATGAATATAATAAGTATAAATTGGTTATAAGGTTAGCTCTAGTTACCTAGAAAGATTATAATGAATGGGATTTGGGAAATCTGGTTTGAAAATGTATTGAGTTTGATGGGACTAGTATATGGTTCAGTCAATAGGGAGTTGTGCTGCTAACCCAGAGGTCAAACCTCTCTGGTAATTCAAATTCACCAATGATTCTGAAATGGAAATTAAGTAGATATAAAAGTGGATAATTTGAAAGGATTGTAGTAGAGAGATGAATCAAAAGGAAAGCCAGAATCAATTCTACCTACTTCTGTTTATTCTTGGTGACTTTTTTCATAGCTTATCTAGCCAGGAATTTCAAAAGGTACTTATTTATCACAAATGAGAGCTTTATGATGAGAATAAGACATGTCTCTGGAGTCAGTCCTATTTTATAATCTAGGTTCCATTTCTTACAGCTCTGCAAACACTTTGAAGTTACCTAACCTATCTGAATTTCAACCTTCTCTTCTTTTAAATTGAAATGATGAAAATATTTTCTTTCTTAAAAGTACTCTAAAGAGTGAAAGCATGCATAGGGCATGGTATGGGTATTATATCTATAAGTTTCAGTCTTGCCTCCAACCTAGATATCTCATTACAATAAATAAAATGAATGAAATATCTACAAATGCATGTACACTTGCGCACACACACACAGTGATTTGTCTCAGGAAATGAAGAAAAAAACTATAACAATATTTAGATATAAATAATATAAGCATTAAGCAATAATCCTGTGTTTTGCCATTTGTCTATTTAAAAGCTTGTAGAAATCTTTAGAAAAACATATTTCTCAGTGGTTGTAGAGCTCACAGGGCAATTGATAAGACAGAGACTTCTAACAAGCTTATATGAAATTGCCTTGTCTACAAGGCTGATCGTTTCAGAAAGTTGTTTAGAATATCTCTCATACTTCACTATATCTAATATTCTCCTTTTAGAAAGTAAGCCCTAACATTTGCTTGAGGCTCAAGTTAACCAACACCAAGGCCATGTTTTTTTTCCTGGAGATGACATCCTGCAATTTAATATGCGTCTTCTATCTTATGAGATGCTGCTTTGTCTAATCCTCCCTGCTTTCTGAAAATTCCGAGTCAGTTCTTAATGTTCTACTCATGGATCTATTATTGATGTTAGGTACCAATAGAGTAATTTCAACTCATAATGACAATATGTATAACAGAATGAAACCCTGCCAAATCCTGTGTCATCCTTATAAGCTCTTCTAGGCTCATGTCCATTGTTATAGTCATTGTTTCAATCTATCTTATTTTCCCCTTCTTTTCTGATCCTTTTTTAAGCATGATGTCCTTCTCTAGGAACTAGTCCTGCCTGGCAGCATACCTGAAGAATATGAGACAAAGTCTCACTATCCTTGCCTCTTAAGGTCTGTTGATGCTGTGGTGTATGAACTAATAGCTGACCCTCAAGTGAGTTTTCTTAAAGTCTGGTCTACATAAAAAAAAGGTAGGTATTCTACCTACAGCCACTTTTTAAATACAAACGACTTTGTATAATTCCTGGAATAATTTACATTTTGTGTTAAGTGTTTCTTATTGTTATTACTAGGTGCCACAAGTTTGGTACAACTGATAATGACTGTAAACAACAGACTGTATGCTGTCCTATCCTGTGCCATCTTCATCATTACTGACCTACTTGAGCCCATTGGTGTAATCATTGTGTCAACCTATTTGATTGAGAGTCTTCCTCTCTTTTGCTGATGCTCCACTTTTCCAAACATAATATCCTTCTCCAAGGATTAACTTCTCCTAGCAACATGCCCAAAATATGTGAGACAAGTTTCACCATCTTTGCCTCCAAGGAGCACTCTGAATTTACTTTCTTCAAGACTTATTTATTTGTTCTTTTGGCAGTCCAGTATTCATCCCGAAAAACACAACTCAAAGGCTCCCATTGTTCTTCTGGCATCTTTGTTTATTGTTCAGGCTCAGATGCATAGCAAATGATTGAAAAAACCATGACTTGAATCAGGCACACTTTAGTCTTCAAACTGACATCATTGCTCTCAGTAATTTTGAGAGATCTCTTACGACAGAATTTTTCAATAAGCCTGTAGGGTTAATGTAGGGTTACATTAATGTAGAGTTAACGTAGGGTTGTTTCAGGGCAAATGAGTCTTCAGGACTTGGTTAAATGCCTTGAATATGAGGTGTACCTAGAAAGTGGGCTGCAAGCAGTTCTCATACATCTTGAGACATTTACTCCTTTGAGAGTAAAAGCAAATATTCCCGTTCTTGGTAAGGTTGTTGCAAATATAAGAAAACACAGTTTATGAATGCTAAGAAGTCTTGCTTGAATGTATGTCTTTTATCTATCAGTGTACTTGGCCCATATTGGCCCTATGAAGTAATCCTTAAAGTTTCCATTTCTCTGTGAACTATTTCTTTGTTTCTGAATGCTAATAAAAGCAGGGATTCTAGAGTTTCTTGGGGCTAGTAGTCTGAGAGAGCTTCTAGCCCTCTGGAACCACATTTTTTTGCTTTGCTAGTCTTCCTTCCCCAGTACTACGACGTTATGATACTACTGATATTGTAGCTAATGTTAGATGGATATTGGCTGAAAGCAAGGAGTACCATAAGAATGTCTATCTTTGTTTCATTGATTACGTAAAGACATTTGACTGTGTGGATTGTAACAAACTGTGGCTAACTCTAAGAAGAATGGGACACAACCCTGCTTGCTGAAACTGAGGAGGACCTGAAGCACTTGCTGTGTAAGGTCAGAGACCGTAGTCTTCAGTATGGATTGATGCTCAGTATCAAGTAAACAAAGATTCTCACCACTGGGTCGATTGGCAGCATCGTAACAGATGATTAAGAGATTGAGATTGTTCACAGTTTTGGTTTGCTTGGCTCCACAGTAAACACTCTTGGCACCAGCAGCCAGGAATTTAAAAGACGTTTTGCATTGGAAAAGTCTATTGTTAGAGACCTCTCTAAAGTACTGAAGTGCAACAATGTCAGTCTGGAGACTAAGGTGCACTTGATACATACCATGGTGTTTGCAGTCACTTTATATGCATCAGAGAGCTTGACAATGACTAGGGATGATAGAAGGAGAAGTGATGCTCTTGAGCTGTGCTGTTAGAGAAGCGTGTTGAATATACCATAGACTGCTAAGAAGACGAACAGGTTTGTCCTGGAGGGGGTGAAGCTGGGCTGGTCCTTGGAGGCAAGAATGCTGAAGCTTTGTCTGATATACTTTGGACATGTGGCAAGGAGGAACCAGTCTTTGGAGAAGGACGTCATGCTTGGGAGGGTGGAGGGACAGCACAGAAGAGGAAGACCCTCAATAAGATGGATTAATTCAGTGACTGTGGTAATGGGGGTAGGTGTATCAGAGATAGTGAGATTGGCACAGGAATAGGGCAGACTTTAGGGCTGTCGTACTTAGGGTTGCTATGAGTCATAGACGATTTAACGGCACATAACAACAACAACAACAAGAAAAACAGTCTTACTTCAGCTCTGCCCACAAAAAAAACAACAAAAACACAACTCAAAGAAAAAAAAACAAAACAAAACTCAACTTCTATCATTTTTGCTCATTGTTCAGGCTCTGATGCACAAGCAATGATTAAAAATTCTATAGCCTGAATCAGGCTTCAAACTGACATCATCACTCTCAGTAATTTGGAGATGTCTCTCATGGCAGATTTTTCCAATGAGTCTTCTGATTTCTTGACTGTTGATGCTGAGGGTGTTGAATGTCGATAAAAAGAAGATGAAATCTTTGATAATTTCAATCTTTTCTCCATCTATCATAATGTTGGTTATCAGTTCAATGGTGAGAATTTTTGTGTTCTTGATGTTGAGATGTAGTATATATTGAAGGCATTAGTCTTTGGTCTTCTACAGCAAACATTTTAGCCTATTCATTTTCAGCAAGTCAGGTTAAATCATTTGCCTTACACAGTTTGTTGATTCTTCCTATAATCCTGATACCACATTCTTTGTAAAGTTCACCTTCAGAAATGATTTTCTCACCAGAGATTGAATAAGTATGGAGAAAGGATACAGCTGTGACATATACCTTTCTTCATTTTAAACCATGTAGTCGTATTCCCCTGCTCTGTTTGTACAACTGCCTCTTGGTCTAGTTATAGGTTTCAGATGAGCAGAATTGAATGTTCTGGAATTTCCATTTTTCTCAAAGTAAGCCACAGTTTGCAATAGTCAACACAGTTAAAAATCTTTTCACAGTCAATAAAACACAAATAGACTTAATTCTGATAATTTCTTCTTTCATCAAGGATACATCTGACATCAGTAATGATATGCCTTGTGATTTAGAGCTCTTCTAAATCTAATTTAAACTTCTGGCAGTTTTTTTCAATGTATATTCTACTTATTTTTTATGATATTCAGCACTCTTTTACTTGGATGTGATATTAATGACTCTGTTCAATAATTCCCACATTCTGTTGGATCACCATTTTTAGGTAATTGTGAAGATCATGGCCTGGATCAGATGCACCTTGGTCTCTAGAATGATATCATTGTTCTTCAGTACTCTGGAGAGATCCATGACAGCAGATATTCCCAATACAATTTGTCTTTTGATTTCCTGGCTTCTTGTATCAAGATTGTTTATTGTGGAGGCAAGCAACCTGAAGCTGTTAACAATCTCACTCTTTTCTCTGTCCATTATGATGCTGTCAATTGTCCCAGTGGTGAGGATCTTTGTTTTCTTGATGTTGACCTTCAATCCATATTGAAAACTGCAGTCCTTGACCTTCTGCAGCAAGCAGTTCAGGTCCTCCTCAGTTTCAGCAAGCAAGGTTTTATCATCTGCATAAAATAGGTTGTTAATGAGTCTTCTTCCAAATCTGATGCCACATTCTTCCTCATGGAGTCCAGCCTCCTAGATGATCTGTTTCACATATAGATTAAAAAGGTATGGAAATAGGATGTCGTACACCTGATTTGGAATTATGCAGTGTTTCCTTGCTCTGTTCTGAGGACTACTTCCTGATCTTAGTATAAGTTTCACATGAGTAGAATTAAGTGTTTTAGGATACTATTCTTCTTAAGGTAAGCCACAATCAGTTGTGATCCACACAGTCCAATACCTTTACACAGTCAATGAAACACAAACATTTCATTGCGTAGTCAATGATACACAGATAGTACTTTCTGCTTTCAGCCATGATTCATCTAACATTGACTATAATATCCCTAATATCACGGCCTCTTCTAAATTTAGGTTGTACATCTGGCAGTTCTCTGTTGATGTTCTGCTCTGGTCTCTTTTGTATAATCTTTAGCAGATCTTGCTTGGATATGATATTAATGATATTGTTTGATAATTTCCACGTTCTGTCAGATCACTTTTTTTTTTTGGAATGGGAATAAAAGTGGATTTCTTTCAGTCAGTCGACCAGGTACTTGTCCTCCAGATGTCTTCGCATAACCTAGTGAGCACACCCAGGGCATCTGTTTATTGAAAATTTGCTCAATACTTTATACCTCAAAACGGTACTTTATTAAGGATACATAAACAAAGAGGCTCTGGAAATATAATCAACAGCATATTATACAGCTAACCCAAAGGTCTTGAGTTTCTATAGGTCTATAGTTCTAATCTACCTGTGACATAGTAAAAAAAAAAAAAACAAAAACCAAAAACCAACAATTGGACATTTCCTCCTGTTATGAGTTCCTGGTTTGGCTGGCGCCTTCCCAGGCTCCTGAGAAGCTCTCCTTGCCAGAAGGCAGGAGCGTGGTGGTGGGAGTGCAGGAAGCGTGGCAAGCTTTTGGAGTGGACTGCTTTTCTGGGAATGTATTTGACGTGCAGGTTTACTATGTCCCTGGAGTGAGGCTAGCTAGCCTGGGCCTAGGTTTTTTTGTTTTGTTTTGTGGTTTTTTGTGTTTGTTTTTTTTTTAATTTAGGTTGTTTATTATTCATTTCAATGAACATCTACAGAGATTTTGGAATTCCATTCATTCATTGTTGAACCAGGAGGTGGCCTTAAGCCCAAAGGG
>NW_006399974.1:2483945-2515574 GCF_000299155.1 Elephantulus edwardii | reverse complement strand
CTAGAGATTCATGACTAAATCAAGCCTTGAAGCAGGAGCGGCATCCACTTCCAAAATGGCTTGCCTCTGGAAACTCTATGTACGAACAGTGTTCAGGCTGTTCGTTCATAGGGTCGCTATGAGTCATCTACGACTCGACGGCATTAAACAACAACAACAACAACATGAGTTACAGTCTTGTAAGCCAATGGAAGGCTGCTGTGAGTGGGAATCAACTCAATGTAAAGGTTTTCCACATAGTAACTCATTCAATTCTCTAAATCTTATGAATATTATTATTATTATTATTATTGTTATTATTAATTATTATTCCCAATCACAAAAATATGAGATTTTGAGGCATGGAAAATGAAATAATTTTCCCACTATGAAATAGTTGGTAAGTACTGTAATAATCTCTAATCTACTCTTCCATATACTACAATTGCTTGTGTCAGAAGAAAATACTTTGGGCAAAACAGGTGACTTTTTTTCTTCTTTGTGTAAAAATTTTTCCAGTACATATAATTATTTTCTAGGTTTATCTCTTACTCAATCTTTTGAAGATGGACAAAAAACTTTCTTATAATATGGAGAGGTATAATTGAAAAATTTACTGCCAGGTTGAGATCTTGCATGCCACATTAAATTTTTATGACAGTTAAAAACAGCTAAAAAAGAAATCTAAATCTATCATGTTGTTGTTGGTGTTGTTATGTGTCATTGAGTCGTTTGCGACTCATAGCGACCCTATGTACAACAGCCCTAAAACCTGCTCTATCCTGTGCCAATCGCATGGCCTCTGACACACCCATCCCGATCACCCCAGTCACTGAATCAATCCACTTCATAGAAGGTCTTCCCCTCCTGCGCTGTCCCTCCACCTTACCAAGCATGATGTCTCTCTCCAAGGACCTGTCTCTCCTTACAACATGTCCAAAGTATGTCAGGCGAAACCCCAGAATCCTTGCTTCCAAGGAGTAGTCTGGTTTATCCGTCTGCAGGATGAATCTCTTTATTTTCTTGGCAGTCCAGGGTATATTCAATACTTTCCTGCAGCACCACAGCTCAAAGGCATCAATTCTCCTTCTATCTCCCCTCGTCATTGTCCAACTCTCTGATGCATAACAAGTGATTACAAAGACCATGGCCTGTATCAGGCACACCTTAGTCTCCAGAGAGACACCATTGCTCTTGAGTACTTTAGAGAGGTCTCTAACAGCAGACTTTCCTATCGTGATATGTTTTTTTTATTTCCTGGCTGCTAGTGCCAAGAGTGTTGACTGCGGAGCCAAGCAAACTGAAGCTGTCAACAATCTCAATCTCTTCACCGTCCATCCTGATGCTATCAATTGGTCCAGTGCTGAGAATCTTTATCTTCTTGATATTGAGCCTCAGTCCCTACTGAAGGCTGCAGTCCTTGACCCTCTGCAGTAAGGGCATGAGGTCCTCCTCAGTTTTGGCAAGCAGGGTTGTGTCATCTGCATAACACAGATTGTTAATAGATTTTCCACCAATCCTGATGCCATACTTCTCCTCATAGAGCCCGGATTCTCGGATAATCTGCTCTGCATACAGCTTGAAAAGGTATGGAGATAGGACACATCCCTGACGTACACCCTTCCCAATTTTGAACCATTCGGTGTTACCTTGCTCTATTCTAACGACTGCCTCTTAGTTCAAGTATAGGTTTCGCATTATCACGATTAAATGTTCTGGGATTCCCATTCTTCTCAGAGTCAGCCACAGTTTGTTATGATCCACACAGTCAAATGCCTTTGCATAATCAATGAAACACAGATAGACATTCTTCTGGTATCCCTTGCTTTCAGCTAAGATCCATCTAACACCAAATACAATATCCCTAGTACTACAACCCCTTCTAAACACAGCCTGGACATCTGGCAGTTCTCTGCTCATGTACTGTTTCAGTCGTTTTTGATAATCTTCAGTAGACTCTTGCTTGCATGTGAAATCAATGATATTGTTCTGTAGTTTTCGCACTGAGTTGGGTCACCTTTCTTTGGAATGGGAACAAATACAGATCTCTTTCAGTCAGTTGGCCAAGTGGTTGTTCTCCAAATTTCTTGGCACAACTTGGTGAGCACATCCAAGCCAGCATCTGTTGGCTGAAATACTTCAATTGATATACCATCTATTCCTGGGGCCTTATTTTTTGCTATTTCCTTCAAAGCAGTTGGAACTTCTTCCTTCATCACCATAGGGTCTTGCGCAAATATTATTTCATTAAATTCTTCTGTAACTGCCAATTCCTTTCGATGCAATGACTCCGTATATTCCTTCTGAACTCCTTCAGTATTTCTTAACCTCAAGGAACTGAAGAACAAATTCAAACCTCGAGTTGGTATAATCAAGGATGCTTTAGGCAGAATATTAAATGATCCAGGAAGTCTATTATAGGATTGCTTATAAATCCTAATAATAACTTACTGACCAAGCAACGTAATAAAAGTGTCTAGTAGTTTGAGTCAAGTCATATCAATACATGACTCTTCATCTCCTTTTCAGAAAAATGTCATGAGAAGGAGGTGAGCAAAGATATAAGAAAAAGGAGACTTCCCATCAGAGCCCCAGTAAATACAATGTTCTGAACTCCAGTTTTCTTTTAAGTAAAATAGTATTCAATACATTGTGAAATCCTTTGAAATCCCATCTTAGTAAGTCTGCTCAGGATTTAGGAGATTAATTTAATAAGTGCTTGTAGAATTCCTTGCCATCTGAGAACTCCTGCCTCAGGAGTTATTCCCCTGTTGTGTGTACACTAAACAAAATTGCAAAACTGAATTATACAAGACATGACTTTAAAGTAATGAGACTAATTCCACAAGCCACCCCTGAAAATCAATGATATTACCATACCTTATTTGCCCTATTTGTAAGAAAAAAGGCATACCACCTTATCAATGAGATTGTTGTTGTTGTGTTGTTAAGTGCTGTGGAGTAACAGACGACTCATAGCAACCCTATGAACGAAATCCTGAACACTTACTGTATAACTTTCTTCCTTTCTCCAGGTTTATAGGGTTTTCAGAGGCAATCTATTGTGGAAGTGGATGCTACTCCTGCTTCCAAGGTTGTTTTAATCGGGGAGCTTCACCAAACACTGTCCACCATGGGTAACAGTATTCGGCTTCACAGCAACCACAAGTTACCTCTGTATAGCAAGAGGAAATACCAGGGTTACACGACCAAGAAGAAGGTTTCACCAAAGACAATTAAAGTCAGGCCTGAGGGATTTGACTGACACCAAGAGGAGCCGCCCTGGAGATGCCAACCATCCCACCCACTTAGCCAGTTGGCTTCCCGAGTGGAGGAAGACTGTCTTCCCCAAGCCTCATATCAATGAGATTAGGGGACAAAAATGAATGTGGGGAACACATGATAAATTCAATCTGAAGTTAAAGGAGACTCTAGAATTCTTTGATGATGATGATGACGATGATGATGATGATGATGCTATTGTTGTTGTTGTTAGGTGCCATTGAGTTGAGTATGACTCATAACTACCCTTTAACAAAAGGTATGAATTCTGTTCTATAATGTGCTATCCTCAGACTTCCAGACACACAAGAGCCCTTTGAGGTAGTCACCATGTCTATACATCTGGTTGAGGACCTTCTTATACTTCACTAACCCTTCATCCTTCTCAGCATCATGTCTCTCTCCAAGGAATAACACCTCTTAGCAACATTCTCAAAGTCTCATCATTCTTGCCTCCAAAGAGCACTCCAGCTGCACCCTCTCCATGACATATTTTTTGTTCTCTTGGCCATCAATGGAATGTTCAGTGCTCTTCTACAACACCAAAGCTCAAAGGAGTCAATTCTTTTTCTGTCATCCTTATTCATTGTCCAGGTCTTGTATGCATGGCCTACATCAGACACACCTTAGTTCTCAAACTGATAGCAATACTCTTCAATAATTCGTGGAGGTCCTAACAGCATGTTTTCCCAGTACAATATGTCTCCTTATTTTCTGACTGGTAGTTCCAAGGGTGTTAATTGTGAATCCAAGTAAGATGAAATTGTTGACAGTTTAAGTCTCCTCTCCATCCATCATGATCTTGCCTGTTGGTCTAGTGATAAAAATATTTGTTTTCTTGACATTGAAGTGCAATCTACACCAAGGCTAAATTTCTTGCTCTTCTGCAGCAAGTGCTTCAAGTCTTCCTCACTTTCAGGAAGCAAGATTGTGTCATCTGTATAATGTAGGGTATTGATGAGTCTCCTTCCAATCCTGATACCACATTCCTCTTCACAGAGTCCAGCTTCTTGGATAATTATATCAGCATACATACCGAATAGATATTAAGTAGCACTGTATTTTAGAGTATCATCTAGCATTCTATAGTTTAAAGGGTACTTAAACCAACTAAAATAAATTGTCTTCCCAACACTCCCCACCATTACATTTTAAATGAATAAGATTGTATAAGGTCTATGTTCAAGAAGTAATAATTTCTGGTCTGTATTATATAATTACATTATCTGCATTTTAAGGTTGACATACTTATTATTGCTGAAGAGAAAAAGAATAACTCTTTTCTATGAGTGAGAATTTTATGTACTACCTAAAACTCATGGTTATCACAGAATTTTATTCATTCATATATTTAATTATTCAGTCTTGAAAGTATACTCAGTAGTCCACTATTTCTTTAGCTGATTTATGACCTTGTCACTCAGTAAAATAGTAGCAATGATAGATTTACATACACATTTCTCAGATACTCAAGAGAAAAGGAAGTCACTTTGAATCTTACGGTAAAAAGGCAAAGAGAAAATTCCTCATTGCTACATTTCAATTTTCTGTCATAAACAAATAATAATATTGACAGTGAAGAAAACTATATCAACAAGCAACAGGAATCTGTCAAAATACTATAAGACTTCTACAAGAAAATTAATGACACAATTATAAAATGGGCAAAAATTATGGAAAGACCTTTCGCAGAGAAAGTCATTTGGATGTCCAACAGACACATGAAGATATGCTCAAAATCAGTAAGAGATCAGTAAGAGAGATGTAAATCAAAGACACAGTGAGATACCATCTCACCACAGTAGCAGTGGCAAAGTTTAATACGACAGAGAACAGTAAATGTTGGAGAGGATGTGGAGAGATAGGGACACTCATACACTGTTTGAGGAATTGTAAATGGTACAAACACTCTAGAAGGCAGTTTGGATTTTCCTCATTCTGTATGACCACTGCTATTTCTGGAGGAAATTGGAAATGAGACACAAACAGGTATTTGTACACCAATATTCATAACAGCATTAAAGAACATGGAAACAGGCCAAATGTCCAACCACAACAGCATAGATTCAGAAATTGTGATATATTCACACAATGGAACACAATGCGGCACTCAGGAGCAACAATTTTGAAAATTACTACATAACTTGACAGAATCTGGAGAGTGCTATGCTGAGTGAATGAATCAGTCTCATAAGGACAAATACTGTATAAGATTATTATTGTAAAAATAGAGGATAACTAGTAAAACACACATGGGAATTCAATGGGGCATAGTGTGGGAGCAGAGGGAGAATCATAGGGTCACAAAATTTGATGGCTGAAAGGAGATAGGGTAAAATAAATGAGAAAGATCCACAGGGATTTGGAAAGACAGGTAATGGTTGGCATAGTTTGATGATGATTGATTTATAAAACGTAGTGAATGGGAATTATTGCATGAAACACACTGTGAATGGAAGATATAGTGAAATACAACACATATAAACTTTATATGCAAACTGATAAAAAAGAAAATTTTTTAAAAACATATTATGCCCTTTGGCTTGGATTATTGAAGAATTTGGATATATATGCTACTTAAAATGTGTGTGTATATATATTATATATGAGCATTGTTGTTGTTGTTGTTATGTGCCATAGAGTCACTTGCGACTCATAGTGACCCTATGTACAACAGCCCTAAACTCTGCTCTGCCCTGTGCCACTCACACTGTCTCCGACACTCCCATCCCAATTATCCCAGTCACTGAATGAATCCACCTCATAGAGGGTCTTCCCCTCCTGTGCTGTCCCTCCACCCTCCCAAGCATGATGTCCTTCTCCAAGGACCGGTCTCTCCTCACAACATGTCCGAAGTATGTTAGACGGAGCCTCAGAATCCTTGCCTCCAAGGAGTCACCTGGTTTAACCCTTTCCAGGACGAATCTGTTTGTTTTCCTAGCAGTCCATGGTATTCTCAATACTCTTCTCCAGCACCACAGCTCAAAGGCATCAATTCTCCTTATATCCTCTTTGGTCATTGTCCAACTCTCTGATGCATAACAAGTGATTGTGAAGACCATGGCCTGTATCAGACACACCTTAATCTCCAGAGAGACACCATTGCTCTTCTGTACTTTGGAGAGGTCCCTAACAGCAGACTTTCCCATGGCAATGCACCTTTTAATTTCCTTCTCTAAATCTGAACATTCACATTAAGACAAACTAGGAAGAAGGATTGGCCATCCACTTCTGAAATAGCAAGCCTCTGAAAACCCTATGTAACCTATGTATATGAGCATTGGCCATTCTAAATAGAATATATGTCCAATTTCTTTGATAATCCAAGACAATGGGCAGATTACTTTTTTATATATTGTTGTTGTGTTCTATAGAGTCACCTGCAACTTATAGCGACCCTATGTACAGCAGCTCTGAACTTTGCCCTATACTTGTCCAATCTTACTAATTCTGACTCACCAACCCTCCTTCCCCCAGTTACAATCTATCTCATCTGGTGTCTTTCCCTCTTTTACTATCCCCATACCCTTCCAAGCATGATGTCCTTATCCAAGGATCAGTCCTTCCATGTGCCCAAAGTATGGGAGACAGAGCTTCAAAATCCTAGGCAATATGGATCTATTTCAGTCACCCTCTCCAAGACAGATTTATTTGTTTTCTTGGCAGTTCATGGTATGTTCAAAACTCTTCTCTAGCACCACAACTTGAAGGCATTGATTCTTCTGTCATCCTTAGTCATTGTCCAGCTTTCTGAAGCATAACAACTAATTGCAAAGACGATGGACTGGATAGGTGCACCTTAGCCTCTACACTGACATCACTGCTTTTCAGTACTCTGGAGAGGTCCTTGACAGCAGATTTCCCTTATGAATTTTGTCTTTTGATTTAATGACTGCTGGTGCTAAGAGTGTTAAACTGATCAAGCTGAGTAATTGTTAGCAACCTCAATCTCTTCTCCACCTATCATGGTGCCGCCAATTAGTGCAGAGGTGAGAATCTTTGTATTCTTGAATTGAGCTTCAATCTATGTTGAAGACTACAGTTCTTAACCTTCTACAGCAAACGCTTCAGCTCCTCCACAGTTTGAGTAAGCAAGGTTGTGTCATCTGCATAACACAGGCTTTTGATGAATCTTCTTCCAATTCTGATTCCACATTCCTCCTCATAGAGCCCCGATTCCTAAGTAATCTGTTCTGCATATAGATTAAGAAGGCATGGAGACAGGATGAATACACACTCTTTTCCTGATTTTGAGCCATGCAGTATTTCCCTCCTCTGTTCTAAGGACTGCTTCCTGGTCCAAATATAGGTTTTGTATAAGCACAAGGTCAGCCACAAATGGTGATCTGCACAGTCAAATGCCTTTGCATAGTCAATGAAACAGATATTCCTCTGGTACTCTGCTTTCTGCAAAGATCCATTTGACATTGGCAATAATTTCTCTAGTTCCATGACCTCTTTTAAACCCACCTTTTATTTCTCATAGTTCTCTGTCAATGTACTGTGACAGTTGTTTCTGGGTAATCTTCAGCAGGATTTTGCTAGCATGTGATATTAGTGATATTGTTCTATAATTTCCACACACTGTCGGGTCACTATTTTTGGAATGGGAATAAATATGGATCTCTTTCAGTCAGTTGGCCAAGTGGTTGTCCTTCAGATATCTTCACACAACTTGGTGAGCACATCTAGGGCAGCATCTGTTTGTTGAAATATGCCAATTGATATTCTATCAATTCCTGGGCCTTATTTTTCACCAAGTCCTTAAGAGCAGCCTGAACTTACTCTTTCATCACCATTGCCTCTTTATGACATGCTGTTTTGAAATTCTTCTTTGTCAGCCACTTCTTTTTGGTACAATGATGCTATATACTTCTTCCAATGCTTCCTGAATCATTCAATATTCAATCATTCATTCAATATTTATATATACACATATGCACATATGTAAAGGTGTCCACTTAAATACACATACATACACACAGATATATATATAATGTTGTTGTTATTACCACTGACTGAGTTAGACCATATTGACAGCAATAAATCATAGGAGATCATCCATCTTTGCTCCATGGAGTAGCTGGTGGATTTGAACCACAGACCTTTGGCTGGCACTGCAACTCCTTAGCATTAAGTCACCAGAGCTCTCCATGTATATGAAAAAGTGTATTTAAATTTTACCCACAATAAAATCATTGATCAACAAGGAATAAATAAAAATACTCTTTTTTCTGAAAACCACATTTTCTAAAATACCAAAACCAAAATAACGTGTACTTTCACTTTCCCTACTAGTATTCTGTTCATTTTCCCCTTAAAGTACTAGAAAGGCTTTTAAGAGGAAAAATGGCAAATTACAACACACCGAAACACTTAGCCAGAGGGCTGAGTTTCAATGAGTATCCATTCACACTCTCTGTAGGGATAAAGCAGAAAAGGAAATATTTAAAGATAACTGCTCTCCATAGTGAGTTCAATATGGTAACTTTTTTTTAAATCATTTAAGAAATCTGTAGCTCTTCTCTCTTGGTGAAGGTGGACAGTCAGGAAACATGTACACGTACAACATCATTGACAATAAACTACAACTACAGTGGGTCATCATCATTCAAGGGAATCACCAAGCCATCCTGTACAAGGCTTCTGACAACAGGTATGAAGTGGAAGACAAGTCCCTATGGAAGAACATCTTGGCTCTTTATCAAATAGTGAAATTAACTTAGAATTCCTGGTATGACTGTACCCTGAGGCTGAATGATATTCATATGAGATCTTTCTGAGTTTACACTCCAAACCAGGGAATTGAGGTAAAAATACTGAATCCATTTGTCCCTCCAGCTGTCTACTCCTATTTGACTAAAAGTCCTGTAGTATTCTTTTATTGTTAGAACAGTGCATGTGCATTAGCAAATAGGTATCTTAGGAAAACTGACTCCTTTAAAAACTCAAATGGGATTGGAAACTTTTCATTAGATTTTTCAAAAATTGAAAAATAAAGTGCTTATCATCAACAACTATCTGAGATTTAAGAATTTCCAGATAATTTAAGATTCCTGATATGCTAAATTATTTTGGCTTCTCCTTTCTTACAGTATTTATGTAAATGTTTGATTTAGCCTCTACAAGTTAATCTCTTGGTTGGTATGTGTGGAATAATAGTTAGAGTAAGAACTTCAGAGTAAGACTGGAGTTTCATGTGGCTCCATCCCTTACTATCTATGTATAGCAAATAATAAGTATACTCAAGCCCATTGTGTCAGTCTATCTTTTTGAGGGTCTTCTTCCCTCTTGTTGATGCTCCATCTTTCCATGCATGATGTCTTTTTCTAAGGACTATCCTATTTTAATCACATATCCAGTGTAGGTGAGATGGAATTGAGTTGATGGCACCTAACATCAACAACAACAGCAACAACAATATTTGTTTGTCAGTGAGCAATTCAGTGATCTAACCTCCTTGGGTTTTACTTTCTTTAGCTGTCAAATAGAAATAATTATTGTGCAAATAGAGAAAATATACTATTAATTGGAAACAAAGTAGGTCTTCAATAATTAAATTCTTATTCTTCGCAAAATGAATCTTTCTTCTTAAAGGGTTTTACTTTTCTTCTGGTAAGTCGTATGAAAGAAAAGAAGGTAAAAACAGAAAGATTCACTATCTATTCAGTGCTAGCACATGTCAGATATTTCATTCTGTACTTTATATACATTTTCATGAAATTATCACAGTAATCCTAAGAAATAGGTGTTCTTAGGTCTGTTTAGAGATGAGATGATGGGAATAAATTAGATTAGCCAACTTTTCTGCAAGTTGCACAGTGACTATGTTTAAGCCACATAGAATGAAGATATCTTAGTCCTATTTGTTCATCATTGCTTTGCTAATTGTATCTTTGTATTGTTGAAAATTCATTTCTAAGCAAGAGACTGGTGTAAGGTATACTGTCTACAATCATAAAATTTTAGTTCTCACTAAAGTTGCCTTCTGTCACTCTCTGCAGAAAGAATTGCAAGTACTGCTTAGCGGTTTCGTGACGATGTCCAGAAATCTTAGTAATGCAGAGCTTAGAGTTTCAACCTCCGTGTCCCATAGATCTTCTCCATAAGGGAAAGGTTTATTTTTCTTCATCATGGCAAAAGAGAAGACTTTGCATTTTCAAGGTTCAAAATAGACCTTTCTATTTCCTGTATTTCCTTCAAATTGCCTTGGGTGACAGTTGATCAAGTATTCTGTGCTACGTCAAAACAGTTTGTGGATAAGTTCCAGGAAACTGTAGATTTCAAAACGTGTAGGCTTGTTGTTTTCAGAGTACAAGAGTTGAAGTAATAAGAGCATCAAGGTTACATTTTTACTTTGTGGGCATTGAACTTCCAAAACCACATATACATACACACTAGAACACACCCAGACACACAGTTACATATAGTCTGGATTTCTGCTGTCACAGAAATATTTGTTTTTTTCAGGAGCTCAAAAAATTACTCTCAGTATTACTAATTTTAGAATTGCCAGTGTGACTGTTAAAACAATGAACAGTGTGCAACTGTTTTGTAACTCACTGAATATTTAAAATCTACTTGATGGTGTGAGTCATCATAAAATGCACCTAGTTGAAAATCTGGCATTAGATAATCTTAAAAGATAGTTGCCCCAACTATGAGCAAATTAATTCTAGAGATCAACATTTCATAGTTATCCTTCCACTTTAAAGTCTATGAAAGTACTTTCTTAATAAAACTGAATCATACTAAACACATATTTTCAGAACAAACAAGCTTATTTTTGATTAACTATTTGAGATAGATGTAGGCTTAATATTCTCATAAAGAATACACATAGGTATCTTGAAAATCACCAGGAAGGCAGCATATGCAATATTTCTTTGGATTTATAAACAGCTTCATCTAAGTAACAATTGTTATAAACAGCTTCATCTAAGTAACAATTGTTATCTCATGTTCCATATATGAAAAGTACAGAGAATTGCATAAACTCAATAATCACTCTCTCATGAATAAGAATGATGCAAGAATTGATGGCCTTGACGTGTGGTGTTGGAGAGGAGTGTTGAACGTCCCATGGACTTCCAAAAGGACAAAGAGATATATGTTGGAGAAGATGTAGCCAGATTGCCTGTAGAAGGCAAAGATAGTGAAGCTTCATCTCACACAGTTTGGGCATGTTGCTAGGAGAGGTTATATCTTGGAGAGAGACATCATGCCCGGGAAGGTAAAGGAGCTGCAAAAGAGAGGGAGACCCTCAATAGTGACTGCAGCAATAAGCTCAAGTACGCCAGAAATAATGAGGATGACAGAGGACAGAGTTCAGATCTATTGTTTATAGAGTTAGTGTGAGCTGTACTTGATGGCATCTAAAAACAACAATAACATGAGCAACAACACTTTATCTGAAAATTAAAGATATTTTAGCATTATTAGAAAGAATATTGATTATTGTTAGATTTTGTTGAGTGAATTATGGCTTGTATAACTTTTTATTGAACAGGTTGAAATCTGTCCTATTCTGTGCCATTCTCCTGATCTCTGTTATACTTATGTCCATTGTGAACATAGTCACTATGCCAATCCATCTTGCTGAAGGTCTTCCTATTTTTCACTAACGTATCTTTCCCTACAGTACCTTTCCCCCAGGACTGGTCCTTCCTGACAACATGCTCAAAGTTTATGTGATGAAATTTTGCTATCCTTTCTTCTAAGAGGCATTCTAGTTACGCTTCTTGGATTGCTACTACCATAGGTATTGATTGTAGATCTAAATAAAATAAAATTGTTGACAATTTTAATCTTTCCCCCAACTACCATGGTGTCTATTATTCCAGTGGTGAGGGGTTAATGGCGAGATTTAACCCATTATTGAAAGCTACAATCTTTGCTCTTCTGCAGTAAGTACTTAAAGTCCTCTTTTATTTTCTGCAAGCAAAGTTGTCATCTGCATAATGCAGGTTGCTGATAAATCCTCCTCCAATCCTGATACCACACACTCTTCTTCAAAATACTTGGTCAGTTTACAGATTGAATAGGTGTGAGCTCTGATGCCTAACAGATAGGGAGCTGCAAAGCCAACCAAAAGTGATATGATTGAGTTGGCACCTGCTCTCCTCTTGTATGATTTACAGCATTTGAAAATAACTGAAAGGTGCTATTGGCTATGACTCAATTCCTAGTCAATGGCCATGGGTTGAATTGAGAACATTATTCACTCTTAATTGTTGTTGTTATGTTGGACCATATGTTTAACATTTTACTTCCCTCTATCCCAGTTCCTTAAAAAGTTGGTAAGTTGTTTTTAATTTTATTTCTAGTATATTATTGCATTCAACACTGCATGGTTCAAATTTGGGAAGGGTGTACACCAGGGATGTGTCCTGTCTCCATACCTTTTCAACCTGTATGCAGAGCAGATTATCCGAGAGGTGGGGCTCTATGAGGAGAAGCTTGGCGTTAAGATTGGTGGACGATCTAGCAACAATCTGCGTTATGCAGATGACACAACACTGCTCGCTGAAATTGAGGAGGACCTCATGCAATTACTGCAGAGGGTCAAGGACTGCAGCCTTCAATATGGACTGAGGCTTAATGTCCAAAAGACAAAAATTCTCACCACTGGACCAATTGGTAGCATCAGGATGGATGGTGAAGAGATTGAGTTTGTTCACAGCTTCAGTTTGCTCGGCTCCACGGTCAACACTCTTGGCACCAGTAGCCAGGAAATTAAAAAAAAAAAGTATTGCAATGGGAAAGTCTGCTGTTAGGGACCTCTCTAAAGTACTCAAGAGCAACGGTGTCTCTCTGGAGACTAAGGTGCGCCTGACACAGGCCATGGTTTTTGCAATCACTTGTTATGCATCAGAGAGTTGGACAATGACTAGGGAGGATAGAAGTAGAATTGATACCTTTGAGCTGTGGTGCTGGAGAAGAGTATTGAATGTACCATGGACTGCCAAGAAAACAGATTCATCCTAGAGAGGGTTAAACCAGGCTGCTCCTTGGAAGCAAGGATTCTGGGGCTTCGCCTGACATACTTTGGACATGTTGTAAGGAGAGACAGGTCTTTAGAGAGGGACATCATGCTGGGCAGAGTGGAGGGACAGCGCAGGAGGGGAAGACCCTCTATGAGGTGGATTGATTCAGTGACTGGGGTAATCGGGATGGATGTGTCAGAGGCAATGAGATTGGCACAGGATAGAGTACGGCTTAGGGCTGTTGTACATAGGGTCGCTATGAGTCGCAAATGACTCGATGGCACATAACAACAACAACAACAATTATTGCATTCAAAATAAAGTCTAAATTATTTAACATATCAATGAAAGTACTTTGGTATACCGATCTTTGATGTCATTTAAGTGACATTGACTGTATTTCTTCACCAAAAAATAAATTTGTTTTTTTAGTATATAGGGCACTGGCAGAAAAACCTGGTAAATAAGATTTGGTGCTAGCAGAAACCAGGCTGTTCCAGGAGAGCTCATGGTTCAGATCTCCTTGACGGCTCCACTTAGGAATGATTCTTGAAGCTCAAGGACTTCAGCATTTTCTATTTTTGTTTAATGCTTTCCCTACACCTTCAGATTAACAGAAAGCACTGTACTCAATTAGTATTATTCATTTGCATCTAAAAGAAGGATGTTGTTCCCTCCAAATAAAACTAGATTTGTATGCCACAGTGAAGTTAAATGAATCCTGATAGTTAAATATCAACAACTGTTCATTTTTTCCTTCACACTAATTTTCTTCCGTCTTTTTTCTTTTTTCAGTCATGTGATAGTACTCTTACCGTTGTCTTTACTTTCCTTTCTTTCTAGGGAAAACGCCCTCTTTTCCTTTTTGTGACCTTGAAATAAAATTCTAATCCTTAAGCCTCTGAATTGTAAGTCTCTAAGATTCAACATTTTTTTCTCCAAAAACTTTTATGAATATACCCCTCTCTCACACACATCCTCCAGCTAGGTTGAGCAAACTTCAGTCTTTCCATAGCATTCCACCTGCACCATTCCTCTTTTCATAAGTAGCATTGTATTAGTAGACTTCTTAGGAATGCCTTCGCTGGATGTTCTGGAGATTTGGACTGGAGGATTCCACCCCTCTCTTTGCAACTTTTTTTGTTTGTTTTTTTAATATTATTTTTATTATCAATTTTAATGAAAGTTTACAGCGATTCTGGATTTCCATTCATTCATTTTTTCACTTTTCTCTCTGCCAGCCCCTCCCCCCCAGTTCATTCTTCTCTTTGAAAAGTAAAAGTAAAATTCTTTCATTGTTATACAATCACTCCCCCCCAAGTCCACTCCAATCCGCCACCTTCATTCTGGACTTATGTCATGACAATAATACCTAATCATATATCCCTTTGAAACAGTTTTTCCCTTATATTTTTCAATGCGGTAAACAATATTTATCCCCTCTTTCTTTCCCCCCAACTCTGATGTCAGTCCCACTTTACAATAACGGCACTAGGCAGTATTCACTCAGCATAATGTAATCCTGGGTCACACATTTTGTATAATATTTCATGAGTTCTTTGTTTTTTAAGGCAGTGTAGTATTCCATTGTGTGAATATACCACAGCTTCTCTAACCATTCGTTTGTTGATGGGCATTTAGGTTGTTTCCAACTCTTTGCTATTGTGAACAAAGCCACGGTAAACATGGGTGTACATATATCTGCTTGGGTGGTGGTTATGGTTTCTTTAGGGTAAATTCTCAGTAGTGGAATTGCTGGGTCAAATGGTATTTCCGTTTGCAATGTTTTGAAAAGTGTCATACTGCCTTCCAGAGGAGTTGCACCATTTTTGTACCCTGAGGGTTTCTTGTAGATAAATATGAACACTATCTTGCTTCTCTAACTTTTGTCCACAAAGTCTATCACAGTGAAGAAATTACTTTTCTTTGGTTGCTTTTGGGCCTTGGGGTGAGTAAAGGGCCTTTGTAAGGGTTGAAGGTATTCAACTTTGGGAAGTAGTGTTTTCTTTATTGGAAAAGAAATTCTGGAATACAAGTACCTGGCATGTGTTCTGAATGCAGAGTTGCTAAAATTCTGAGAGCAAGTATCCTTGTCCTTGGAGAGGAGAATAGTCAGAGAAAGGTCATGATATGGCCTTCTAAAGTTCAATGTCCAATGTAGAAGCCATCATGACCTGAGTCTAAAAGCCATAAAAAGTATCTTCTTCTAGGCTGCTTCTTGAGGGGGCATTTTATTTCTAAACATTTTAGATCCAACAACATTAGTGTATCACCCTTAGGCAGTGTTCCATATAAGTTTACTGAAGACTGAATGAGTGAATTTTTGACCTTCAGTTTCTTTTTAAAAAACAGAAGATTTTTCTATTTTTCTGTCTACTGTCTATGACTGATATGAAAGGAAGAAAACTGTAGCAAGAGTGCTTTGAAGGCTATTAAAGTTCTTAAATATTCTAACAGCATCTAAAATAGATCATCTATTGGCTTGTTTTAGTTACTCTACCAGAAAAGTGTTCTACTAAGCCAAATAGAATTGAATGTATTTACTGAATTCTTAGCACATTAGTTGCCATTGAGTGGCTTCAGACTCATGGTTATCCATATGTGGAGAAAAGACCTGACCAACAAGGATTTTGGGACTGGGATCTTTTTCAGAAGCAGATTGCCAAGTAGTTTCTCAGGTGCCTTTATTAGAGTTTGCATTATTAACTTTTTTATTCAGCAAAAAATTGTGATTTCAGTTTTTATTATAGAATTATGGAAATAAAATCACTGATACAGATGATAGCCACAATTTATACTTCTCATTTTCTTTTTAAAAATAAAAAAATGTTTATAATGGTTTTCAAATAAAGGAATTTAGTATAACGTACTGGAAAAGTTTGCTAATTATTTTTAAGACAAGTACATACAGCATTTAGGCTGGATTCCATTATGATTGATATTATTAACCAGTTTTCTCTTATAATTTTTTTATTTTTATGAAAATTTACAGAGACTTTAGATTTCCATTCATTCATAGTTGCACACTTTCCTCCCTGCCCACCTCTCCCCCCAGTTTGCTTTTCTCTTTGAAAAGAATAAATCAATGGATAGATAGATAGATAGATAGATAGACACATTTATTTCATTGTTATGCAATCCTCCCACTCCCTCCAGTCTACTCAACTATGCAACTTTCATTCTGGACACTTGTCAGGACAATGATACCTGATCATATAGTCCTCCTAAATAGTTGGATTGGATTTATAATGGGAAAAATTACGACTATGGGTATTAAGTGGCTGGTAAGAGAGAAAAGCAGGTAGAACTTATGTGTTTTACTCTTAGTAGCCTAAAGAGAAGAAGCTGCACTACAATTCCAAAGGCACACAGTTCAAGGTCAACAACTGCTCCATGGGAGAAGGATGAGTAATCTCTTCCTGTATGATTAAGTGCCCCTGAAAACCTGCCAGATGGTCATCTATGGGTAGGTTACAACATTAGGGTACACAACACCAAAAAGCTGTGCTTGTTTGTTCATCTATGATTCAATGATTGTTAAAGAGGTTTTGAGCATCTATATAGTTTCAAATGTTATAGAAATTACTAGATAAAAAAGGGCAAAATAAAATCAAACAGCAAACACACAAAGAGCTGCACATGAGGAGCTTATAGTCTGCCCAACACTGTGAAAAACACCATCATAATTAAGATAAGCATTTTAATGTTTGCTGCCAGTTTCAACTCAAGATAATGCTATATAAAACTGAATAAAATGCTTTTCAGTGCTGTACATCTTTGTGACTTTCATTATGCTTGAGTCTATTACAGATACTTTTGTGTATGTTGAGTATCTTCTAAATTAGAGGGTCACATTCCAACACTGTATCAGACAACATGCTGTTGTTGTTGTTAGTTGCCGTCGAGTCATAGATGACTCATAGCGACCCTACAAATGAAAGGCCTGAGCACTGTTCATAGAGTTTCCGGAGGCAAGTCATTTCGGAAGTGGATGCCACTCCTGCTTCCAAGCTTGTTTTAATCAGGAAGATCCGTGAAACATTGTCCACCATGGGTAAGCATTACTATATTTGACACTTTAGTGTCACAGTGTTTAGCATCACAGCAACCATATCATTGTGAATTTTTACTAGCTAATTTTCAGAAGTAGACGGCCAAACCTATTTTCCTAGTCCATCTTAGTCTGGAATCCACACTGAAACAAACCTATCTTCTTTGAGAGACTTTGCTTGAAATAACATTGACATTGCTTCTAGAATCTCAGCAACACAAGTAGGATGAAATTACTGAAGAAAAAGAAATATTTAACAATTATGCCTCCATCACCTAAATGTAGAGAGACTGGATTTCTCAGGACCCCACATTCCCTGAGAAGTTCCAAGCTCTACTCAGAGACTTTATCAAGTAAGAGTAACGAATCCTATCCCACCAAGCCTCAGGGGAAGGCCCAGGTATACATTTAGCAAAGACCATTGAAACTTGGGGAAGGAGCGGTAGTGGGGAAAATTACAGACAAGTTCTAAACTCCCATAAGAGGCTTTGTCCACTCAAGGGGAAACATCAACCCCATCTACTTCACATAATATCAAGGAAGGAGCAGGCAGGTAAAATCTTGTGAAAAAACACCACAAGCCTTTTCCAAAAAAATTTTAAAAAGCAGATCAGATCAAGAACTCAACAAATACCTCAGAGAAAGGAAGGGAGAAGAACTATGCTGGTGTGGAGTTCCAAGAACCGTTTCTGGAAAAGTTACAAATATTAGGAGAAAGAGTCAAAGCTATAAGTAAAGAGCAGGAAGAAAGGGGAAAACTATCACAAGACAGAAGGGATAAAACCAACACAATAGTAGAAAAACAGAAATGAATGAAAAGAAAATCCAAAATATCAAAGCCAAAATGGCAGAAATTTGCAATATGGTAGAAGCAAAAAAAGCAGACTAGAAGACATGAAGAGAGAATTAGCAAATAAAAAAACAAGAACCTCAATGAAAACTTAGAGGAATAAAAACAGTAAGACGACAGAAGGAGAATGAAGAACACCTTAGAATAGTGTGGGATAATATTAAATGAAACAACATACATGTAACTGGAATTCCAGAGCAGGAGGTTAAATAAGACAACACTGGAAAAATTGTGGAGGAGACACTAGAAGAAAATTTTTCGTGTGTCATGAAAAACAAGGAAATACATATCCTAGAAAATTAGTAAATACCAAACAGACAAGACACCAAAAGAAAAATATCAAGACACATCATTGTCAAACTGTCCAAAATCAAAGCAAGATTAGAATAACAAAAGCACCATAAGAAAAAAAAAAGTCACACAAAAGAAAGCATATATATTAGAGTAATCTCTGACTTTTCAGCAGAAACCATACGTGAAAGAAGACAACAGAATAGTCTATCTAGAATACAGAAAGAAAACAATTGTCAGCTGAGGATTTTGTACTCAACAGAGCTGTCCAACAAATATGGAGGAAAATTAGGTCATTTGCAGACAAAGAGGAACTTAAGGAATTTGTGAAAACAAGACCAATTCTACAAGAAATACTAAGAGAACTCCTTCACACAGAGACATCAGAGGAAAGCAGATGGAACGAAAAAAGGAACATTGCAAAACGGCAATGTTAAAACTTAGCCTATCAATAATCACATTCAATGTGAACGGTTTAAACATATCAATTAAGAGAAAAAGATAGCAGAAGGGATATAAAAAAAAAAATCAAAGCCCAGCAATATATTGCCTGCAAGAGATACATTTAAGAAATGAGGGAAAGAGAGACTAAAAATAAAAGGGTGCAAAAAATACACCAAGCAAATGGTATCCTTAAGAAAGTTGAAATGGAAATACTAATCTCCAATAAAATAGACTTCAGGATGAGAACCACCATAAGAGACAAGAAAGGACACTATATAATGATTAAAGGCACAATAGTTCAAGAAAGAATATCTTTAGTTAACATCTATACACCTTATGTACGATAGGCAGAATATAAAACAAACCAATGGTAAACAGATTTAAAGTAAAAATAGACAACACCAAAATAGTGCTAAAAAGGTTCAACACAACACACTAGTCTCAGCAAGGCAGATTAACTCAAAAGAAACTCAACAAAGATGTAGAAGAACTGAACCATACAATTAGCCAATTCATTCTCATAGACATATTCATGGGCCTTCACTCATCAAATACTCAATTTATTTTCTTTTCAAGTGCACATGACAGATTCTCCAGAACTGATGACACATTATGACAAAAGGCAGACCAGAACAAAATAAAAAAATTTGATATGATATAGTGTATCTTCTGAGACCACAGTTCCATAAAGATAGAAATTAATAGCAAGGGGATAAAGAAGAAAATGAAGAAGGGCGGGGGGGAAGAACACCCTTGAGAAAACTAAATAACACCATGATTGGGTTAAAGAAGTAATAAAATTCAAAATAAGAAAACATTCTCCGAAATGAATGAAAATTAAAATGAAACATATCAAAATATACAACTAAGATAGTTCTTATTGGTCAATTAATAACAATAATCAAACACATTTTTTAAAAGGATTAAAATAAACAGCTTAATTCAATGCCTTCAGTAAACAGAAAAGAAACAGTAGGCTAACCCCACAGCCTCCAGAAGAAAGGAAATTGTAAGGATCAAGACCAAAACCAATGGTATTAAAAACAAAGAAACGATTGAAACCATCAATAAAAACAGGGAATGGCTCTTCAAAAGGGTAATAAAAATAGGTAAATCAATGGCAAACTTAAAGACATAAATTGAAAGAGGTGACATCACATAAGAGAATCAGTCAAAATTAAATTGATAATATTGGAAAATTATTAAAAGTTATATTTTGATAAATTTTAAAATATCAGGAAATGGATATATGCCTAGAAATCCATCGCCTACCCAAACTGAAACAGACAGAAGTGGAAAACTTGCACAAAAGAAGAAATTGAGTAGGTCATGAGAAGGCTCCTTTGCAACAAAAACTGTCCTGGCCCAGATAGCTTTATTGGTAAATTCTACCAAACATTCAGAGAAGAATTATCACCAAAGCTATTTAAATTATTTCAAAAAATAGAAAAGAAGTAAGTAATATGTCCATGGTCATTCTATGTTGCAAGCATAACCCTTATACTAAAACCAGTCAAACATATCATCAAATATTAATTATAGACCAATATCACTCTTAAATATAGATATAGACATCCTTAAAATCTTGGCCAATAGAATCCAACAGTATATCAAAAGAATAATCCACCACAATGAAGTGAGATTTGTTACAGCAATGCAGGCATGGTTCAACAAAAGAAAAACAATGAATGAAATTCATCATATAAACAAAGTAAAGAACAAGAACCATGTGATCCTATCAATTGATGCAGAAATAACCTTTGACAAAATCCAAAACTTTCCCAATTAGAATACTCAGTAAGATAGGAACAGAAGAGAAAGAGAGACTAAAAACTTTCTCCTTGCAATAAGGGAACAAACAAGGCTGTCCACTAATACCACTCCTATTCAATGTTGCATTGGACGTTTTAGCTAGGTCAATAGGCAAGAGAAGGAAATAAGAGGCATCTGAATCGACAAAGAGGTAGTAAAACTGTCACTATATGCAAGTAATATGATAGTGTATGTAGAAAAAAGTGTGCACAACAACAACAAAAAATTGTTAGACTACTAGACCAATTTAGTGGAGTGTCAGGATATAAGAATAATATACAAAAATCAGTAGGATTTCTCTATAGCAATAAAGAAAATATGGAAAGAGAAACTAAGAAAGCAATACTATTTACAATACCCAACCATACAATTAAATACTTACAGAAAGCCTAATAGAGAAATAAATGACCTTTATAAGGAAAGCTAAAAAATGCTACCACAATACACGACCTAAGTAAGTGGAAAAAATTTCTCTGTTCATGGAGAAGAAAGCTCAACATAGTGAAAATGATAGTCCTACCAGGAGCAATCTACAAGTTCATTGCAATTCCAATACATATAACAAATTCATTCTTCAAGGAGATACAAAAGGTAACTGCCAGTTTTGTTTGGAAAAGAAAGAGATCCAGAATTATGAGAGTTCTTCTAAAACTCAAAATGAAGTTGGAGGCATCTCACTTCCTGATTAAAGCCTACTACATAGCTGTCATAATTAAAACACCGTGGTATTGGTATAAATATAGACATATAGGTTAATGGAATAAAGAATACAGAAATAAACCTATAAACCTATGGTTAATTGATATTTTACAAGATAATAAATAAAGCACATTAAATAGGTAATGACAGTCTCCTTAACAAATATAGGCAAAATTGGACATCTGCCTGCAGAAAACTGAAACAGTATCCATATCTCACATGATATACAAAAAACAACTCAAAGTGAATGAAAGACCTAGAGATAAAATCCCAAAGCATAAAGACAATAAGACATTAAATGGGAATAACAACAATCAAAATTGGGAAGGGTATACGTCAGGGATGTGTTCTATCTCCATACCTTTTCAGTCTATATGCAGAACATATTCTCTGACAGGCTGAGCTCTGTGAGGAGGATTGGGGCATCAGGAGTTGAGAAAGACTCAACAACAGCCTGCGTTACGCAGATGACACAACCTTGCTTGCTGAAACGGAGGCAGAACCGAAGCACTTGCTGCAGAAAATCAAGGACTGCAATCTTCAATATGGATTGAAGCTCAACATCAAGACAACAGAAACTCTCAACACTGGGCGGATTGGCAGTATCATGATAGACAGTGAAGAGATTAAGACTGTTAACAGTTTCAGTTTTCTTGGCTCTAAAATCAACACTCTTGGTACTAGCAGCCAGGAAATCAAAAGGTGAATTGCATTGGAACAACCTGCTGTCAGGGACCTCTCCAGAGTATTGAAGAGCAATGATGTCAGCCTAGAGACTAAAGTTTGCCTGATTCATGCCATGGCCTTTGCAATCACTTGCTATGTAAGCATCAGAAAGCTGGACAATGATGAGGGATGATAGAAGGAGAATTGATTCTGGAGAAGAGTATTAAATATACCGTGGAATTCTAGGAGAATTCTAGGGTGAAACCAGGCTGCTCCTTGGAGGCAAGGACTCTGAAGCATTGTCTGACATATTTTTGGCATATTGCAAGAAGTTATCAGTCCTTGGAGAGGCACATCATGCTTGAGAGGGTAGAGGGACAGCTCAAGAGAGTAAGACCCTTGGTAAGATGGTTTGACTCAGTGACTGAGGTAATGGGAGTAGGTATGTCAAAGGCAATTAGGTTGGCTCAGGATACAGCAGGGTTCAGAGCTGATGTTCATAAGGTCACTATGAGTTGCAAGAGACTTAATGGCAGAAAACAACAACAACAACCACCTAAGGCATAAATAAACTTGTTAACGTAGCAAAAAAAAAAAAGGTAATATCTGGAGAAGGGAAGATTAATGAACTGGACCTTCTTAAAATCAAATCTCTTTTTGTGTATCAAAAAATGTCTCCAGGAGAACAACAACAACTAAAAAGCCCATAGATGTGGAAAAAATATTTGGCAACAACATTTCAGATAAGGACCTCATAACCAAAGTTACAGAACATTACAGGTCCTCCAGAAAAAGCCTGATAACCCAATAACAAAATGGTCAAGAGACATGAAAAGACTCTTTACAAAGGCGGACATTCAGATGGACTAAAAATACGTAACAAAATGTTAAAAATCACTGGTAATTATAGAGATGCTAATTAAAGGAACAATAAAATACCACCTTACTCCAGCATCAAATAAAAAAATTCAACAAAACAATAAACCATATATGTTAGCGATGATGCAGAGAAATTGAAACTCTTATGCACTGCTGGTGGGATTGTAAAATGGTACACCTGCTGTGGAAGGCAATTTTGTGTTTCCTCAAAAAGCTGAGCATATATATCCCATGGAACCCAGATATTCCACTGCTAGCAATATCTCCCAAGGAAATGAAGCCTGAGACATGAATGGACGTCTGTACACCTATATTCATACTATTGGTTTTTTACAATAACATGAAAATGGAATCAGCCTAAATACTCTCATCAAGTGAATGGTTTTCGAAATTGTATTACATTCACACAATTGAATACTATGCAGCTCTAAGGATCAACAATTTTCTAAAATACTATATAACTTGGGGTCAAGATTGGTGGAAGATCTATCAACAGTCTGCGATATGCAGATGATACAACCCTGCTTGCTGAAACTGAGGAGGACCTGAAGCGCTTGCTGCAGAGGGTCAAGGACTGCAGCCTCCAATATGGATTGAGGCTCAATGTCAAGAAGACAAAGATTCCCACTACTGGGCCAATTGGCAGCATCAGGATGGATGGTGAAGAGATTGAGATTGTTCACAGCTTCAGTTTGCTTGGTTCCACAGTCAACACTCTCAGCACCAGCAGCCAGGAAATTAGAAGACATATTGCCATGGGAAAATCTGATGTTAGGGACCTCTTCAAAGTACTGAAGAGCAATCGTGTCTCTCTGAAGACTAAGGTGTGTCTGATACAGGCCTGGTCTTCACAATCACTTGTTATGTATCAGAGAGTTGGACAATGACTAAGGAGGATAGAAAGAGAATTGATGCCTTTGAGCTGTGGTGCTGGAGAAGAGTATTGAGAATACCATGGACTGCTAGGAAAACAAACAGATTCACCCTGGAAAAGGTTAAACCAGGCAGCTCCTTGGAGGCAAGGATTTTGAGGCTCTGTCTAACATACTTTGGACATGTTGCAAGGAGGGACAGGTCCTTGGAGAGGGACATCATGCTTGGTACGGTGGAGGGACGGCGCAGAAGAGGAAGGTCCCCTATGAGGTTGATTGATTCAGTGATTGGGGTAATCAGGATGGGTGTGTCAGAGACGGTGCAATTGGCACAGGACAAAGCAGAGTTTAGGGATGTTGTACATAGGGTCACTATGAGTCACAAGTGACTCGATGGCACATAACAACAACAACAACAATATAGGTTGGGAACAACTAGATAACATTATGCTGAGTGACATTTCTATAACATAAAGACAAGATTGCATGAAGACACTATTCAAAGGATAACTGAATAAGATAAACAGAAAAGTTCAAAAGGGAAAGTAGAGGAAGGAGGAGGAAGTGAGGAAGCGGAGTGAGTGGAGGGGGAGTGACATACTGGGAAAGTTTCAGTGGGATACTAAAAAGATGAGGGGTTAATAGACGTAGAACAATGGTAATGAATTATACAAAATATACTGTATATGAATGATTGTATAAAACACAATGTATATGAATGACTATATGCAAAGCAATAAAAAAGTTGAAACATTTATTCTGACATAGAGACATATATCTTCTCCATTTTTAAAACAATCCTCCATTCACCAGAGCTTCCAGAATTAAAAAGTTGATAATAAGAAGAAATCAGCCCATCTAAACCAATTTTATTATACTTTACATGTATTCAACCACATCATCACCTCCATAGCACCTAACAACAACATGACGCTGTGGAGGAGTCACTGGGTGATTCCAATAGTTATTGCCCTCAGCAGTTAAAGATTGGAGGCAGGAGTCAATTTAGAGACATCTTAGAAGAAAGCCTCAAATTTACTTCCAAACAGTCAACCATTGAAACTCTATGAAACATAGTTCAACTCTGACACCCACAGGATTCTCGTAAATTTGAATAAGCTCCATGATGACTGGGTGGTTTTTATAATGCATTGGTAAGAAAATGACAGCAAAAGCACCTAAATAACCCGAGAGATGGGGATGGGGGAAGTAGGTTTTAAAAGAGTTATTGACTCTGAGCTCCCAAACCTTGACATTTAACACCTGAAATGATCACAGACCCTGCCAGGCCCTATGTAACATTGTATATGTAATATTTTCTGAGTTTCTGGTACAGGTCTGTGTTTGTTTAACATCATCCTTGCATTCACTTTCCGCCAGCCAGAGGATTGCATGCCCCAGCTGTTTACACATCTTCAGGAGAAGGAAGTGGAGTGGCTCCCTCGCTCTGCACACTGTCTCATGTCAGAGAAGTTTCCAAGTGACAGAAGGAGTGTTTGAGACCACAGAGTTGAAGGAAAGTTCGGGCTTAAGTAGTTCCTTCTCTGTCTTCTTATGTTAAAAGTACTGAATACAGGCTCAGTCAGACAAGAATTTCTTGGAGTTTTTTTTCCCAAAGGCAACTTGGCTGCTTTGTTTTCTGATGACCAGGACTTGGTACAGTAACCAGATATTACTCTGAAACCTTTTGTAGGCTTCTCAAGTTATCTAAGATATCACTTAACTTACAACTATCTTTGGAGCTTTTGTTTAGGCAGTTTAAATAATTTCCCAAGGAGAACAGAAATGGGTGGGAGAAAATATCCTGATGGCAAAAATCAATGAAGAGTGTAATAGTGGAGTTTATATGAAAATGACTGATGCCTGACTCCAGGATGATCCTTTATATTTCTGTTTCCCAAGAATTTTCCTTATGACACTGATCCATGTATGGCATATCAATGCTGCTACTGAGAGAGCTTTCAGCTGTACAAGGACAATACTTCCTTACTTAGATGGCAGAGACAAACTGTATTATGTGAAACCTATTAGTTTTAAAGTTATTTCTAAAAGAGCAATAACTGACTTATAGGATATATATTATACAAGAGAAAATACCAAGAGTGGTGAAACTGAAGAGGACCTGAAGCCCTTGCTACAAAAACTCAAAGACTATAGCCTTCAATATGAATTGAAGCTCAAAATCAAGAAAACAAAGATTATCACCATTGGGCCAATTGGCAGCATCCTTATGGATGGTGAAAAGATTAAGAGAGTTAATAGTTTTAGTTTGCTTGGTTTCACAATCAACAGTCTTGGTGCCAGCAGTCAGGAAATCAAGAGACAAATTGCATTGGGAAAGTCAGCTGTAAGGAACATTTCCAGAGTACTAAAGAGTAATAACATCAGGCTGGAGACTAAGGTGCACCTGATCTGGGACATAGTCTCTGCATTTGCATGCTATGCATTGGAGTCCTGGACAGTGACTAGGGATGATAGAAAGAGAATTGATGTCTTTGAGCTGTGGTGCTGGAGAAGAGTGTTGAATATACCATAGACTGCTAGGAGAACAAACAGGTTTATCCTGGAGAGGGTGAAACCAGTCTGTTCCTTGGAGGCAAGGATTCTGAAGCTTTGTCTGATATACTTTGGCTATGTTGCAAGGAGGAACATGTCCTTGGAGAGGGACATCATGCTTGGGAGGGTGGAGGGACAGTGCAGGAAAGGAAGACCCTCAATGAAATGGATTGATTCTGTTACTGGGGTAATGGTGGTAGGTGTGTCAAAGACAATAAGGTTGGCACTGGGTAGAGCAGGGTTTAGGGCTATTGTACTTAGGGTTGCTATGAGTCACAAACAACTCAGCAACAACAGTAGGACATAGCTGTATATTGAATAAATAATTCAAGAAGCTGGACTTTGCAAAGAATGTGGCATCAAGATTGGAGAAATACACGGTAATAACACAACCTTGCTTGTTGAAAGTGAAGAGAACTTTAAACACTTGTTGCAGAAGATAAAAAAATACAGCCTTCAATATGGATTGCAAATTCAATGTGAAGAAAGCAAAAATTCTTGCTGCTGGAACAATATGTGACATCATGATAGATGGAGATACAATTAAAACTATTAACAACTTCATCTTATTTGGATCCACAATCAATACACTTGGTACCAGCAGTCAGAAAATCAGGAGATGTATTGCACTGCAAAAGTCTGCAGTTAGGGAGCTCTCCAAATTATTGAGGAACAATGATGTCAGTTTGAGGACTAGAGTATATTTGATTCAGGGTATGGTCGTTTTAATTACTTGCTATGTATCTTAGATCTGGACAATGAATAAGGATGGCAGAAAAATTGATGGTTTTGATCTATGGTGTTGGTTACAAGTACTGAACATCGCATGGACTGCCAAAAGAACAAATATGTCTTTGAAAGGGTCCAGTTAGAGTACTCTTTGGAGGAAATGATGATAAAGCTTCACCTCACATAAGAGTGGCTATTCCTTGGAGGAAGATATCATGCTTGGAAAAGTGGAGGGTCGGAAAGGGAAGGAAGACCCTCAGCTCAACAGATTGACAAAGTAACTGTTGCAATGGACTCTAGTGTGTCAGTAAGTGTGAGAATGACACAGGATAGGACAGGATTCAGATCTGGTTTTCATAGAATTGTTATGGATTGTACTTGATTCTATGGTACCTAACAACTGAGACAACAAAGGGGAAATAAAAACAGAATGCAATTTACAGGCAAACTTTCTTCTATTGTGCTTCCTAGATATAATTTTGTAGCAATCATGTAGAAAGCTGGTGTCAGTGCCATTTTCCAACAGCATGTGCTTATATCAAGTCTTTGTGTCAAATTTTGATAATCATAATACTTGTTTTTTTGTAGTGATATCTGACACTTATGGGAAATCTACTGTCAAGGACATCCCCAAAGTTCTAAAGAGCACCGATATCAGGTTAAAGACAAAGGTAAGCCTGATCCATCCATGGTTTAATCAGTTGTTTCCTATGTATCTGAAAATGTGGACAATGAAAAAGGATGTGAGAACAAGAATCGATGCCTTTGAATTGCTGTGTTGGCAAAAAGTTTCAAATATCCCATGGACTATCAGAAAGACACACAAGTCTGTCTTGGAGGAAGTATAACCAGGGTGCTCTTTAGAGACGAAGACGGTGACACTTTTTCTCACATGTTTTAGGCACATTGTCAGAGAGGGCTAGTCCTTGGAACAGAAACATCAGTCTGAGAAAGGTAGAGGGTCAGAGACAGAGAGGAAGATGTGCAACACACTGCAACAGTGGATTCCATCATTTCAGAGATGGAGATGGTGTAGGGTAAGGTTAGACTCACATCTGTCCAAAGGGTTGTTATAAGTTGTAGTAAACTTGGTGGTACTTAACAACAACAACTTCGAACATTTAATGGGCTTTAATATAGTGTAAATAGAACTTTTCTATGCACTGGGAAACAAACCTCAATAACGTGTGACTCACTTTATTGCAACCTCTGCTTTAGTGTAGTGGTGTGGAATTGCTAACCATTGTAGTCTCCCTGTACCATTCTGGGCCACAGAAAACCATTTCATCAGACAGCACCTTCAAGAGTGACCACCAGACCTTGCTCTGAAAGACCCATGTGCAAATGTGATCATAACTCAAACCGCATGTTTGAGGAGTTTTACAAGCAAATGCTAGAAATTCACTTTACAAAGGACAGTTGTGAGTATTAGCTCATGTGGTTATCTCGGTAGGAATGTCAAGTAGAAGGGTATGTAGGGAAACACTCTAAGTTTAAGTGATCTTTCCCAAGGCTATGTCAGTAAAAGAAGGGAATGATTCTCCTTACATTTCTCCTTCTGGGTTCTTTAGGTTTTTTTGTAAGTGACTGAGAAGTTTACACCCTAGGAAAGAAAAACAAACATATGAATACTAAATAAACTATGAACTCTGTCCTAATAAATAACTTTCATACTTGTTTTCTTTGAATTGTCGGTTACTTACCTGCACAAGAGGAAGTCAATTATAAATGAATACTAGCTGTTTGTAGGCAAAGTTGGGTCACTTCTGAGTCATCATGACCCATGTAAAACAGAACAAAATATCTCTTGGTCCTACAACACCCTGCCATCCATTATACTGTAACTGTGATTTTATGAGGAAAGGAGAATTTCACAAAATGTGCTCAAGTGATATATTTTGTTCAAATAATATTATTTCATCTCCATAGAAGCATCTAAATTTATTTCCTTATGATAACATATAACATATAGATATATACTATAACTTTACAAACATATTTCTGCTAAATTCAACTTAAGTCCAAGAGACAGATATACATAGGAGCACACATGCACACACACAAGTCCATAATGCCTTGCTAACATCTTGTAAAGTTCTTCTCCTAGTTAAGCACTAAAGATGCAAAGTACCAAATGGCAGAGGATAAATCATAGTTCTCTGCCTGTTTTCCATTTGGTGTGCCTGTACTCACAACCTTGATAGCAATAAGTAAACCTTCTGTTTCTTTTTCAAAAATTTTATAGGATGCACTCATGTCCTTTTCTTCCCCTACTCCTCCCCTCCCTAAGAATCAGCTCACTCAGAAAATGCTATAAAGTTTCACAGAAGAGGTTTGCTCAAAGCAACTACAAATAAAGTGCATGTACATAAATAACTTAGCCTGACTTTTTGTTTAATGTCCAAGATGATTGGAACAGATTGTATCATGAACTACTTTCCCTTTGGCTAATTAAATAGCAGTCTCCACTTACCATAAAGCATATTCTTATTAAAACAAGTATCTATAGTCACTCTGCTGGATAAATTACTCCCCAGTAAGTGCCATGAAGCCCATTACATCTCTGCTTTAGGAATGGAGCAAGTCCAAACAGACAATCAAAGGATTTCACAGGGATTATTTTAGATTAGAAAAACTAAGGGAGACATGCGGCCCTGACAAGATCGTAAAGGCATGAAGGATAAATTAGCGGTTCCATCCAAGCCGGAGTGCTCTACTGGTATCACAGTAGATTCAAAAGTAAAAATAAATTCCTACTGTATTAACCTTCACCAAAATGGAAATCTGTTTATGCAGAAATAAAAATGTCATGAGCAACTATTATCTCCTGTGCAAATCAAAATGACTATTTTGAATAATAATAATAAAGGGGGGGAAATCCTCTCATGGTAACAACTACGGGAAGGCATCATTGAGAAGAAGATGACTTTATCTCAATAAATTGTTTTTTATACTTAGTAGAAAAGGTTACATTATGATTTATCATGTTAATGAACCATTATCACACGACCGTATTTTTATGGCCATATATTATCTGCTAAATGATGCTGTTTTTTTCAAGAGCAAAAATTTCATAGAATAGATTCAATGGGAGTTTTTCTTGCTGCCAGTTGTTAAATCTTTCAAAAGCTGTCAGCAGCCTCTGAAATCAAGTTCAAAATACCATAGCCAATGTGAGTATAGGCATAGGCTAGTCTATTTTTAAATTGTAATACAAAACTGCCAGGGAAATAGCTAAACACAAAAGATTATTTAAAACGAGATCATCTTATCTAGCTTGTCAATGTAAAGGACAAAGTCAGTGAAGTGAAATTTAACCCACAACTTCTATAAATATCACTTGACATTTGAGAGCTAAGTGATTTTTTTTTCCAGGCTAATTTTTCCTTAAACTCATTATGCACCAGGGTCTTCATGCATTAATCCCTCACACAGCCAGTAGGTGCTAGCCACAGGGAATATGGAACGTGGTCTTCTAAGGCAGTCAACTTACTCCATATTCCATATTCAGCCTTGGTTTAATCAGGAAAGTCCTTCTCCCCAAGGGTGAATGGGTGGCAAAGACATTGGCATTTGCCCTGGAAACTTCTGCAGCCGTACTTGTTTCTACAAATATCATTCAGGGTCTGCGCCATGTCTGCAAGCACTGATTCACTGCATTGCTCTGAATGACAAGTCTCTGTCTTTGGCATTGTAATCAGAGCAGCACCAGCTGGAATCCCCTCAGAATATTCCAAGCTTATGACAGTGTGTTAGTTATCTGATGAAAACAGAGGTGGGACATTTGGGTGTCTTTTCCTGCTGAAGCAAGTGCTGCTGTCATATTTCAGGAGGTGAAGGGAAGAAGAAACTAAGGTCTGTGCTGTCATGTTTTAGGTACTGACTGCCTTAGCTGTCAGGGTATGAGTATTCTCACCTTTAGCTGCGACTGATAGATATTTCAGCCTATCATTCATTCCATGAGTGTACACACACAGAGGATTTTTTTTTTGAGAGTGTACTGTTGTTGTTAGGTACCATCGAGTTAAGTACAACTCATAGAAACCCTATGAACAAAAGATCTGAATCTGTTCTATTTTGCCCCATTCTTACACTTCCTCATACACACGTGCCTGTTCTGCAGTCATCATGTTGAGGGTCTTTCTCTCCTTTGCTGAGCCTCCAACCTTCCCAGTATCATGTCCTTCTCCAACGATTAGCCTCTACTAGCAACATGTCCAAAAAGTGAGGTGAAGCCTTATCATTCTTGTCTCCAAAAAGTATTCTGGCTACACCCTCTCCAGGACTTTTCTTGGCTCTCCAATGGGATGGTCAGTGTTCTTCTCCAATACCACAGCTCAATGGTCAACTCTCTCATCCTTATTCATTATCCTGTTCTCAGATGCATAGCAAGTAATCAGAAAGACCATGGTCTCCAGAGTCAACCATTTTGAGTAATATTGCATGAGTTCCTTGTTTTTTAATGCAGCATAGTATTCCATTGTGCGAATATACCACAGCTTCTCTAGCCATTTGTTTTTTGTTGGGCACTTA
>NW_006399974.1:2452744-2482350 GCF_000299155.1 Elephantulus edwardii | reverse complement strand
TTAATTAAAAAAATTAAAAAAAAAGAAAGACCATGGTCTGAATAAGATGCGCCTTAGTCTTCAAACTGACATCACTACTCTTCAATAATTTAGAAAATTCCCCAACTGCAGATTTCCCCAGGCAATGCGTCTCCTTATTTCCTGACTGCTGGTACCAATGATGTTAATAGTGGATGAGAGCAAGATGAAGGTGTTGACTGTTTCAGTCTCTTCTCTATCTGTCATGATGCTGCCTATCGATACAGTGGTAAGAATCTTCATTTTCTTAAAATTGAGATGCAATCCATAGTGAAGATTTCATTCTTTGACCTTCTGCAACAAGCGCTTCAAGTCCTCCTCACTTTCAGGAAGCAATATCATGTCATGTACATAATGCAAATTATTTGTGAGTGTCCCTCCAATCCTGATGTCACACTCCTCTTCATAGTGTCCAGCTTCTCAAATAATTTGCTCAGCATACAGATTGAATAGGTATGGAGAGAGAATACAACCCTGACAAGCTTCCTTCTCAATTTTGAACCACTCAGTGTTACCATGTTTTGCTCACAAAGCAGATTACTGGTCCAAGTATCAATTCCACATGAGCACAATTAAGTGTTCTGGTATTACCATTCTTTTAAATGTCAGCTTTAACTTGATAAGATCCACACAGTCAAATGTGTTTACATAGTCAATAAAGTACAAATAGACATTGTTTTGGTATTCCTTACATTTAGCTGGGATCCACTTGACTTCAGCAATGATATCCCTGGTGCCACAACTTCTTCTAAACCTGCTTGAACTTCCAGCAGTTTCCTATCTATGTACTGTTCTAGCCATTGTTGAATGATCTTCAACAGTATTTCACGTGCATGTGATATTCAAGATATTGTTTGATAGTTTCCACATTCTAGTGTATCACCTTTCTTGGCAATGGGAACAAATATGAACCTCTTCCAATCCATTGGCCAAATTTCCTGGGGCATTTATTTTTTGTCAATGCTTTCAATGAAGCTTCAACTTCCCTCTTCATTACCATTGGCTCCTGCTCATACAGTACTTTCTGAGATTTTTCAGTCAGTCAGTTCTTTTTTTGGTACAGTAATTCTGTGTGTTCCCTCCATCTTTTTTTGCTGCTTTCTAGCTCATTCAATATATTGCCCAAACCATCTTTCAATTTTATGACTTGAAGCTTAAATTTGTTTTTCAGTTCTCTTATTTTGAGAAACGGAGAGCAAATCCTTTCCTTTTCATTCTCCAATTCCAGATTTCTGCGTATTCCTTCATAATACTTTATTTTGTCTTCTCCAGCTGCATTTTGAAATCTTCTGTTCAGCTCTTTCACTTCAGCATGTTTTAACTTTGTTTTGGCTTCTCAACACTCTAGAGCAAATTTTTGTCTCTTTTGACTTTCATTTTGTTTTTTCTTTCTTCTTTGTTTTTGTAATGACATTTTATTCTCTTGATGGATGATATCCTTGATGTCAACCCACAACTTATCTAATGCTCCATCATTGGTGTTTAATGCTTCAAACCTATTCATAAGGGTAGGTTATGCATATTTTAAATAAAGGCCTCTGAGAACCCTAGGAATAAGTAGAGAAATGCACAGAGTTTTAGTATTAGAGGTAGAGCTCAGATTGGAAGTCAGTTGAAATAAGGAATAATAATGGGAAATAACTTTTCATGGAATGTACAAAGTTGAATGTTGGGAAACTAGAAATTGTGAAAAATTAATTGAAACACATGAACATCAACATTCTAGGCATTAATGTGATGAGGTAGACTGGGTTTTGGCACTATGAATCAGATAATCACAGGGTACAGTATGCTGAGAAATAAAAACAGAAGAATGCTTTTAGAGTCAAAAGTCTATTTAAAGTTCAATCCTACCATTCACTGTTTTGAGTGACAGGATATTATTTATTCACATACCAGGAAAACCTATTAATATGACTATTATTCCAATATTCACTTCTACATCTAGAGCCGAAGAGGAAAAATTTGAACATTTTTACCAAATCTTGCTGTCTGAAATTGACCAAAAATGTAATCAAGATGTGTTAATGATAATTGCTCTCTGGAATGCAAAAGTTGGAAACAAGGAAAAGGAATAGTAATCTGAAAATAAGAACTTGGTGACAGAAATGAAGCTGGAAATAGAATGATCAAATGTGATCATTTCAATGATTTATTCATTGTAAATACCTTTTAAAAAAAGACAAATGGTAACTTTACACATGGACTTCACCTGATGCACTGCACAAGAATCAGATCTACTACATTTGTAAAAGGATTCAACGGAGAAGCTCAATATCAGCAGTCAAAACTAGGCCAGGGGCAAACTGTGGGTCAGACAGGCTATCAATTACTTATGAGTAAGTTCAAATTGAGGCTGAATAAAATTAAAACAAGTCCAAGAGAACTAAAATATGATCTTGAATGTATTCTACTTGAATCCTGAATTTCAAAATCATCTTAGGAATAGGTATAGATTTCATATAAGCATTAAGTGTTTTGGAATTCCCTTTTTTTTCCCAATGGCATCCATAGTTTGTTACCTTTGCATATCACACTTAATAAAACACAAACGACATTTCTCTGGTGTTCTCTACTTTCAGCTAGGATCCATTTGACATTAGAAGTTATATCCCTGGTGCCACAGTCTCTTCTAAACCTAGCTTGAATTTCTGTCAATGGATTATTTTAGCAGTTTTTGTATGATCTTCAACAATAGTTTACTGGCTTGTAATATTAATGTTAGTAAATAATTTCAACATTATTTTGGATCACCTTTCTTGGGAATGGGAAAAAATACAGATCTTGTCTAGTCAATTGGTGGGTAACTGTCTTCCAAATTTTGTAGCACAGATTAGGGAGCATGTCCAGAGGTGCATATATTAGTTTCAACATGTCAGTTACTCCACTGATTTTTGGAACGTTAAAATTTTCCAATGCATTCAATCCAATTTGAACTGCCTTCCTCTTGGTCTTTATCATATGCTACTTACTGATATATTTCAGTGTCTACCAATTCTTTTTGATAAAATGACTCCATGTATTTCCCTTCATCTTCTTTTGATTCTTCCTGGATCATTCAAAATTTTTCCCATTGTGTCTCTCAATATTGTAATTCATTGTAATTCTGTTCTGTATGATCATTACAGCAGATTTTTCAAAGCAACTTGTCTTGATTTCTTAACTACTGGCTCCAAGCATCTTGATCGTAGATCTAAGTGAGATGAAATTGTTAAGAATACCACAGTCCTTTTTCCAACTGTTACAAGGTTCTCTGATGGCTTTGTGATGGGGATTTTTTCTTGATGTTGAAATATAAACCATGTTAAAAGTTATAGTTGTTGATCTTCTGAAACAAGAGTTTTAAGTTCTCCTCACTTTCAGCAAGCAAGTCTGTGTTATTTGCATGATATAGGTTGTTCATAGTCTTTCTTCTGTCCTGATGCTGCATTAATCAACATAAGGTCAAGTTTCCTGAATGATACAGCACTGATATACATACAACTATCTTGATTTTAAACAATTAAGTGTTCTTTCATCTGTTCAGACAGCAGCCTCTTAATAAAGGTATAGGTTTTACAGGAATATGGTCAAGTGCTCTGGCATTTTTATTCTTCTTAATGTTAGCCATAAGTTTTGTGATCCACACAGTGAAATGTCTTTGTGGAATCAATAAAACACAAACATCTTTCTGGTATTTTCTGCTTTCAGTCAAGGTACATTTAACCTCAGCAATGACATCGTGAAGCCACAGCCTCTTCTAAATCCAGGTTGAAATCCTAGTAATTCTCTGTCAATGTACAGTTCTGGTCATTTATAAACAAACTTCAGCTAGATATTGATTACATATAATATTAATTATACTGTTCAATAATTGTTACATTCTATTGGGAAATTCTATTGCTTGGGAATAAGAACAAATATATCTTCTAGCTAGTTGGCAAGAAAGTGTCCTCCAGGTGTGATGGCATAGACTTATGAGTGTGGCTAGTGCTGTATCTCTTTGCTGAAACAGGTCAAATAATATTCTATCAACTTCTTCAGTCTCGTTTTTTTGCCAGTGCTATTAGTGTTCTTTTTTATCATTACTTCTTAATCATATACTAGTTCCGGAAATTGTTCTGTGTCAGCCACTTCTTTTTGGTATAATGACTCCATGTATTCCTTCCATCTTCTTTTGATGCTTCCTGGATCATTCAAGATTTTGCCCATGACATCCTTCAGTATCGTAACTCTAAATTTGTTCTTCAGTTTTCTCAGCTTGAAAAATTTTGAGTGAGATCATTCCAATTTCTTTTTCTAGTTTATTACACATTTCTTTATTTTATTTCTTTTTTCTTGGTCTTCATGAGCAGCCCTTTGAAATATTCTGCTCCTTTTTTTAAATTCTTCATTTCTTCCTTTTGTTTTGATGTCTTGATATTTTAGTGCACACTTTTCTAACATTAATTTTAGTATTTTCCTTTCCCTCTGTCTTTGGAATAATCTTTTGTTTCTTCCAAGATAATACTTTTGATTAATTCCACAGCTTATCTGGTCTTCTATCATTAATTTTCAATGCCTCAGACCTATTCTTGAGATGATTTTTTAAATTGAAACAAAATAGACCCTAGGTTATACTTTGGTTCTTGTGGATTTGTTTTCATTTTCTTCAATTTCAGTTTGAATATGAGTTCAAAGCATCAACTATGTGAGTAGTTGATGGGTCTGTTGTACAGTCAGTATCTGGCCTGGTTTTTACTGCTGTTACTGAAGAACAATGATTTCAGTTTGAAGACTAAAGTGCATCTAATTTGTTTTTGTTGTTGTTGTTGTTGTTAAGTGCCGTCGAGTCACAGGAGACTCATAGCGACCCTATGAAGGAGCGTCCTCGACGCTTGGGTGCCTTTCATCCCCTCTCCAGGTTCATAGGGTTTCCGGAGGCAAGCTATTATGGAAGTGGATGCCACTCCTCCTTCCAAGCATCTAATTTAGGTATTTTTAATCACTTCCTATGCATATGAGATATGGACAATGAAAAAAGATGACAGCAGAATTTATGTCCTTGAGTTGTGCTGTTGCAGAAGAGCACTGAACATCCCATGAACTGTTTAAAGAAGAAATAGATATGTCTTGGAAAAGTGCAGCTACAGTGCTCCTTGGCAGTGGGATGCTGTTGTTATTAGGTTTAATGTCATCAGGTTGACTACAACTCAGAGACCCTAAGAACAATCACTGTCCTGTTCTGTGCCATCCTCACCATCTCTGACATACTTGAGTCCATTGCTGTAGTCAACGGGTCAATCCATCTCGTTTGAGGTCTCATGCTCTTCTATTGACTCCTCACCTTTCCCAGCATGATGTCCCTTTCAAAGAAAAAAACCTCTTCTACCAACACACCCAAAATATGTGACTTGAAACACATGAACAGGAAGGCAGACGATGGGAAATTCAGTGATCTCCTCCAACATAACCACTCAAAAGCATCAATTTCTCTATCATCCTTATTCATTGTCCAACTCTGAATCAGATTCTGAATTGATAATCATATAATCTATTATGCAGGAATGTTGTTAGGAAAGGCTATTCCTTGGAGAAGAAGGTCATGCTTAAAAGGTGAAGGGTCAATGAAAAAGAAGACCTGCAACAAGATGGATTGAGTGACAGTAACAAAGGGCTCAAGCGTTTCAGAGAAGATGAGGGTGGCACAGGATAGAACAGGGTTTTGATGAATTGTAAACAACTTCATGGCACCTACCAACAATGACAATATTTTAAATTTATTACCAGGAAGGTCAAGTTCTTTATGATTAAACTTTTTTGAAAATATTTGAGAGTTATTTTTTTTAAAAAATGTTCTTCCTAGTTAAATTCTAGAATCATCTATATCTCATTTGTATTATGATTATATTGAATATAATAATTTTGTTCTATTTCCTGAGTTTCTTTAACTCTTATATAAATACTTCATTGTGTGGTAAAAGAGAGGTTTAAACTAAGAAAAGGATTCTGGTGGATGTTATGAGCAAAAGCTAAACATGAAAAGAACTTATTACTGAAGAAAGAAGTAAGACAATAATGAAAATAAATCACCATTCAAAGTTCTAAGCTTTGTGAAAAATAAAAGGAATAAGTAACATCAATATTGTAATGAATAAATTAATTATCTAAGATATAATTTTCTATGTTTCTCACTTAGAAAAGGAAAAGAATAAAATGAAACACATTGAAATTGCTTAGTAATTTTATAACTTATGAAGCAATATATAAATATTAAATTTTTTATATATAAATAAATTTTATGTGTTTCAGTAAAGAATAGTTGGACATTATGATGAAATAAATACTCAATTTCTAATAGAAAATTTAAAAAATATAACATTCAAGGCAAATTTAACAAATTATATTCATGGTAGATAGGGTAGAAAGAAAAACTAAGGATTTACAAAGAAAAATAAGAGATGTCTTGAATAGATAGAAAAAAAGATTCTCATCACTGGGCAAATTGGCAACATCAAGCTGGATGGTGAAGAGATTGAGATAGTTAACAGTTTCAGTGTGCTTCCCTCCACAGTTAACACTCTTGGTACTAGCAGCCAGGAAGTCAAGAGACTAATTGCATTGGGAAAGTCAGCTGTTGGTGACCTTCCCAGAGTACTGAAGAGTAATGACATCAGGTTGGAAACTAAGGTGCACCTAAACTGGGCCATAGTCTTCGCAATTGCATGCTATGCTTTGGAGAGCTGGAGAGTGACTAGGGATGATAGAAGGAGAATTGATGCCTTTGAGCTGTGATTCTGGAGAATAGTGTTGAATATATCATGGACTGCTAGCAGAACAAACAGGTTTGTTCTGGAGAGGGTGAAACCAGGCTGTTCCTTGGAGTCAAGGATTCTGAAGCTTCTTCTGACATACTTTGGGCATGTTGCGAAGAGGGACCAGTCCTTGGAGAAGGACAATATGTTTGGGAGGGTGGAGGGACAGTGCAAGAGAAGACCCTCGATGAGATGGATCAATATAGTGATTGGGGTAATGGAAGTAGGTGTGTCAGAGACAGTGATGTTGCTGCAGGATAGAGCAGGGTTTAGGGCTCAACTCAAAGACACATTACAACAACATGAATATTCCTGAGCAATAATTTTCCATAATGAACAGTGTCACCTTAATAAAAATTGCATGTAATTCTATCATGATCAAACCCCAAACTCACTACTATTGAGCTGGTATCAATTCATAAGGACGCTGTAGGACAGCATGACACTACTTTGTAGAGTTCCCAAGGCTGTAAATCTTTGCTGAAACAGAAAGACTTCGATCTTCTATCAAAAAGTAGATGGTAGGCAAGTTCAAACTGCAGACCTTGGTGTTACTAGCCAAGAGCTTTAACCAATGTGCCCCAGGCTCCTATTAAACTAATGATGTTGTTGTTAGTATGTGTTATTGAGTAAACTCTTTGAGAACTATCTAAAGGCTGACCCTCCAGTGGATTTCAGGGGCTGCATATCACATACATGGAAGGATATTGGGGGTCTTACTTCTGTGGAACAGTAACGTGTCTTTGGCTTGACAGCATATCTTCTTACCACTAGTCGACTAGAGATTCCCAAAACGTATTAATGTCTGGTGAAAATTTCAATTAAAGAATTTGAAAATTTTATAACTACTTTACAAGCTCATCTAGGGGGAAAAGTCAATAGTAACTGTGAGAACAAAGGATACTCACAAGAGTAGAAATAAAACAATAGAAGTGTAAAAGTCAAAGTAATGCTCAATATTAGAGTAGACAGACTAGAAAATGCATAACCTTGTCATCTTTCATTCTCACCTTGAGACAGAAGTTCTTGTCCAATGCATTTTTCTTATAAGAAAGACTTGGCTCCAAATGGTAGACTGAATATATGATTCTACTTTTCCCTCTGTTTTATAATTCCACTTCAGTGTACAAATATATAGATATCTTTAGTGCAGAAAGTAGAAAGCCAACAATTCATGTAAAACAAACCAGAGAGACAGGAATATGTTAGAGCAGAAAATAATGAAAGGCTAGAAGGTAGACAGCAAATGGTGCTGAATTGACCAAGAAACAGAATAAGAGATCCTAGCGCTTGAAATTCTAGAGGTAGGAGTGGTTCACTGTATGTGAAGAAGTGTCAAGTGCAGAACAAATTGCAAAAATAAGAGAGTAAATATCTGTAGAATTAATTAAAAGAAAAATTCCTCATGAGTCTTCTCCCACACCCTCCCCTTCTTTGCAACATAAAGAAAGAAATTGGAAGCTTTTCTTTGGAATCTTGGAAAAGAACTCTTTTTACCACTCCCTCTCATTTTTAAGTCCCTGAACTCATACATGGAAGTGACATTGAAATGCATTTGTGATACCACACCCCACCTTTCAACTTGACTCTCAGACACATTCATACCTACCTGATAAAGATAAATTAGTGGGAGTTCAGAGAAGTACAACCAATTGATCATTGGTCTGAAGGGACTGACTTGTAAGGACAGATTAAAACAACTGAATATGTATCTGGTAAAGTAAATGACAAGTAAGTTGGGTGGGAAGAAAGAACGTGATTAGGATCCAAAGAATGCTTGAAAATGGAACTTTGCAAATCTGAGTTTTTAAGTTGATTACAGAAAGGGGTAACACATTTAAAATTAAAACCACTGGCTACAGTCACTCATTGCTAAGTAATTTTATTTTTGGTTCCTGCATTGGGCTGTTCCTGTGACAACTGTCTCTGGACAGGGAAAGGCAGATTTTCCTTGCCCAGGGGCTTTGGAATATTTGGGAGACCTTGGAGCCCTGGGTGGAATATCTTTAGTATTATCTTAGAGTAGACTGGAGAGTGGGTCACTTTGTGATCTATGCTGGTCTATCAAAAATGACTCTTCTATCATGCTCAATTCTTCCGTCCATACAGCTTTTCAAGTATGCTCACAGGTTCTTTGACCTTCAGCCTGACTCTGTAGGCCAGTTTTACAAAGTTCCCTTAATCCCACCAATTATAGCATTTTCCCTCAGACCTCCAGTAAGCTTGGGTGAGAGCCTCAGGCTCTGGCTTTGTGGGGCAGCTGTCCTAAGTTAACTGTCTAGGTCACTCTTTGACTCTGTCTCAGGTTGCTTTCTCCTGAGGCCTATGTTGCTCTCATGTAGGTTTTGTTCTGACTGACTGCTGGTCTCATACAGATTTTGGTCTGATTAACTAGTGTAGGAGTCTCATCCTTCTGGACCTGAATAATGTACACTGCATTCTCTGATTCCTTGTCCTTGTTAGTAGTGAGATGCTCACTGCTATTGCTAAATTTACTCAATTTAATTTTGTAGAAACAAAAAAAAAAACCTGATCAATCTCATTCTGATTATGAATGCCTTATTTTAAAGTTCATCCTCATAGTATCTGCTGTACCAAAGCCCATTGTTGCAGATACCGGTGTCAATTTATGTAGTTAAGGTCTTCCTGTGGGTCTAACTCCTAGCTCTATATTTACTAGATGTGTAACTGTAATGGAAATTTAATTTTTTGTCTGAAATTTTTTTTTTACTTTTATTACAGGTATTTGCAGTTATTTTGTTTGATGTTTGTATAGTCCTTCCAGCTCTTTTTTTATTATGATTCTACAATATACATTTCTTAAATTTTATACTTTGGTATATTTGCATTTTTTAATCAGAAATCTCTTTTGTATTGTTAATATAGGTTAAACAATTTTAATATGTTCTACTTATTTTTACAGATTTTAATCCATCCACCACCAAAGTAATTACTGACAGAGTAGAATATAAGACTGTAATGCTATTTGTTTTCTGTTTTCTAACTATTTTTCACTTCCTTTTTTATTATCTTTTGTGTTTACCTAATATTTTCCAATTCCATTTCCAAGCGTGACTCATAAAAACCATATGAACAAAAGGCCTGAAGCCTTTCTATAACTATCATTATCAAAGTTCACAGAGGTTTCCAGAGGTATGTTGTTTAGAAAGTGGATGCCACTCCTGTATATATAGTGGTGCCAAGGTTTTATTTTTTAAAATTTCTTTCCTATCCATTTATTTTTTTTATTAATTTTAAACTGGTTTATTTACAGAATTCGAATACATTGTTTTTCATGCTTTGACTTTGCCACATGGATGGCAAAGTGATTGGCTAGTCTCCCATTAAATTGAGCAATTCATTTGCAGAAATTGGGGATTTCGGTATCAACAAAGAAAAAGAAGCAGCCTGTGTAAAAAAATCCCTGCACCACTCAGACTGGACGTTATATAAGAAGCAGTAGCAGCCTCAGCAGAAAAGAGAGACCAATCTGAGACAACCAGTGGCTTTTACCTATGCTTTCTGGAGGACTGAAGGAAGATGCCTTAACCGGCAGAAGTAAAGGAGGCTGAAAGTTGAAGGTCCTGCAACCAGTCTTGAGAAGCTGTCTGGACTAGAGGACTATATTCTGCCACCAACACAAAGTATAGCCTGTTAATTTCCCTAATAAATCCCATAATTGTGAATATGGTTCTGCATGATCTGTGAGCTATTACAATGGATTTTAGACCTAGTAGAGCAGTAGAATTGGTGTTGGAATTAGTAGAAATAGGCAGGGGAGCATGGGTGATATCTCTGACCACATGTGAATTGATTTTGTTTTGTAGATCCTGTTGATGGGGCTAGTTTCCCTTTGTAAAGGTAGTAGAAATCAGGTATGGCTATTCCCATGCTGCCTATGTTGTTGTTGTTGTTATGTGCCATTGAGTCACTTGCGACTCATAGCGACCCTATGTACAACAGCCCTAAACTCTGCTCTGTCCTGTGCCAATCGCACTGTCTCTGACACTCCCATCCCGATTATCCCAGTCACTGAATCAATCCACCTCATAGAGGGCCTTCCTCTCCTGCGCGGTCCCTCCACCCTCCCAAGCATGATGTCCTTCTCCAAGGACCAGTCTCTCCTCACAACATGTCCAAAGTATGGTAGACGGAACATCATAATCCTTGCCTCCAAGGATCCCCCCGGTTTAACCCTTTCCAGGACAAATCTGTTTGTTTTCCCAGCAGTCCATGGTATTCTCAATACTCTTCTCCAGTACCAGAGCTCAAAGGCATCAATTCTCCTTCTATCCTCCTTGGTCATTGTCCAACTCTCTGATGCATAACAAGTGATTGCGAAGACCATAGCCTGTATCAGATGCACCTTAGTCTCCAGAGAGACACCATTGCTCTTCAGTACTTTGGAGAGGTCCCTAACAGCAGACTTTCCCATGGCAATGCCTATACTCATTTTACACACACACACACACACACACAAAAAACACACACACACACACACACACACATTATTTTCTTTATAGATGTCCTGAAAATTGCAATTAACAATTTTATTCATCGTAATCTAATTTATTCAATTCAGATTTAATATCAACATGATTAAAAATTACTCCAACATAACTTTATTCCTCTGACTCATCTGTATTTTGTTACCATGCTATATACCTAGCAAAACATTTTAATTGTTTCTTTATAAAGCTGTCTGTAAAATCAAATACATAAGGTAAAAGCATTATAACTAACATATTTTATGTTTTTCAGTGTAGTTAGTTACCTTTACTGTTGTTTTGTGGGTTTGTTGTTTGGGTTTTTTTAAAATTATTATTATTATTCATATGGATACACTTGCTTACTATGTAAAATCTTTTTTTGTAGTTTAAAGTTATTGCTCCCATTTAGTATTTCTTACAGAATAAGTCTACCATAAATACTTTGTCTTAGTTTATCTTATATTTCCTTTCATGCTTGAAGGATAGTTTTGCTGGATATGAAATTATTAGTTTCAACACTTTCAACAACCCATTCCATTCCTATCTACTTTTGGATGAGAAGAAAACTGTTGATCCTATTGAAGAGTTTAATTGTGTCACTTCCTTTTTTCTTCTAAGATTATATTTCTCTTTTGACAATTAGATTATGATCTATCACACTCATTTACCTTTGAGCATATCTTATTTGGAGTTTGTTGAATAACTTGAAGGTATAATTATTGTTTTTCATTAAATTTGGAAACTTTCTAATATTATTTATTTTTCTTTTCATTTATTTGTAAGACTATTATTATGGTTTGTGTGGTAATGCTTACTGGTTTTCTACAGATCTATGAGACATTCTTTTACTTACTCATTTGTTTTTCTGATCCTCAGAGTAATGTCAATGTATTTGTCTTCAGATGCTCTCATTTTTTTTTATCTCCTGACAGCTGAAAACAGTTCAGTCTATTGTTGAGATCTTCTAATAATTTTTTCATTTCTGTTTTAATTTTCAAGTCCAAAATTTCTGTTTTTCTCATTTTATAATATTTATCTCTTTATTTCTAAAGGAGTAGAGATATTAATTTCTGATAAAATAAAATTCAAAGAAAAAAACCATCACAAAGGACAAGGAAGGTCACGACATATGTTTGAAGTGTCAATGGATCAAAAGGACACAACAGTAATAAATATCTATGAATAGATTCTGGTCTCATTTACCTGTGGGGTGGGAAATTCTGAGGTCCCTTTCTGCTGGCCTGCTTCTTCACCTATAAGGATTCCTGTCCCTCACCCTCCATGCTGCCCCAACAATTTCAATGCCACCCTGACCTCTGGTTGTGGTAATAGGGATAAGCTATTGTAGGTAATGTTAAATAGATCTTAGCTGAAAACATGGAAAAACACAGGAAAGTCTATTTGTGTTTCATTGATTATGCAAAGGCATTTGACTGTGTGGATTATAACAAGCTGTGGCTGACTCTAAGAAGAATGGGAATCCCAGAACACTTGATTGTGCTAATGCAAAACCTATACTTGGACTAGGAGACAGTCATCAGAACAGAGCAAGGAAACACCACACGGTTCTAAATATATGCAGAACAGATTATCTGGGAAGCTGGGCTATATGAAGACAAGTGTGGCATCAGGATTGGTGGAAGATTCATCAACAATCTGCATTATGCACATGATACAACCCTGCTTGCTGAAACTGAGGAGGACCTGAAGTGCTTACTTCAAAGGGTCAAGAACTGCAGCCTTCAATATGGATTGAGGCTCAATATCGAGAAGACAAAGATTCTCACCACTGGGCCAATTGGCAGCATCAGGATGGACGGTAACGAGATTGAGATTGTTCACAGCTTTAGTTTGCTTGGCTCCACAGTCAACACTCCTGGCACTAGTAGCCGGGAAGTTAAAAGACAAATTGCCATGGGAAAGTCTGCTGTTAGGGACCTCTACAATTCTGGGACTTAGTCTGACATACTTTGGATATGTTGTAAGGAGAGACGGGTCCTTGGAGAGGGACATCATGCTTGATAGGGTAGAGGGACAGCGCAGGAGGGGAAGACCCTCTATGAGGTGGATTGATTCAGTGACTGGGGTAATCAGGATGGGTGTGTCAGAGGCAATGTGATTGGCACAAGATAGAGCAGGGTTTAGGGCTGTTGTACATAGGGTCACTATGAGTCACAAACGACTCGACGGCACATAACAACAACAACAACAAAGTACTGAAGAGCAATGCTGTCACTCTGGAGATTAATGTGTGCCTGATACAGGCCATGGTCTTTGAAATCACTTGCTATGAGTCAGAGAGCTGAACAATTACTAGGGAGGATAGAAGGAGAATTGATGCCCTTTTGCTGTGGTGCTGGAGAAGAGCATTGAGTGTACCATGGACTGCTAAGAAAACAAACAGTTTCATCCTGGAGAGGGTTAAACCAGGCTCCTCCTTGGAGGCAAGGATTCTGAGGGTTTGTCTATCATACTTTGGACGTGTTGCAAAGAGGGACCGGTCCTTGGAGAAGGACGTCATGCTTTGGAGGGTGGAGGGACAGTGCAGGAGAGGAAGACCCTCTATGAAGTGAATTGATCAAGTGACTGGGGTAATCAGGGTGGGTGTGTTCAAGACAGTGAGATTGGCAGAGGACAGAGCAGGGCTTAGGGCTGTTGTACATAGGGTCACTGTGAGTTGGAAGCAACACGACAGCATATAACAACAGCAACAACCTAACAACAACTATAGAAGTTGGAGACTTCAATACACCACTCTCAAGAAAAGAAAGAACTATCAGAAAGAAACCCAACAAAGATGCTGAAGAATTGAACCACTGTATCAACTTGATATTATAGATATTTATATGTTAATGCTCCCAAAAAAATACTGTACACCTTTTTCTCCTATGTACATAGAACATTTTCCAGAATATATCACATTTTAGGTCAAAAGGTAAACATCAATAAATTTAAAATAAATAGAAATAACACAAAGCATCTTCTCAGACCACACTTGTTACAAAATTAGAAATTATTTACAAGAGGGTAAAAGAGAAAAAAAATCATACACTTGAAAGCTAAACAACACCTTGCTTGAACATGACTGGGTACTAGAAGAAATAAAAAATACAATTAAGAAAGTTTCTTGAAACACATGACATGAAAACACCACTTATCAAACCTCTTGGAAACAGTCAAAGCAGTAATCAGAGGTCAATTTATAGCAATGAGCATCAAAAAGCAGGAAAAATTTACCATTGACTCTCTTAGCCAAAACCTCAAACAAATTAAAATGAATAGCAAGAAAATGCAACACCTCTTAAAAAAACCTGAAATTATAAAAATTAGGGCAGAAATAAATGAAATAGGAAACGGAAAATCAATCTAAACCATCAACAAAAAAAAATGGAGTCAGTTCTTTGAAAAAGTCGATGAAATCAACAAACTATTAGCCAAACTAACAAAAGAAAAGAAGGAAAAGACACAAAGAATCTGCTTAAAAGATGAAATGGGTAATGTCACAACAGGACCAACTAAAAGACTAACAATAGAATATTATGAAAAACTGTACTAAAACAAATATGAAAACCTTGAGGAAATAGATAAATACTTCGAAATTCACAACCTACCTAAACTGACACAAACCAAAATTAAACACCTGAAAAGACCCATTAAAAAAAATTGAAAAAGTAATAAAATAACTTCCATCCAAAAAAGCCCTGGACCAGATATTTTTACAAGTGAAGTTTATCAAACATTCAGAGAAGAACTATTACCAATTCTACATAAACTATTTCAGAAAATAGAAAAAAATGGATAGAATTTCCCCAGGTGCATTCTATGAAGCAAACATATCCTTGATATCAAAGCCAGGTAGAGACACCACCAAAATAGAAACCTATAAGCCAATATCTCTCATGAACATAGATGCAAAAATCCTGAATAAAATCCTGGCCTATAGAATCCAATGATACATAAAAAGAAATAATTCTCCATGACCAAGTGGGATTCATAACAGGTATGCAAAGATGGTTCAACACAAGAAAATTAATCAGTATAATTAATCACATTGAAAGAGCAAAGAACAAGAACAACATGATCCTACCAACTTTGACAAAATCCAGCACTCTTTCCTGATCAAAAAACTCTACAGAATAGGATTAGAGGGGAATGTCTTCAATATAGTACAAAGTATATGCAAAACTGAGAGCCAGCATTTTTCTCAGTGGAGAGAGATTTAAGGCATTCCCTTTGAGAACAGGAACTAGGCAAGGATGCCCACTATTACCTTACCTATTCAATACTGTATTGGAAGTCTTAGAGATAGAAATAAGACAAAAGAAGGAAATAAGAGGTATTCAAATTGGCAAAGAGGAGGTAAAATTATCTCTATATGTAGATGATATGATAGTATACTTAGAAAACCCTAAAGACTCAGCAAGTAAAATAATGGACATAGTTGACCAATTCAGCAAAGTGGCAGGATAGAAGATCAACATACAAAAATCAATTGGATTTCTCTACAGTGAAAAAGAGAATACAGAATTGAAGCTAAGAAAAACAATACCCTTCACAATAGCTAATCACAAGATTAAATATTTGAGAGTAAATCTAACCAGAAGCACAAAGGATCTAGCCAAAGAAAATTACAGAACATTATTACAAGGAAGAAAAAGAGAGCTGGAGAAGAGGAAGAATATCCCTTACTGATGGATAGGAAGACTCAATACTGTGGAAATGTCAATACTATCAAAGGCAGTTTACACATTCAATGCAATCCCAACACAAATACCAATACCATTTTTCAACAAGATGGAAAATGCAATCTCCAATTTCATTTAGAATAGAAAGAGACCCCGAATAAGCAAAGCTGCAAGGGGTGGGCAGGGGGAAAAATGCAACAATGAATTAAAGGAAATCCAAAGTCTCTCTAAACGTTCATTAAAATTAATAATAAAAAGAAAAAGAAAAAAAAGAGACAACAAGGTACAAGACATCTTACTCCCTGATTTCAAATCCTACTACACTTCCATGGTGGTCAAGACAGTGTGACACTAGTACAATTACAGACACATAAATGAATAGAATATAATTGAGAATCCAGAAGTCAGCCCATCTACCTATGGTTAACTGATTTTTGACAAGGAGATTAAATCAGTCAAGTGGGGAAATGACAGTCTTGTTAACAAACGGTGTTACATAAATTGGAAAAACTATCTGTAGAAATCTTAGGCAAAATCCACACCTCACTCCATACACAAAAACAAACTCAAAGTTTATCAAGGACCTAGTACTAAATCCAAGGGCTGTGAAAAGGTTTGGAAGAACTGTAGAAGTCCATGAACAGTATTCCAGGTGTCCTGCAAACCTACAATCAGGAAATGATAAGACAGATAAATACGACTTTTTAAGAATTAAAACCCTATGCATATCCAAAAACTTCTCCAACAGGGTAAAAAGGGATGCCAAGACTGGGGAAAAATATCTGGCAATAGCCTTTCTGATAAGGGATTTATATCTAGAATTTATAGAATACTCGAATACTCGAGCACCATCACAAGATAAAGGTAAACAACCCAATTGCAAAATGTCCACAAGATATAAACAGACACTTCATCAAAGAAAACATGCAGGTGGCAAACAAACACATGAAGAAGTGTTCAAAATCCCTAGCTCTAAAAGAGATGCAAATCAAAACAACTTTGAGCTATTATCTCACTTCAGTAAGAATAGCAAAATTCAACAGAGTAGCAAACAATTGCTTTCAAGGTTGTGGAGAAACTGAAACCCTAAGACACTGTTGGTTAGAGTGCAAAATGTTGCAACCACTATGAAAGGTAATATGGCTCTTTCTCAAAAAGTTGGACATAGAAATATAATTAGATCCAGCAATTTCACCCCTGGGAATATACTCTAAAAAGCCAGACCTGCCACCCAAGTAGATATATGCACACCGATGTTTATTGCTGCTATGTTCGCAATAGCAAGGAGTTGGAAAGAACAAGTTCCCGTCAACAAACGAATGGATGGAGAAGCTGTGGTATATTCATACAATGGAATATTATGCTGCATTGAAAAATAAGAAACTCATGAATAATATACAAAATGGGTAAGCCTGGAGGACATTATGTTGAGAAATATTTCAGTCACAAAAAGACAAATACTGCATAGTGCAACTGTTGTAAAACAGGACTGACATTGGGGTGGGAGAAACCCAAGAAAAGAGGGGATTAATAATTTATACTGCATTGAAACAGATAAGGGAGATAACTGTTTAAAAGGAATATATGATTAGGTATTATTTTCACGGCAAGATTCCAGAAAAAGAAATGCACAATAATGTGGACTATGGACTTGGAGGGGGGACTGGGGGACTGTATAACAATGAAAGAATTTTTTTTTCTTTTTCAAAGAGAAAAGTGAACTAGGAGGAGGGGAAGGCTGGGAGGAAAATGCGATAATGAATGATGAGAAAAAAAATTAAATGGGAAGAATATGCTGTTAAAAAAAGATAATGTATATCAAATTTAAAAAAAAAAAACAAACCAACAACCATAAAACATATTAGGGAAAAATTGCTTGATACTCTAGATTGACTGAACAGTGACTCCTAAGATTATAGAAGACTACAGAAGAAACTAAAGAGTGGTCATGTAAAACTCCTTTTGTTTAACTAATTAACATGCAATACATTTATAGCTATTGCTGGTAAGCACCACTGAGTCAGCTCCAACACATGGCTGACCCTCAAAAGGTTTTTCCGATGCTTTAAATGGCTTGGGAGGAGATACCCCATTTTTTTCCTGCTGAGTTGTTGGATTTGAACCACTTGGGTAAGGAGCTATGAACCAATAGATAGGAAGTTCTAGTGGTCTAGTGGTAAAAAGCTATACTGCAAGGTCAAAGGTACATGGTTCAAATCTACCAGCTACTCTTCGTTCTGACTCAGTGCCACACAACTACCACCACCACAACAGCCATCATGTTTGGGTTAGCTTATTACTAAGCCACTAGAGCAGAACAGTCATAAAATTACTATAAAAGTTCAGAAATGCAGGTGAATGTCAATCCACATTATCTAGGAGAGCAGTTATAGACTAGATCTTATAGTTAATATTGATACAATCTACCCATTAATTTATGATTCTAGAAGAGGACACTTATTACCTGAAGATTATCTGATGACAATAATAACCTCTAAGAAAATTAAATTTCAAGAACCATCATGTATATCTATCTCCATAATAAAATTTTCAGTTTTAGAGTCAATCTCAAATAGTTAACCAAGGCATTTCCATTAATTGTATCTTTTGTTTAAAATTGTTATTGTTATTTTGTGAAATCAAGTCAACAATGATTCACAGCAACCTTATGAATAATGGCTCTGAAACATGTTCTGTCCTAAGCCAATCTCACCATTTTGGACACCCTTGACCCCATTGCTATAGCCACTGTGTCAATTCATCTAGTCAAAGGTTTTCTACTCTCATGGTGGCCCTGCACCTTTCAAAGTTTAATGTCCCTCTCCAAGGACTGGCCCCTCCTGATAATATGCCCCAAGTTTGTAAGATAGAGCTTCACCATCCTTGCCTCTAAGGCGGGTCCTGGTTTAACTTTTTCTAGGACAAATCTGAGCATTCACATTAAGACAGACTAGGAAGAAGGATTGGCCATCCACTTCTGAAATAGCAGGCCTCTGAAAGTACAACAGAACACATGCAGAGAAGAGAAAGGGCAACTGAGGTTGAGCTTTCAAGTATGTAAATACAAAGGAAGAGGAACTGTTGTAAGCAGACACTAGTGATTGGGACATGGAATGTGAGAACCATGAATGTGAATGTAGGAAAATTAGATATTGTTAAGGAAGAAATGGAACGCACAAATATTGACATACTAGGCATTGGTGAGATGAGATGGACTAGCATGGGGCATTTTGAGTCAGATGATCATATGATATTTTACTCTGGAGATGAAAGGGGAGGAAAAATGGAGCTGCTTTCATAGTTAAAAAAGTCATTGCTAGATCCATCCATATGCATACAAGGAAGTCCAGTGAATACCACTATCATTCAGATACATGGATCAACAACCAGAGCCAAGGAAGAGGATATAGAAGATTTTTACCAACTTTTACAATCAGAGATCAATCAAACATGCAATCAAGATGCATTGATAATAATGGGTGACTGGAATGCAAAAGTTGGGAACAAAGAAGAAGATTCAGTAGTTGGAAAACATGGATTTGGTGACAGAAATGGAGCTGGGGAGAGAATGATTGAATTTTGCACAGTCAATGACGTATTCATAGCAAATATATTTTTTAAGAGACATAAATGCAGGTTATAAACTTGGATTTCACCAGATGGTATGCGTAGGAATCAGATCGATTATATTTGTGGAAAGAACCACTGGAGAAGCTCAATATCAGCTGTGAAAACTAGGCCAGGGGCTGATTGTGGAACAAACCACCAACTACTCATATGCAAATTCAAGCTAAAGCTGAGGAAAATGAAACCAAATCCAAGGCAAGCAAAATATGACTTTGGTTCTATATCACCTGAATTTCAGAGCCATCTCAGGAAAGGTTTTGAGGCCTTGAACACTAATGAGCGAAGACCAGATGAGTTGTGGGAGGATATCAAGGGTATCATCCAGGAAGAGTGCAAATGCTTATTGCAAAGACAGAAGAGGAAGCGAAGACCAAAATGGATGTCAGAAGAGACTCTGAAAATTGCACTGGAGCTCACAGAAGCCAAAGCACAAGGAAGAATTCAAGATATTAAAGACTTGAATAGAAGATTTCAAAGGGCAGCATGGGATGACAAAGCAAAATATTACAATGAAATGTGCAAAGAGTTGGCATCAAAAGGGCCAAACTAACTCAGCATTTCTTAATCTCAAGGAACTGAAGAACAAATTCAAACCTTGAGTTGCTATAATCAAGGATGCTTTCAGCAGAATGTTAAATGATCCAGGAAATATTAAAAAATGATGGAAGGAATATACTGAGTCACTGTATAGAAAGGAATTGGCAGACACAGAAGAATTTCATGAAACAACATATGGGCAAGAACCTATGGTGATGAAAGAAGAAGTTCAAGCTGCTTTAAAGGACATACTTCACCTAACAGATGCTGCCCTGGGTGTGTTCACCAAGTTATGTCAAGAAAACTGGAGAACAACTACTTGGCCAACTGACTGGAAAAGATCTATATTTGTTCCTATCCCAAAGAAAGGTGACCCAACAGAGTGTGGAAACTATAGACCAATCTCACTGATTTCACATGCAAGCAAGATTTTACTGAAGATTATCCAAAAATGACTGGAACAGCACATCAGCAGAGAACTACCAGAAGTCCAGGCTGGGTTTAGAAGGGGTCATGGTACTAGGCATATTGTAGCTGATATTAGATAGATCTTAGCTGAAAGCAGAGAATACCAGAGGAATGTCTATCTGTGTTTCATTGACTATGCAAAGGCATTTGACTGTGTGAATCATAACAAACTGTGGCTGACTCTGAGAAGAATGGGAATCCCAGAACACTTGATTGTACTAATGTGAAACCAATATTTAGGCCAGGAGGCAGTCGTCAGAACAGAGCAAGGGAACACTGCATGGTTCAAAACTTTGAAGGGTGTACGCCAGGGATGCATCCTATCTCCATACCTTTTCAACCTATACACAGAACAGATTATCTGGGAGGCTGGGCTCTATGAGGAGAAATGTGGGGTCAAGATTGGGGGATGATTTATCAACAATCTGTGTTATGCAGATGACACAACCCTGCTTGCTGAAGCTGAAGACGACCTGAAGCACCTGCTGCAGAGGGTCAAGGACTGCAGCCTCCAATATGGATTGAGGCTCAATGTCAAGAAGACAAAGATTCTCACCACTGGACCAATTGGCATCAGGATGGATGGTGAAGAGATTGAGATTGTTCACAGCTTTCGTTTGCTTGGCTCCACTGTCAACACTCTTGGCACCAGTAGCCAGGAAATTAAAAGGCGCATTGCAATGGGAAAGTCTGCTGTTAGGGACCTCTCCAAAGTACTGAAGAGCAATGGTGTCTCTGGAGACTAAGGTGCTTTTGATACAGGCCACGGTCTTCACAATCACTTGTTATGCATCAGAGAGTTGGACAATGACTGATAGAAGGAGAATTGATGCCTTTGAGCTGTCGTGCTGGAGAAGAGTATTGAGAATACCATGGACTGCTAGGAAAACAAACAGATTCATCCTGGAGAGGGTTAAACTGGGTGGCTCCTTGGAGCCAAGGATTCTGAGGCTCCATCTAACATATTTTGGACATGTTCTGAGGAGAGACTGGTCCTTGGAGAAGGACATCATGCTTGGGAGGTGGAGGGACAACGCAGGAGGGGAGGCCCTCTATGATGTGGAATATGACTGGGATAATCAGGATGGGAGTGTCAAAGACAGTGCGATTGGCACAGGACAGAGCAGAGTTTAGGGCTGTTTTACATAGGGTCGCTATGAGTGGCAAGTGACTTGACAGCACATTACAACAACAACAACAACAGGACATATCAATTTGTTCTCTTAATACGCCATGAGTTAACCAATAACCTTCTCCAGCATCACTCTTGAAGACATAGATTGTGGTTTTTTGTTTGTTTGTTTTTTGTCATCCTCAGTCACTGTCCAGCTTTCAGATGGATAGTCAGCAACTGAAAAGACTTTGATTTGGATCAGGTGCACATTATTCTTTAGACTAATACTGTTGTTCTTAAGCACTCTGCAGACGTCTTTGACAGCAGATTTTCCCAATGTAACTCATCTTTTGATTTTCTGACTGTAGTCTGTTTTAAATTAGAAGGTTGGAATTACAAGGTATGCCTTCATCTGTTGTAAATACAGTTAACATCAATTAGTCATCACTGTGTTCTTTATCTTGATATGTGTTTCTACTCACATGTTAACATTATTAAGTATCTGATTTTTCATTAGAAATTCATCAAGCAGCTGCAATGTGCTCCAGACTGTAGTCTATAATCTATGTTCCTTTCAGATAATCTATATCTTGATTATAGATCTATAATCTATATCTATCTCATTCATCTACCAATCCCTGTTCTTCATAACACTCATGCCTTTCTATCATTGCAGATGTACAAATGTCATTTGACCAACATAATAGGAAAATATGACCAATAGAATAAAAAAAAATGGAAATACAACAAAGCATCACTACTAACTGCCCCATTCTAGCATAAGAGTCCTTGTTTTAATTGATATCTATTTATAAATATTAAAGCACCTTGGTTACATGTTTGATTGATTTCTGACTGCAACAGTGCATAAAAATCATATACTTCCTCCACTTTGACTCTGGTTGTAGGCATATAAATTTGAATGATAGTGATATTAACAAGTCTTTCTTGTATGCATATGGATATTTCCTGTAACTCACAATATTATATTTCAAGATGGATCTAGAAATGGCCTTTTAAGTGATGAAAATGACCCCATTTGTTCACACTTTATCATCTCCAGCATAATAGATCAGATGATTGTGAGATTCAAAATGTCCCATGCCAATCCATCTCATTTTGATAATACTGAATATGTCAATATTTTTGTGTTCCATTTCTTTCTTTACAATGTCCTGTTTTCCTGCATTCATGCTTCTCACATTCCATGTACCAATTGTTAATTTCTTCTTACAACTGTTTCTCCTCCAAATTTGAGGGCTCCACTTCAGTTGTTGTATCTGTCAGTCTATTCTAAGTGTGCTTTGCTGTACATAGAGTTTTCAAAGGCCAGTTATTTTTGAGAGCGGGTGGTCAGTTCTTCCTCCTAGTCTGTCTTAATTTGAATGTTCACTGTTAGAAAAATATCTGACAGGCAAGTATTTTTACCCAGTAGATAAAAGACAATTCTCTTACAGAAATAGCCAATACATTCACTGCCCATCCCCAACGTTACACTTGTGTGACTTGTCTCTACCCTTTCCCTGCTACCTCCCCATTCCTTGCACACCTGGCTACCTGGTCAAAACCTACCTTTCCCAGCCACCTCTCAATATTATCACTTGTCACTTCTGTGATGTCTTGCACTACACATTGCCATTGGTCTCTTGTGCTGTTGTCAATCTCTTGTTTAGGAGAATGTAAGTCCAGACCCCATGTACCAACTTCAGAGAAAGTTTTTTGCTTGAGGGTATACTGCGGGAAGATTATGGCCAAGAGCTTCTGCTAGGTTCTGTGACTATCTGTTAATATTGTTGACACAATATTATAATTCCAAGGTCTATGCATGTCTCTTCTAGATCTGATGTTGTAGTGGTGTTTGATCAAGGAGATTAGAGAGTGTTCTCAGATCTCACCTTGTGTGACTCTGTGGATTCCTGATTCTGTGTGTGTGAAGATGCCACCCATTTCAAAAGCCAGACCCTGAAGTAGATTTGAGACTGAAGATATCCTTTCCTGAAAGATGAGATTAAGGTAGCTGACACCCTTTGGAAGAAAGGCATTACCTGATCAAGGAGATTAGAGAGAGCTCTCAGAAATGAGGCTGGGGAAAGAATGATAGAATTATGTACAATCAATGATTTAATCATAACAAATACATTTTATAAGAAACATAAACACAGGCTATACACATGGATTTCACCTGAGGGGATGCATAGGAATCACATTGATTATATCTGTGGAAGGAACCATTGGAGAAGTTCAGTATCAACAGTTAAAACTATTTCAGGTGCTCATTGTGGAACATACTATCAACTGTTCATATGTAAGTTCAAATTAAAACTAAAGAAGGTTAAAGCATAGCCACAGGAATCAAAATTTGACCTTGAGTCTATCTCTCATGAATTTAGAAACTAACTCAGGAATAGGTTTTAGGCCTTAAACACAAATGTTCAAAGACCTGATAAGTTGTAGGAAGATATCAAGAATATTGTTCCAGAAGGATGCAAAAAGTAATTACAAATAAGGAAGAAGAAGAAAAGTCCAAAATGTCAGAATAGACTTTGGATATTGTACTAGGGCACTGAGAAGCCAAAGCAAGGGTAAGAAATCAGGAAGTTAAGGAGCCAAATAGAAGATTTCAAAGGCTGCTTGGGAAGACAAGGCAAAATATTATCATTAAATGTGCTTGCTCAGCATTTCTTAAGCTGAAAGAAATAAAGAATAAGTTCAAACCACAAGTTGCAAAGTTTAAGGATGCTATGGACAGAATATTGAATGATTCAAGAAGTACTAAAAGCAGAGGGAGGAAGTATACATAGTCATTGTACCTTAAAGAATTGGTTGACACAGAAGAATTTCCAGAAACAACATATGAGTAAGGGCAATGATGATGAAAGAGGAAGTGTAGGTTGCTCTGAAGGACTTGTCAAAAAATAAAGGCCCAGAAATTGAAGGAATACCAATTGATGCATTTCAGCAAACAGATGCTGCCCTGCATGTGCTCACCAAGTTGTGCCAAGAAATAAGAAGACAACTACATGGACAACAAGAAAACAAAAACAGGTGTCCTGACAGAGTGTGTAAATTATTGAACAATATCACTAATATCACACATTAGCAAAATCCTGCTGAGGATTATACAGAAAAGATTTGATCAGTACATTGACCAAGAACTACCAGAAATACAAGCTGGATTTGGAAGAGGTCGTGGCACTAGGTACATTATTGTCAGTGTAAGATGGATCTTGGAAGAAAGCAGAGAGTACCAGAAGAATGTCTATCTGAGTTTCATTGACTATGCAAAGGCATTTGACTGTGTGGATCACAAAAAATTGTGGCTAACCTTGAGGAAAATGGGAATCTCAGAATATTTGATCATGCTTATACAAAACCTACACTTGCACCAAGAAGCAGAGCAAGGAAACACTGCATGATTTAATATAGGGAAAGGAGTCTGTGAGGGATGCATCCAGTCCCTGTATCTTTTCAATCTGTGTGCAGAATAGATCATTTGGGAGGTAGGGTTTTATGAGGAGGAGGGTGGCATCAAGATTGAAGGAAGATTCATTAACAACCTACAATATGCAGATGACACAACCTTGCTTGCTGAAACTGAAAAAGACATGAAACACTTGCTGCAGAAGGTCAAGGACTGTAGTCTTCAATATGGATTGAAGCTCAACATCAAGAAGACAAAGATTCTCACAACTGGGTCAATTACAGCACCGTATTAGATGGAGAAGAGATTGAGGTTATTAGCAAGTACAGCTTTCTCAGATACAAAATCAGCATTCTTAACACCAGCAGTCAGGAAATAAAAAGATTAACTGCATTGGAAAACTCTACTGTCATGGACCTCTCCAGAATACTGAAGAACAACGATGTCAGTCTTGATACAAAGGTATGCCTATCCCAGGCCATGGTCTTCTCAATTACTTGTTATGCTTCAGAAAGTTGGACAATGACTAAGGATGACAGAGAAAGAATAGATGCCTTCGAGTTGTGGTGCTGGAGAAGAGTCTTGAATGTACCTGGACTGCCAAGAAAACATATAGTTCTGTTGGAGAGGGTGAAAGTAAGTCTGTCCTTGGAGGCTAGGATTTTGAAGCTCCACCTCACTTACTTTGGGTATGAGGCCAGAAGAGATTGGTCCTTGCAGAAGGACATCATGTTCAGAAGGATGGACGGACAGCACAGAAGAGGGAGACTCCGGATGAGATGGATTGATACATTAAGTGGGGCAATGGGGTTGGTGTATTGGAATTAGTGAGACTGGCTCAGGACAAGGAAGGATTCAGAGCTGCTGTATATAGGGTTGCTATAAATAGCAGGTGACTCAATGGCACATTAACAACAACATAGTATGACAGGTTTGGAAGCAAGAGTGGCATCCACTTCCTAAATAACATGCCTCTGGAAACTCTATGTATTTTGATAAATGTCAATAGTTGTAGAAGGGCTTCAGGCCTTTTGTTCATAGGATCACTATGGTTCATGCTTGACTCGAAGGCAATCATCAACAACAGCATTTATAAATATTTACCTCTCTGAACATCTGGGCTCCCCTCCTCGCCCATGCAACTTAGAAACCTGGCTTATATCTGTTTGAGTCTATTGTTCTGTTCCACATTAGCTCTTAAAATGGATTCTGAAGTATTTCATTTTAACAGAGAATTTAATACACAATTGTAAAAAATTAAACTTTAAAATGGCACTTTTACCACACAAATGACTTAAGAAGTTAGAAGAAAGAGTAGAGGAAGCTCTTCTGGATGTGAGCCCACTGCACTGGCCCACATAGCTGTGTCACTGGCATATCTTAGCCTTTAATAAAAGAGTTTTTATGCACCATCCTGCTTATCTCTGTGTTCACAGGTGTGTGAAAGACTATCATCTTTGGAATAAAACACCGATGGCACCATGACAATAAAAAGTGGTGATTCTCATCTATCTTTGCCTGAGGAAAAGAAGGCTTGAGAACACGTAGAAATAGAACATGGAAGAGAAAGAAATGGCCATAAGCGAAGTTTAAATTGTTGCCAATTTGGGTCAGCAGAGGATGTGTGCCCCAAATAAAGCTACGAGGCATTGACCTTGGACTCTAGCAACTGCACCCATTGATGTGACAAGATGGTCCAGTCCAAGGCCCTGCTTGGCAAAAACGTAACTGTGACCTAAATTAAAGAAGCAGAAAGACACATTAAAAAAGCAAGATAAGAATCTAATCGCATCTTTCTGGAAAGAGGGAGAAAGATATTGCTAATAGAATAGATTGAGGAGAAAGGACAAAAGTACAAAGAAATACCCTGAAGAGTAGACGAGTTCACTTTAAATACAAAGTTCAGAAAACTGGGTCAAGAGTTCATTTATTTTGCTGTTATATTAGTTTTATATTCTCTGGTATAGAATACAACCCAATAAATAGGACAAGCTCTTCTTTCTTAAATAAAATGAAAACATTTTACCTTAAAAGAGTAGTTCTAATGGTTCTACACCTTTCTCTTCATTAAAACATTAAACGAATTCTGACCTAAAGCTTTATTTCTGGCAAACCAATGCTACTATCAGAATAAGGCAACGGAAGGATTTAGAGCTGAGAATAGAATCTTTCCACCAGTTTGTATGTTCCTCAGCATGTTTGCCTGAGTGTCATCCTGACAGAAGGAAGACTGTAACACTAAACAGAATGCCAGGAAGGCTTGAATGAGAGTATTTTATTTAGGAGAACAATGACCACCTGAGCAAACAGACAACCCAAAATTGGGCCTGATTTGAAATAGCATAACTTCTCCTCAGACACTTAACCTCCTGGTAAGCCTGCTACCTGTTAAACAGGGTATCACAACCTTGGAATCTATTATAAAAGATTTCCTCAATTCTGAAATGGAAAGAAAACACACATTCACAGACACACGAAACAGGCTCAAATATACTAAAGGGCATTTATGCCCTCGTATCTGGCATGCTTATATGCTTTTTAGTCAAGCGTTCTGAATGTGGATGGGAGGTGCATCGTGGGAACAGTGGGGTGTAATGAATTTCACTGCGGTAGACTGAGGTTTATATCAGACCAAAACACATCCAAAAGAGAAAGGTCTATACATGCGCAGATCGCACACATTTTACTAGGTTTCTCCCTCTCCACAATTTCACCTTCCCAAGTTTGAATTTATAGGCTTCGGTTTCATAGTGCAATTACTAAGTTTAATATCAGAGACGAGAACAGCTTTGGTTTTTTGAGTATGTTTAGTGTTTATTTAAGGGAAACAATCTCCAATGAAGTTTCATTTTCTCTTTATTTTCACTGGGGTGGGTGGGTGGGGTGGATGAATGCTGATGTTTATGGAGTTTAAGAGTCTGGCAGCTCCAGGAACTGCAGAACTTTGTTTATCCAGAGTCCAGTTTCAATCCAGAGGGTGCCAATGCAAACTTCTCCAGACCACCATGCCAAAAATGTTAGCCGTGTCTTGGAGAAGCAGCCTTCCCAAGAAGGGAGAGACGCTCAGAGCCAACTTAGGAGAAAGCTCACGCACTAACTGTGCTGTCTGAGGCACAGCAGTTTTGTTTTGTTTTTTTAAAATATGCTTTTTATCAGATTTTCCTCATATTTTTTATCACAGTAAGAACCTGCCATCCCCAGCTAAGCTGACTGACTGTGTCCTCTCCCAGCATCCGCCTTTGATATTCATGTCTCCAGGACAGCTCCATCCCTTTCACTTACACTCTTGCTGAGGTCTCTTCATGCACCCACTATTACTACAGTTACAGCATCTGTCCTCCAACTGGGAAGGAATCTTTAGCTCATCAGGATCACCTGAATATCTCCTAACTGTGGGTGCCTTCAGAAAGGCAATGCTGTCAGCACTTTCTTTCCATTCTGGAGACATTACGTCTTCTCAGCCCTTGGGGTGTTTCATTCTAACAGCTGGAAATTCCTGAATCTCAATACAATTTGCTCCTTCCTTCTAGTGCTTAGTAACAAGGCCAAATTTTTAAGGCAGTTTTTAATGAACCCATAGCCAGTGTGTTAAAAGTGCTAGTTGAGTTTTTCCACAAAGCTAATATAACAAGATTGTTGTCGTAGACATCCTGTGAAGACTAAGAAAGGTAGGAGGTTGGAGAGGTGAAGGGGGAGGATGCAGTTGATATAGTTGGTATGTTACTAAAATGACCCACATTTGAAGATCCCTTATTGCATTTATATCTAGCATACATATTGAATATGTACAGAGAGAAAGGATACAACTCTGACTCATACTTGCCCTGATTTTAAAGAATACAGTGTTCTCTTGTTCCATTTTGACAACAGCTTCTTGGTCTAGGTATAGATTTTGTATGAGCATCATTAAATGCTCCGGGATACAAACTTGATGCACATCTTTCCTGATTTTAAACCATATGAGGTTCCCTTGCTCCATTTGGACAATGGCTTCTTGGTCTAGGTATAGGTTTCATCTGACCATAATTAAATGTTCCAGGATTCTCAATCTTTTCAATATTAGCCATAGTTTGATGTGATCCACATCATCAAATGTCTTTTCATACTGAATAAAACAGAGATATACATTCTTCTGGTATTCTTTGCTTTTAGCCAAGATCTATCTGACACCAGAAATGATATCTCTGTGCCACAGCTTCTTCAAAGCACAGGCTGAACTTCTGGCAGTTTCTGTCAGTGAACTGTTCCAGTCATTTTGGATGATCTTCACCAATATTTTACTTGCATGTGATATTATTTTGTTCTATAATTTCCACTTTCTGTTGAATTACCCTTCTTGGGAATGGGAACAAATATTTCCAGTCAGTAGTTCAGACAGCTGTCCACAAAATAACCTGACGTTGGCTGGTTAGTGTGTGTGTCCAGGGCTGCATCTGTTAGTTGAAACCTGTCAATCAGTATCCCATCTATTTC
>NW_006399974.1:2447854-2452644 GCF_000299155.1 Elephantulus edwardii | reverse complement strand
TCTTCAATCAGCTTGAACTATTTCCTTTGTAAGTATTGGCTTTTTTTCATATGGTGCTTCCTGAAATTTTACAATGGTGATCAATTCTTTTTGGAACAGTGACTGTGTCTTCGCTCCATTTTCTTTTAATGCTTCCTGGATCATTCAAGGTTTTGCCCAGGGTATCTCTCATAAGGCAACTCAAGGCTTCATGATTTTTAGTTCTTCTTGCTTTAGAAATATGGAACAATTTCTTCTCTTTTTGTACTCTGACTCCAGCTCTGGCTGTTTCTGTATAATGTTCTACTTTGTCTTCTCAATCTGTCCTTTGAAATCTTCTGTTCAACTCTTTTACTTCAGCATCTATTCCCTTTGTCTTGGCTTCTTGATGCTCTAATGCAATTTTCATAGTCTCTTCTGACATTCATTTTGTTGTTTGTTTCCCCCTCTGTTTTTGCAATGATCTTTTGTTCTCTTCATGGATGGTAATACTTGATTTCATCCTACAGCTCCTCTGGTCTTTGATCATTAGTGATCAAGGCCTCAAATCTGTTCTTTAGAATAGACACAAGGTTGTATTTTAGTTTGTGCAGATTTGTTTTAATCCTCTTCATTTTCAGTTCACAAGTAATTGATGGTTTGTTACAAAGTCAGCAACTGGCCTGGTTCTGACTGTTGATAGCGAGCTTCTCCTATGATTCTTTCTGCCAATGTAACCAGTGTGACTCCTGTGCAGTCTATCAGATGAGATTCAGGTGTAAAGTCATCTTTAGTGTTTCTCAAAAAGGTATTTGTTATAAATAAATCATTAAATGTACAAAATTCAGTCATTCACTCTTCAGTCTCATTTCTGTCACCAAGTTTATACTTTCCGACTACCATTCCTTCATGACTGTTTTCAACTCTTGCATGCTAGTCACTAATATCTATCCATGCATCATGATTGCAAGTTTGCTCAATTTTGAACAGAAATCAATAGAAAGCCTCAATTTCTTCTTCTTTGGCTTTAGTTGTTGGGACATGCATTTGATTGATAGTCATTTTAACCAATCTTCCTTGTATATGGATGTATAGTATCCTGTTATGGCATTATACTTAGGAATAGACATTAATGTTGTCTTTCTAATTATGAATGTAGCACTATTTTCCTCAGTTTTTTAATCCTAGCTTAGTAACTATATAATTGTGTGGTTCAAAGTGTCCCAGAAAATATTTTCTTATCAGAGTCAAAGTCATGATAAATGGAAAGCACAAATACATACATTGAACATGCATGGCAGTACTAAATCTATTAGCTATCATGCATTCTGCTGTTGTTGTTTTGTGCCGTTGGGTCAAAACCGACTCAGACGTGACTCTCCAGTGGGTTTTCAGAGGCGGTTAATCACACAGGAGAAGATTGCCCATTCTTCTCCTACAGAACAGCTGGTGGATTTGAATCACATGCTTTTGTGATTGCAGTACAAGTGTCTTATCACTAGGCCATCAGAGTTCTATAAAATGTTCTAGCACCATGGTAAATACTCAAAATGAAATGAAGTGTTGGGAATGAAACATTTACAATCTTGTCAATGATGTTAACTGAAATCTAAAAATATTTTAGAATCAACTGAAAATAGTTTTGAATTTCAGATCTGACATTTACAAACTATGCTTTGTAAAATTCTACATCTTTTCCCCCCTCATCTAAAGAAAAAACTTTTCTTTGTATTCTCTGTACTAGGTAAGTGAGGACAAACTAATTTGATACCTAAAGGTATGTTAAAACATGCTTGCCACTGTGTATGGCACTTTATAATGGAGATTATTTAAATATGAAAACTACTTCGTATAATCTTTATTTTTCCTATGAAAGACTGCGGCTGTTGTCTCTTGAGCACATTTCTAAGAGCATAAAGTCCAAGAAATTATGAGAATTAAAGCAACAAAGATCAAATTTGAAGATTAAGCTTAAATCTTGCGTTTTACTTTTTTCATACTGTATTTGGGACTAGTTACTGTCATGTTATGAAAAATATGCAGAGAAACCACCCAATTTCTGGTTTTTCTCTCCCTTCTCACTAAAATAAAAAACAGGAAATAATAAAATTTACATTATAGGTGACAATTGCTCAGTGTTAGCAAAATTTTATTTTTTTCAAACATTAATGAAAAACTGTACATAAAACTGTCAATTACTAGGGAGGAGGAGGTACATACCATTCTAAAAAGATGTTAAATAGTTACAAATGCCTAAAGAATTTTATTATGAGTTTGTATTTTTATTTCAGTACTTTCAGAAGTACTCAAATTCTATTTCATGTCAAAATTGATTTGTCTGTGTCCTCCTACAAATTCCTCACATGTTTGGAATCCAAAACCATAATTTTAGGGCTAGAGGATGTTTTACAAACCATTTAGCAAAATCCCTTGATGGAGAAATTGAGACACAGAGAAGTCAATGTTTTGTCACCTACTATCAAAATGATGGTCAAACCCAAAGGCAGACTTAGAATCTAGGATCCCAACTATTTATCCCATTTAATTTAGTTGTTGTTGTCATTGTTATGTGATGTTGCGTTGCCTACGACTAAAGTGACCCTATGTACAGCAGCTTTGAAACCTGCCCTCTCCTGTGCCAGTCTCACTGACTCTGACATACCCACCGCCATTGCCCCAGTGACTGTATCATCCATCTCATCCGGGGTCTGCCTTTCTTGTGCTGTCCCCTCACCGTTCTGAGCAGGATGTCCTTCTCCAAGGATCAGTCTCTCCTGCCACATGGCCAAATATGTAAGATGGAGTAAAATAATTTTATTAAAGTTAAACAAATGACAACCGTAACTTTTAGTTTAGATTCTTTTTTAAGATTTGCATGTATAGAACAGTTGTTTTTCCCCCTTTTAGATAACATAACTACAACTTGCACAGGTTTCTTCAGATGAATAGTGACACCTAGTAAGTGAAAAGCTTTTACAAATGGCATCCAACTGTAGGAACTGTTTCCAAGTAGATATATAGGCTATATTTCCTGTTTTTGTCTTATTATTGTAACACTCACTTTGTAGCAAATCTGTAGGGAGTTGGGATGCTAGTCCAAAAGCTGGTCCTCTCTGACAGTTCCAATCCACCAGTATCTTCGAGGGATAAAGATGGGCAAAACCCCACTGGAGAGTCGGTTAGCTATGAATCAGTTTCTACTATAAAGCAATGAATTTGAGGTCTTTTGAAGTTTATAAATATACTTAAGTGAAAGCAAATCTAATCTTTAGTTGTTAAAAATCCTTTAGCTATTAAGAGTCCCACTTTAACCTTCTGCCTAAATAGAAGACAACATTTATAATAACTTTTCACTGCATTTTGGAGTCAAAAGCCCACTGGCATAAACAGACAGCTATCAAGTCTAACATTTGTAGTCTTTTTTTTTTTTTCATTTGTAGTCTTTTGGTAAAAGATATTTAATATTCCTATGAGATTCTACTTATCTGTTTTTCATTTTCCCAAAATAAGTGTAAAACTCTCTTGCCAAAGCTATCAAACAATTCCTTTGCTATCTAACTTCCTAGTCCTTTTGTTTCATCCCTAGAAAGGATAAAGTTGACTTGATAAAAAAAATATGTGTAAAAATTGATTCAACCTTAATAAACTCTTTTTTAAGATATAACCTTTTTTATTTTATATTGAAAAACAAGGTGCAGGCAGATCAATAATTTTGTTAAAGATCAAGTAACTAGTAAGTGGCAGAGCTGAAGTTTGAACTCAAGTATTGGAACACCAGAATCCAAATTGCTAACCAGTACACTTAAGATTTCTATAATGAGACTTTTAGCTAAGAAGACTCTTATTTCTTCCACTTGGAATGTGTCAAAGATTATAATTATTTAATATTTCATTTAATATTTTTGTAATCTTCTTGCTAACTCTTCCTGTGTATCTGCAAGCTGAACAATGAATGAGAGAGACAGAAGAATCAATTAGTTGAATTGTAGTGTTGAGGAAAAATACTGAATATTCCATAGACTACTAACAGAACAAACAAGTTTATCCTGGAGGCGGTGCAAACAGGATGCTCCTAGAGGCAGGGATGATAACACTTCATGTCATACACTTTGGACATGTTTTCAGGAGGGACTAGTCCTTTGAAGAAGACATCATGCTGGGGAAAGTTGAGGGTCAGACAAAAAGAAAAGGATCCTCAATAAGATTAATTGATTCAGTGACACAGTATCAGTGAGCTTCAGTGTATAAGAGATGGTTAGGATGCCACAGGATAGGGCAAGGTTTAGATCTCATATTTATAGTGTTGCAATGAGTTGTGATCAATTCAGTGACACCTAAAACCAACAAGACAAACTAACCCTAATCTGCCTCTAGTTCAGAAAGCAACCTAAAAATTATACATTATCATGATACATAATCTTAATATTACATATTTTATAATATGTTGTTGTTGTTATGTGCCATAGAGCTGCTTGTGACTCATAGTGACCCAATGTACAATAATCTTGAAACTTGCTCTATCTTATACCAACCTTCTTGTCTCTGACATACCTAATCCCATCACCCCAGTCACTGAACCAATCCATCTCATTGAGGGCCTTCCTCTCTTGAGTTATTCCTCCACCCTTCCAAGAGGTATGTCCCTCTCCAAGAATTGTTGACTCCTTGCAATACGCCCAAATCATGCCAGACAAAGCCTCAGAATCCTTGAATGCAAGACATTTTATAATATGTTGTTGTTGTTATATGGTGTCGAATCACCTGAGACTCATAGAGATCCTATAAAACTGCCCTAAACCCTACTCTATCATGTGTCAATCTCACATTTTATA
>NW_006399974.1:2405212-2447754 GCF_000299155.1 Elephantulus edwardii | reverse complement strand
TCATTGAGTTTAAATATACATACATAAAAAACTAGTATGGCTTTGTCAAGGATACCCTGTACTATAAACTTTGTATTTGTATGTAAGTTTAATCTTTTTCTAAATCAAGGACTCTTATTTAATTATGCTGGCTTTAAAAAATAAAAGTATTTGAGTAACAATTTCTTGAATCTATACACAAAGAGAAGGCAAGGCATAAACATACAAAAATTATAAAATATTGGATGCAAAATATTTACAAAAATGAAAAGTATTATGCTATAATAGAAATATATAATAATAAAATCAAAACTCAAAAAAGCGTATTTTCCGTTGCATCAGAACTGACTCATAAATGATCTTCCAAAGGATTTTATGAGGTTGAAAATCACACAAAAGGTTGTTGCTGTTGTGTGTTGCCAAGTCAGTAACGACTCATAGCTGACCTTCGAGTGGGTTTTCAGAGGCAGTAAATCACAAAGTAGAAAATGCCCCATCCTTTTTCACAGAGCAGCTGGTAGATTTAAACCACACACCTTTGGGATTGCAACCCAGCTTCTTAGCACTAGGCCATCAGAGCTTCCTAGAAGTTGTATCTAGAGTGGAAAAGTTCATTCAGAAGGAGATTGTACAAATAGCAAAATTTTAATTAATGTGATGGTTATTATTTTTACATAGACAAACTATGCTTTTGTAATTTTTTGTGGCTCAATATACTTTGTACATTATTCTGTTCTCTGAGTAATCACTTACATCTATCTACATATGGAGTTGCTTTTCTGTTCTGAGCGTAAATTCCAGAGGACTCTGTCCTCAGAGACTCAGGCCACGAGGATTCTGGACCATCAGTGTATTGATGTGGAAACTTTAGCTAACACCCTGTGCTAGTTGAGTCCTTTGAATGAGGAGTGAGACACTGAATTTGGGATGAGGAGAGTATAATGGAGAACACAAGAAGAAAAGGCACACCAACGCTTTGGAGAAAGTGGTCGTACTAGTGTGTGTGATTGAAAAATAGAGGAAAGAAAAGCTGAATGCTGTGAAAGGCCAAAGGGGGAGGAGAACTTGGAAAACACTGGTTGGTGGGAGTACAAAAATGTTTTTTTGTAGATAAAGAACAGGTGGAGAATGTATTGTATTGAAGATGTGTGAGCTCCAAGCCCTCATCCTTCAGAGAAACAAGTTGAGGATTCACCCTGATAGAATAGGCTCCTGTCTAGTCTCTCAGAAAATCTCCAATGAGATTCTGTTGTCATATGAGAAGGGTGATTGGAAATCCAATAATCATTACGTATGGTTATTGGTCTTAAAATCTTGCTATAACTCACATGGATGAGAAGGGAATCTTCTCGCTCTCTTAGACAGCCCCTCTTGTTAGTATATTTGTAACTATGGAGAAAATCTCGGGAGTACAAATATTGTATGACTTCCAGAACCTCATTTTCATTTCAGTGGAACCCCAAAATGTCTCCTTTATTTGCCCCCCAGGAAATACTTCGTTTTCTAATTAGAAAAAAAGGCTTAAAATGCTAATGCCATTGCACCATGCCATTGCATTCCCTTCTCATCCATGTGAGTTATAGCAAGATTTTAAGACCAATAACCATGTAAACTCATATTCCCCTAAGTGATCAAGCTTTTCTTGAGTCCAAATTTCAAAAAAGGAAAGTACAAGGGAAGTGAACACTGTGTACCTGAACTTCACAAACAGGTGTAAGGTATTTGCAAAGGTGTGCTGAATGTGTTAAAGAACTTTGGTCTCACAGTCCTTCTTCAGTCAGCTTTGCAAGGCAAGACGTGTCTGAGATGGCAGAGAACACGAGGTGAGGATACTGTACTTCCCTCACTGTTCATGAACTTCCATTTTCTTATTAAAATGAGAGAAATTTAATAGAAGACTGTTTACATCCTTTGTGGTTTAATACCATAATTACCAGCCTTTTTTAAGCATTTCTTTTTAAGCCAGAAGACTTCTTCAACAAAGTCTAAATTGGTAGACTGATAAGTGAAAGAACTATACTGATTCAAAAAGTGTCAGGGAAGCACCAAAATTTTTGTGTTCTGCCTCTTCTTATCCTCAGGATAACCCCTGAGGAATTGGAGGTTTTGTTTCGTTTTGGGTCTTTTAATTTTATAATGGTTACAGAGTTTGAGTATATTGTTTTTTATCTAGGATCTTTCCGATTTCCTTCACCTCCCCCATCAAATTGTGCAACCCTATGATTAACACACACACACACACCACCCATCCTGACCCCTCTGCTTCCACCTCTCCCCCTTGGATCCTTATACTCATTCTGCAATAATGTTTTTATACAGTATTTGTCCTTGTGGGATGGAGTTAGTTTACTCTGCATAATGTTCTCCAGTCCTTCCAAAATTAGGTAGTAATTTACAAAATCATTGCTCCTGTGTGATGCATAGTATCCCACTGTATGAATGTACTATACTTTCTAAATCCATTTGAATATGGTTGGACATCTGGGCTGTTTTCCTTTTCTTGCTATGCTAAATAACACTGCTATGAATATTAGCATACAGTTCTCTGAGGAATTGTGAAGGGGCCCATCCTACAGAGTTGCTCATTATTAACATTGATAGTGCTGAGAATAGTACAAATGAAGACTTTATATCTAAATATTTCAAACTTAACACGTTAAACAAAGAAAAACCATATTGTATCAAAATCCAAATCAAGTTCACTTCAGTTAAATTGATCCCAACACTGTAAGACAGCGTAGAACTTCCCCTCAGGCATCTAAGGCTGTACATTTTTACAGAAGTGGTCAGGTTTCCCATACATGAAGTAGCCAGGGAGCTCTAACTGCCAGCATTTTCGTTAGCAGCGGAATGCTTTAATCACCATGCCACCAGAGATCCCTATCCTTCTGACTCATCAACAATGCCTTCATAATGACCTAGATGGTCACATATAAACCTAAAGTCTGTGGAATCTTCAGTGTTTGTGATGGAAAATTCTGGAACTAATGCCAAAGCTTCCTGGCTTCCAGCACCTGGTACACCATTTTTAACTACTCCCAATTTGGGCCTCCATTTTGAGAAACTTCATACACAAACTTGTGAACATCTCAGCCGAAAGTAGAAACACAGTCCACATTCCTTCAAAATGAGTAGTGTGTTTTAGTTTGAGAAGGAAAAACTTAGGAAAAAGCCTGTTACACTTTCGGATTGGATAGACAGGGAAATTCAGGTTTCTATACTCAGTGTTGTAGAAACCACTTAAACACTCCCTTAGTCCCACAGACCACAGAATGTAGCCTTCCAGGGAAGGATTACAGACAACAAGACAAGATACTTTAAAGTGAGAAATTTGTTCTAAATTTTCATTCAAACTGAGGGCAGTATTGACTAGCATCTAACAATCAGTATAGATCACAAAGAGTCTCTTTTGAATGTAGTTTGTTATGACATTTAGAGGACACTAAGATCAGGCCTTTCTAATAGATTTTATTTGTTAGAAATTCAGTGTTGGAAAATAGACTTCAGACATTTAATCAGAATCACATTGAGACAGAATGTACTAGGGAACTTCTTGGTGACTGATTCTTACCAATTTTTTCCCCCTACTCATTTATTTACAAAACTCAAATACAAATTCAAACAAATTCTTTCAATTTCCCTCACTCCCACCCATCAAATTGTACAACCCAATGATAAATCCCCTCTTTCTCCTACACATCCACATCCTTCTGCTTCCAGCCTTCACCATCCCTCCTGGATCCTTATACTCATTCTACAATAACAGTTTTATACGATATTTATCTTTGTGGGACCGAGTTAGTTCACTCATCGTAATGCTCTCCAGTCACTCCCAAGTTAGGTAATAATTTACAAAGGTATTGCTCCTGCATGCTGTATAGTGTTTCATTGTATGAATGTACCATAATTGTTCAATCCATTTGTTTGTGGTTGGACATTTAGGCTGTTTCCATGTTCTTGCAGTGGTGAATAACGCTGCTATGAACACTCGTGTACAAATCTGTTTGTGCCTCAGTTTTCATATTCTCAGGGTATATTCCAAGTAGTGGAATAGCTGAGTCATATGGAATTCCTATGTCCGGCTTTTTTGAGGAAGCATCAAACTGCCTTGCAGAATGGTTTTACCATTTTACAATTCCACTAACAATGTATAAGTGTTCGTTTCTCACCACATCCTCGCCAACATCAAACAAGGATGCCCATTGTCACCATTTCTTTCTATATTGTATTGGAAGTGCTTGCTAGGGCAATAGAACAAGAGAAGAAAATACAAGGAATACAGATTGGCAAAGAAATTGTTAAACTGTTGCTTATGTACAGATAATATTATAGTGTATATAGAAAACCCCAAAGACTAAAAAAAAAAAAAAAAGAACAACCACAAACTGTTAGAGCTAATAGGCCAATTTAGTAGAGTGGTAGGATATAAGATCAATATGGAAAAATCAATGAGATTCCTCTACAGAAACAAAGAGAAGTTGGAGAAGGAAATAAAGAAAGCAATACCATTTACAATAGCCAACCACAAATTCAGATACTTGGAAGTGAACCTAACTAGAGATGCAAAAGATATATACAAAGAAAATTACAGAGCATTTCTGAAATATACAACAAAAGACCTAAAAAAATGGAAAACTGTGCCCTGTTCATGGATAAAAAGACTCAATATGGTGAAAATAATAATCCTACTAAAAGCAATTTACATGTTCAATGTAATCCTAATCCAGATACCAAATTCATTTGTCAAGGAGATTAAAAAGGAAATACTAAAAGTTATTTGGAGAGAAAAGAGACCCCAAATAAGCAAAATATTTCTGAGAAACAAAAATGAGTTTGGAGGCATAGCATTCTCTGACACAAAAACCTACTACACAGCAGTGGTAAACAAAACAGCATGGTACTGGTACAATGACAAGCACATAGACCTATAGAATAGAATTGAGAACCCAGAAATAGACCCTGCTATCTATGGTTAAGTGATATTCAACAAGGAAACCAAAGCTATCAAATGGGGAAATGATAATCTCTGCAATAAATAGTGCTGGCAAAACTGGACTTCCATCTGCAGAAAACTGAAACAGAATCCACATCTCACACCATACACAAAAATCAACTCAAGGTGGATCAGAGACCTGGGAATAAAGGCCAAATTATTTTTTTAAATGCATGTATGAAAGACAACAATTCATATTTTTCTGGGCTGGTTTTATTCACATAGAGTCTAATTACATAAAGTGTGTGTTGTCATGTATGAGTGATAGGTTTGGATGCTTATTGTTGAGTTGATTCTGTGCACTGTAATGTTAAAACTGATCCATAGCTGATCTAAGCAGGTTATAAGGCTGTAAACAGTATGGGAGAAGATTGTCCATCTTTCTCCCTTGGAGCACTGGAGTATGCGAACTTTGTGCCTTCGAGTTGCAGCACAACTCCTTATCTACTAGGCTGCCAAAGCTCCCTTTGTATGCTTACTGTTGTTTCATGCCTTCAAATCATAATCCGCTCATAGGTGACCATCCAGTGAGTTTTCAAAGGCTATAAATAATGGGGGGAGATTGTCTATCTTTCTCCCATGGAGCAGCTGGTGGAATTGAACCACATTGCTTTGCACTGACAGAACAGCTGCTTACTGCTAAGCCACTAGAGTTCCTAGGATGCTTATTAGGATATATAAAGGAACCGTAATGATGCAATGGCTGGATCAGTCAACTTTCCCCTCACGGGTCAGCAATTGGAATCCACTAGAACAGTACATTGACAGAAAACTTGCAGAAGTTCAAGCTGCATTTAAGAGGCTGTGGCATCAGAAATATCATTGCTGATGCCAGATGGATCTTGGATGTGAGCAGAGAATACCAGGAGAATGTTTATTTATGCTTTGTTGACTATGTAAAGACATTTTTCTGTGTGGATCATAACAAACTATGTCTAACATTGATATTGATTGGAATCCCAAAATACTTAATTATGGTCATATGAGGCCTAGATCATGAAGTTGTTGACCAAACAGAGTAAGGATTTTTAACATCATTTAAAATCAAGAAAGGTGTGTGAAGTTTGTATCTTCTCTCCATTTCTATTCACTCTACATGCTGAGCAAATCATTCAAGAAGATGGACTTTATGAAGAAGAAGGTGGTATTAGAATAAAAGGAAGACTCATTATCAAACTGTATTAGGCAGATGATAAAACCTTGCTTGCTGAAAATGAGAAGACTTGAAATGCTGCCGAAGATCAAAGCCTACAGCCTTCAATATGGATAGTATCTCAACATAAAGAAGACAAAAATTCTCACCACTGGACTGATAATCAACATAATGATAGCTGGAGAAAAGAATGGAATTGTCAACAGTTTTATCTTACTTGGATCTACAATTAATAAACTTTGTACTAGTAGCCAGGAGATCAGGAAATTATATGGCATAGGGCAAGTTAACCATCATAAACGTCTCCAAGTCACTGAAAGCAGTGATGTCACTATGCCCTAAGGTGCACTGATTCAGGCCATAGTATTTTTAATAAGTTTTGTGCATCTGAGAGCTAGCTAATGAATAAGGTTGATAGAAGAATTGATGCTTTTGGGCTGTGGTGTTGGACAAGAGTACTGAACGTCCTATGGATTGCCAAAAGAACAAACAGATGTTTTGGGGAAAGTGCAGCCAGGGTTTTCCTTAGAGGCAAAGATCATGAGGATTTTCTCACATATGTTAGGCATGTTTTTAGGAGAGGCTATTTCTTGGAAAGAAACATGTTTGGAATGATGGATTGTCAGTGAAAGAAAAGAAGATCCTCAAAGAGATGAATTGACACAGTGACTGTCACAACCAACTCCAATGTGTCAGAGATGATGACGATAATACAGAACAGATCTGTTCTGGTTCTGGTTCAGATTTGTTGTTAATAGGGTCTCTGTGAGTCATATTCGACTAGATGGCACACAACAAAAATGTTTATCCACAGTAGGAAGATTTGACAGTTAATTTCTGCAAAAATTTACGGTCTTGGATACACTTTAGAATCACTATGAGTTGGAACTGAAGCAAAGAGTTTGTCATATGAACTATAACTTGGGACTATTTCCAACTTCTCTGACTTTTCACTGTCTCATCAGCATCATCTGAATAATAAAATTGATAAAGGTTAATATCAGATAAGTGATAAATGATAAACTAAGGCAAGTACATGGTGTTATAGACTAACAACTTAACCAAGAACAACCAGCATTTATTATTACAAAACACCAGAACCAACGCTATTGAAGCTGAAGTTAGTTAACAAAAAGTACATCAAAATTCCTCATTCAACATTTCAGTACAAAGTGCTAATTGAAAACATGGGCTCTGGGTTCAGACAGCAAGTGGTCAAGTTTTTGTCATTTTCTTTACTATTTTGTCATCTTTGGACGCTCTGGTAGCCTAGTTGTGCCGTAACCCCAAAGGCGTATGGTTTGAATCCACCAGCTGCTCCATGGGAGAAGGATGGGAAGTCTCCCCCAGAGTGATTTATCATCTATGAAAACTCTCTGGAGGGTCAGCTATGACTTGGTTCCAACTCGATGGTAGACAAAACCAGCATTATATCATCGTAAGTAAGTTACTTCCTTCCCCTCCCCCCCAGGTGTCTCATTTATAAAATCCATTTTATTGAGTTTTAGTGAAATAAAGCAAAAAAGAATGTAAGGTGTTGTACATTATAAAAGCAGCTCTGGGGACGTAGGCAAGTAGGGGTTTGCACTACTAATCCAAAGGCTACACCTCTCTGGTTGTTGAAATGCACCAAGGACTCACTCCAAGGAAGAAAGATGGGCAATCTCCTCCTACTCAACTTACAGTCCTGAAATCCAAGAAGGTCAGTCCTCATTTGACTTGATTTCTTCAATGATAAGTGAGTGAATGAATGAGTGATTCACTAAGAAGGTGCTGCCAATTCAATAGCAGGCAATTTGAACCCACCTGCTGGGCTATGGGAGAAAGATGGGCAGTATCCTTCCTTGTGATCACAACCTTTGAGAATTTGCTGGAGGGTCAGCTGAGTTGCTTCCAAATCAACAGCAACAAGTGTGAGGTTTATCAGAGCCATTACTATTGTCATCTACAGGAGATGGCAGAGAGCTGCCAGAAGTCCAGGCTGGGTTTAGAAGGGGTCGTGGTACTAGGGATACTGTAGCCGATATTAAATGGATCTTAGCTGAAAGCAGGGAATAGCAGAGGAATGTCTATCCATGTTTCATTGATTATGCAAAAGCATTTGACTATGTGGATCATAACAAACTGTGGCTGACTCTGAGAAGAATGGGAATCCCAGAACACTTACTTGTGCTAATGAGAAATCTATACTTGGACCAGGAGGCAGTCATCAGAACAGAGCAAGGAAACACTGCATGATTCAAAATTGGGAAGGGTGTATGCCAGGGACCTTTTCAACCTGTATGCAGAACAGAATACCCAAGAGACTAGGCTCTAAGAAGAGAAGTGTGGCATCAGGATTGGTGGAAGATCTATCAACAATCTGTGTTATAAAGATGATACAACCCTGCTTGCTGAAACTGAGGAAAACCTAAAGTCATTGCTGCAGAGGGTCAAGGACTGCAGCCTTCAATAGGGATTGAGGCACAATATCAAGAAGACAAAGATTCTCATCACTGGGCCAATTGGCAGCATCAGCATGGATGGTGAAGAGATTAGGATTGTTCACAGCTTTAGTTTGCTTGGCTCCACAGTCAACACCCTTGGCACCAGCAGCCAGAAAATTAGAAGATGTATTGTGATATGACATTCCTCTAGGTCATATAGCCCTGGTGTACTAGTTGCCATCCCGCGATCACTTGTGGTTGCTGTGAGGCTGAACACTGTGACACAGATGTGTCAAATGCATCAATGGTTGGCTACCCAATGCAGACTGAGAGTAGGGTGGAGCTCTCTGATTGAACAAGTGTGGAAGGAGGAGTGGCATCCACTTCCATAATAGCTTGCCTCTGGAAACCCTATGAACTTGGAGAGAGGATGAAAGGCACCCAAGCGTCAAGGACTCTCCTTCATAGGGTCTCTATTAGTCACCTGCAACTCCATGGCACTTAACAACAACAACATTGTGATGTGAAACTCTGCTGTTAGGGACCTCTCCAAAGTACTGAAGAGCAATGGTGTCACTCTGGAGACTAAGGTGTGTCTGATACAGTCCATGGCCTTTGCAATCACTTGTTATGCATCAGAGAGTTGGACAATGACGAGGGAGGAAAGAAGGAGAATTGATGCCTTTGAGCTGTGGTGCTGTAGGAGAGTATTGAGTATGCCACGAACTGTTAGGAAAACAAACAGATTCATCCTAGAGAGGGTTAAACCAGGCTGCCCCTTGGAGGCAAGGATTCTGAGGCTTCATCTGACATACTTTGGACATGTAAGGAGGGACTGGTCCTTGGAGGGGGGCATCATGCTTGGGAGAGTGGAGGGACAGAGCGGGAAGGGAAGGCCCTCTATGAGATGGATTGATTCAGTGACTGGGGTAATTGGAATGGCTGTGTCGGGGACAGTGTGACTGGCACAGGACAGAACGGGGTTTTGGGCTATTGTAGGTAGGGTCTGTATGAGCTGCAATCGACTCAACGGCACATAACAATGACAGGAGATAGATGGGAAATCACTTTTTATGTGCTTTGGTGCCTCTGAAAACCCACAGGTAGGTCAGCTATGAGTTGGGTAGGACTCAATATCACCTAACAACAACAACATTGTCATAATCAATATTACTAATGTCATTAAAAATATTTCATAAATATCTAGAATGAGCCAGAAAATGCATTATACAAGATTTTTTTCTTCCACAGAGCATGTGTGCTGGCCACTATTACTAGACTTTATGGATTCTCACTATTTTTGTTAAACCAGCTTAATTTTGTTTTCATTTTCATATTTGAAAAGGCCCACTAGTTCTAAAATATAGAGCACAATCATTAAACAGTGAGAACTTGGGGTGGTTTGGAAAGCTAAGTCAGAAAATGATGGAATTACAAAATTTTGGAAACTAGGATGGGTAGTTGGAGGAAATAGTTCATTATGTCAAACCACAATTATACTCATATTTATAAACATTACTGTCTGGATGCATGCAAATGCATCTTGCCTCCAACCCAGGGAGCTATACTGTTTAATTTACAAGTAACTTCACAAATGAGTTTTTAGAGATGCCACTTGAGGAACTAAAGTTTTAGTGCATTTAGTATTTTTCCTGACTTACTAAAAGGAATTTGGGATATGACATTTAATATGATGATGGTATAAATTTCTCTGCTACCTATCAATTGAAGGTTATTTTTAAAACCTAAACATTGTATTCATATGAAGGAAAGGAAGACCAGGAATGACAATCGTCATTTTTATGGAAGCCAGATCTCTCTAAGATAATTGCATGTGTACATTCAAGGATAGAGATTTATTGCTGAAGCACACTTTGTAGATTTCAGTGACAGATACAGACCTTGAAATACATCTCCAATACAGGAGATCAAACAGATTTTTTTTTTAGTTAAACTCATGATAGCGCAGTAAGAAAATGAGCTGACAACTTACTGAGTTAATCTCTCCCCTTTCACCTCCTGTACAATAGATTTTTCTCTGTTCCTACTACTTTTATTGTCTTTTATCTCAAACATTCTTCCACATCACACCTGGAATTTGTGGCCACTGAGTCAGGCCTCTGAGCTTTCCCCTGTTTGTAGAGAACTATGCATTGATGCCAGTCCTGTCTGCAAGAGTAATAAGTGCTGTTAAGAGAGAGAATTAATCTAAACTAAGTACAGAGGTTCTCTAACCCTGGGAAACCCCATCTTCTCCCTGGAGCTGCACCCTTGTCTGTAAACCTTACAACAACCTAGTGAAACATAACAACTGCAATTCACTCAGCCTCAGAGTTCATCAGGTGCACTGTCAAATAGCTGTGAGCTCCATCTATTAACATGCTAAAGAGCTGCTTCCACACCTAAGATCCTTTTTTTCTGAATAAGAGATTCTTGGAATCTCAGTGATGCAAGGGATTTTAAATGATGAGGAGGGGGAGGGAAGGAAAAAGTGTATCCTAAGACTAAGCCAGGGTAGAATGGGAGAGAGGAGGCGGTGGTGAGGACAGCACAAAGAACAAGGAGTAGACAGGTGTGGGGCTCCTTGAAAATGATACAGTGAGAAATGAAAATCCAAGCTGTTCCGGTAAAATTTTATCATAACAGAGAAAATCTACAATTCCCCAAAATGTTTCCAAGTTCTGGCAAATCTGTTAAGGGAGATTTTTATATCATGAAAATTGCCTATGGCAATGGAATTTATAAGACTCTTTAGTGTGGTATTGAGTAAGGGCTGCATGACAAAAAAGGAAAGATGTCTTCAGGCCAGTGGGCCCCTGTTCAAATCTTCTATCTACCAATTTATATCTGGGTGGTCTTGGCCAAGTCACTTAGTCTATCAGCCTCAATTTCCTCATCTGTCTAAAAAGCAATGGTTTATTATAGGGTCTACTGTATAAGAAGGAGTCCTGTGGCTAACCGAAAAGTTAGTGATTCCAATCCACAAGCTGCTCTGTGGAAGAAGTTTTAAAAATCTGCTTCCATGAAGATTACAGCTTTGGAAAAGCTAAAACCTAATTTTCCTTTGTCCATCAGGGTTTCTATGTTTTGGAACTAAACAGCCACATGATTTTTCAATGTATAATGGGTGAACTGTACATGGTGGCTATTATTATTATTATAAAGCAATAAGGCCTTCAGTTAGAAAAATGTTGGCCTGTGTGTATCAAGCAAAACACACTAGATTAAGCAAGTATTAGATATATGTCATAGATACCAGTTTGCTCAATAAAGTCCAGGCTTGTCTGTCATCTTGGCATAATTATTAACATTACTTCCTATCAAAGTCCTGGTAGCATGCTAGATTATATAGTTACTCTGTAATAAACCAAACACAATGATTGGTTAAGGCAGAAAAGAACAGATGAAAGGATCAGTAATTTTGACTATGCAAAGACATTATAATGTGCGGATCATAAAATAAAAGATAAATAACTTTGCAGAGAATGGGAATCCCAACAAAAATTTCATAAAATTACTGGGTTTATTTGAAATTTAAATAAAATTTCTTAGAAGCAATGAGATTGGAGAAAAGATAAAGAATATAGCACATTGACAGACTCATGTTAGAGATTGAAAGCCACCAGAAAGAAGCAGAATTAGCCTTCATTTTATTGCTTTCCATGTCTTCTTTCATTTTCTCAGAAGGTTCTTTCTAGCTCACTGTAAAATATTATTTCTCTACCATTTCTTTTTTTTTAGGTTACTATCAGGTAAAAGGCACTCATAATAAATGGTGGCAAAGACTTTATAGTGACAGAATTAGTAACTTTTTAAAATGTTTTGTTGCATCGTTTTTATTAAACTCTGTCGCCCTGTGGTACTAGACAGTTAATGAACAGAATTCCAAAGAACTAGAGACAATAAATCATGAGTTATTTGTCCAAATAGAGACATTTATAAAGAGTAAGGTGTGGCAAGAATATGTTTGTCCAGTCATCCAATCCTTTAATTAATACTTATTCAACAAGAACTCTGGGCTAGGAAATACTCAAGTTTCATGAGGCACAGAAAGTTAGACAGCCCTAATACTTACTTTAAAGAAGAAAGAGACCTCAGATAAACCTAGAGAATCTTCTGGATTAATCTAGAGAAATCAGTAGTATATTAAAGGCCTTCCTCTTCTGGTTCAAGCATGTCTTTGGTACTTCAAATCCACCAGCATCTTCTGCAGAAGAAAGCTGGGTAATCTCCTTCTGTGAGATTTATAGTCTTTGACAATTTACTGGAAGGTCAGTTATGAGTGGTTCTGATTCAATGACAATGAGTTCAAGTTTTAACTTTAAATAAACAGATAAAATAATGAGTTTGGCTTTTTCTCAAACCCTTTTTTATAAAGCTAAACTTTTAAAACTATACAGAAGAGGATGTTATTACCAAGTTGTTGTCAAGTCACTTGCAACTCACAGCGATCCTATGTAAACAGCCCTAAACTCTGCTCTGCCCTGTGCCAATCCCACTGTCTCTGACACACCCATCTCGATCACCCCAGAAAATTCATAATAGAGAGTGTCAAATGACTCTAAAAGCAAAGCCTCACTCATTGCTTTTTAACACCTGCATGATAAGGGAGTTCTGGTGGTATAGTGGGTAGTGGCTAGTGGCTTGCACTGTTAGCCCGAATGTGTTACAATTCTGAGTGTTTGAGTCCACTACGTTCTCTTCCCTTTAAGAGTTACATCCCCAGAAACCATACAGAGGGCTGCTATGAGTGAGAATCACTTTTTTTTTTAAGAGTCTCTTCTATGTAAGTGAGTTTGAGATTTTCTGAGTTTCGAGTATGGTAAAAACAACAACTTACAGGACAAAAGTACAACAATGAATGAATGGAAATCCAAAATCTCTGTAAACTGTCATTAAAATTTATAATAATAATAAAAAGAAAGAAAACCCCAACAACTTGCATATAAAGAGATAAAATTGTACCACAGGCTAAAATTAGAAGTCAGGAAAACATAACTTCTATAAAATCATCATCATCTCTATGTCATGTCAGAACCAACTCATAGCTTACCTTTTAGTGGGATTTCAAAAGCTATAAGTCAGACATGAAGAGATTGTCCATCTTTCTCCAGCAGAGCAGCTGATAGATCCCAAATTCTCACCTCTGGGCTGGCAGCTCACTCTTTATTATTGGAATTCATTGACTGGGTTGAAAGCTAAAACTAGCTGCCTACCTAGTCCTGCTAAGAGAAATAATAATCTGTGAGAAATGGATAATCCATATTTAGGCATTAAACTTGAATTTGATCTTTCTGCTAAGGAAATTATAAGCAGAAGCACTGACTAGTAAATATAGGGCTTGATTACACAGCAACTGTAAAACCAACATAGTAAGCCATCACAGACTAAGGCACACATGGATCGAAGTTATTAAAAAATATTAGTAATCCTGGAGAAGGTGAAACCAGGATATTCCTTGGAGGCAAGGATTCTAAAACTCTCGTTGGCATACCTTAGGCATGTTGCAAGGAGGGACCAGTCATTGGAGGGGATATCATGCTTTGGAGAGTCGAGGGACAGTGAAAGAGAGGAAGACCCTCAATGAGATGTATTAACTCAGTGACTGAGGTAATGGGGTTGGTGGTTCAGATACAATAAGGTTGGCACAGAATAGAGTAGGGTTCAAGGATGTTGCACATAGGATCACTATGAGTTGCAAGTGACTTCACAGCACATAACAACAACATTGTTAGTAAAAGATAATACACAACTAAAGGGGAAAATTTATATCTCCCTCAAAAAACCACCACCAACAACAACAACAAAAAAAATAAAAACAAAAACCCAAATCCCACTGTCATTGAGTCAGAATTGACTCAGAGCTGACTCTTCAGGGGTGTTCGGAAGTTGTACAACAAGTGGGAGAAGATACCCATATTTTCCCCTCAGAATCATTGGTGGATTTGAACCTCCTGCCTTTTGGTTTGCAATATAATTTTTTCCCACCAAAGTTTTTTACCTCAAAGGGATTAGAAATAAGAGAGATAAAACAATATAGAGGAGCTATGAAAGTAAGAACAGTAATCAGGTAGACAGGAAAAATAAAATGACATAGAAATAAAAAGAAAGGCAGTTTGTAAAAATCTAAATAGTTGAGTAAAAAGATATAGCTAAAGATAAAATAAATTGGAAACAGAGGAGGGAAGATTCCCTTAAAACTGCACAAAAATGGAATCTAAGAACTTAAGAAATAAGGGAAAAGAATGCAAAGAATTTCCAACATGTACCTTATATTTAAATAAATTATTTAATTATATTATGAATCAATATAAAGTTGCAAAAAAGTATCAAGAAATCTCGTGCACCTTTCTTGATCTAGGAAAAAGTATTAAAAAGTCATCAGTAATCCAATCGTATATAATTATGGTAGAACATAAAAACTAAATATTAATACTGGTACACTGTATTGTATAAGTGTCTGAATGGTCCTCTTTGTCTTTCTGTCTCCTGTCTTTACTCTGAAGTCTTTTGATTCTGATATTAACATAGTTACCATTTCTTTCTTCAGGTTCATGCTTTTATGTTCTGTATCACGTCATCCTTTTACTTTCACCTCACCTATATTAGTTATTAGGTGAGGCGTGGGGATGAGGAAAGCTCCGCCTCTCCCGGAATCCCAAAACTAATTCTCTGGCGATGGCGTCCTCGTCTCCGTAGCTTTACAATCTGTATGCAGAACAGATCATTGGAGACACAGGGCTGTATGAGGAGTAACGTGGCATCAGGATTGGTGGAAGAATCATCAACAACCTGCGCTATGTGGACGATACAACTCTGCTTGCTGAAACTGAGGAGGACCTGAAGCGCTTGCTGCAGAAGGTCAAGGACTGCAGTCTTCAATATGGATTGAATCTCAACATCAAGAAAAGAAAGATTATCACCACTGGACCAATTGGCAGCATCAATATGGATGGTGAAGAGATTAAGATAGTTAACAGTTTTAGTTTACTTGGTTCCACAGTCAACACTCTTGGTAACAGCAGCCAGGAGATCAGGAGATGAATTGCATTGGGAAAGTCAGCTGTGAGGGACCTCTCAAGAGTACTGAAGAGCAACGACATCAGGCTGGAGACTAAGGTGTGCCTGATCCAGGCTATGGTTTTTGCAATTATGTGCTATACATCAGAGAGTTGGACAGTGAATACGGATGACAGAAAGAGAATTGATGCCTTTGAGCCGTTGTGCTGGAGAAGAGCGTTGAATATACCATGGACTGCTAGGAGAACAAAGAGGTTTGTCCTGGAGAAGGCAAAGCCAGAATGCTCCTTGGAGTCAAGGAGTTTGAAGCTTTCTGACATACTTTGGGCATGTTGCAAAGAGGAACTGGTCCTTGGAGAGGGACATCATGTTTGGGACAGTGGAGGGATGGCGCAGGAGAGGAAAACCCTGATGTGATGGATCGATTCTGTGATTGGAGCAGTGGGAATGAGTGTGTCGGAGACAGTGAGGTTGGCACAGGATAGAACGGTTTTTAGGGCTCTTGTACATAGGGTCGCTATGAGTAGCAAGTGACTCGATGGCACATAACAACAACAACATATTAGTTATCAGAAAAATGTCTCTACATATTTTACTGACTATACAAAGCCATTTGACCTTGGATAAAAAGAAACTCTGGCTAATATTGAGAAGTATGAGAATCCCAGATGACCTAATTGTATTCATACCAAATCTATATCTAGACCAAGAAGCTATTCTCCAAACTGCACAAGGGAAAACTTGTTGATTTAAAATCAGGAAGAGTGTGCATTGAGATTAGATCCTTTCTCCATACCTATTCAATCTGTATACTAAGAAAATCATTCAAGAATCTGGACTCCATGAAGAAGAATGGGGCATCAGGATCAAAGGAAGACTCATCAACAATCTGTGTTATGCACGTGACACAGCATGCTGAAAGTAAGGAGGACCTGAAACACTTGCTACAGAAGATCAAAGACTACAGCCTTCAATATGGGCTATATCAACATCAATAAAATAAAGATCCTTACTCCTGCCTGACCAATAGGAAACATCCTGATAGAGGAAGAAAGGGTTAAAACTGTCAATGATATAATCTTACTTGGGTCCAAAATCACACATCCTTAATGTCAGTGTCAGCAGATCAGGAGACACATTCTTTGAGCAAGTCTATTTGTTGGGGAATGTTGGGAAGGAGGAGGAGACTTCTGGGCAGGGAAGATAGCCTATCTCAGGATAAGTGCAAACCTATCTTGTACTTATTGCAGACACAACAGTCCTTAATACAGGATAGAGAAAAATCTCCTGTGTTTGGCTCTGCTGGCTTGAGAAAACTCACTACTCAGAAAGGTGGCTGCCACATCTGTTGAGCTAAGAGTGGTCTGCACTGAGCTGAGGTTCTCCTGTTTAATCTGCACGTCCCACACCTGCAAGCCCACCCATCCTGTCTTCCTGTTTACTCGCCTGTATATAAGTGCACTAAAACCACGAATAAAATTGAGTGGGCTCTCTGCAGCACTCCCAGAGTGGTGTGTCTCCTGCACACTTACTGCTGTCAGGGTGTCACTGCTCCCAGATGGCAAATGGATAGAGACATCTATTTTCAGGTATCTCTCCAAAATACTGAAGAACAATGATGTCAATTTGAAGATGAAGGTGTGTTGACTCAGACCAGGGTCTTTGCAATCACTTGGTATGCATCTGTGAGCTGGACAATGAATAAGGATGACAAAATTGATGCCTTTGAATTGTGGTGTTGGAGAACAACACTGAATATTCCATGAATAGCCAAAAAAAAAATCAGATACATACTAGAAAAAGTACAGCCAGAGTGTTCTCTAGAGGCAAGAATGGTAAGGTTGTTGAGTGGAGAGAGCAAAGGAATACTACATGGTTTTAAAAGTAGGATAGGTGTGTGTCAAGGTTGTAGCTTTTCTTCATACCTATTCTGTATACTGAGCAAATTATTCAGGAAGATGGACTCTATGAAGAAAAGTGCAGGATATTCTTTGCAGGATTGGAGGAAGATTCATTAATAATCATCGTTCTATAGATGACACAACTTCGCTTGCTGTGAAGAGAACTTGAAGCAGAATATCTAAGACTCCAGCCTTCAATTATAGATTGCATCTAAATGTCAAGAAAATAAAAGCTCTCACCACTGGGCCTATAGGGAATATCATGATAGGTGGTTGAAAGATTGAAATTGTCAAGGTCTTCATTTTTCTTGTATCTGCAACAAAAACACTCAGTGCCAGAAGTCAGGAGATCAGGAGACATATTGTGCTGAGAAAAGTCTGCAGTCAGATACAGCTCCAAATTACTAAGGAATGATTATACTTGTTTGAAGATTAAGGAGTGCCTTATTCAGGCCACAGTCTTTTCAAACACTTGCCAGTTACATGATAGCTGTAGAATAAATAAGGATGACAGAAAAATCGATGCCTTTGAACCGTGGTGTTGGAGAAAAGTACTGACTATTCCCTGGAATGCCTTCAGAACAAACAGATATGTGTTAGAGAAAGTGCAGTGGAAATGCTTCTTGAAGGCAAAGATGACAAAGCTTCATCTCACATACCTTTGTCATATTGCTAGAAAAAGCTATTTGTTGAAAGACATGATGCTTGGAACAGTGGAGGGATGGCAAGTGAGAAGACCCTTAACCATGAGGATTGATGCAGTTACTACAGCAAAGGCTAGAGTTTGTCAGAGATTCTAAGGATGGCACAGAATAGAACAGGGTTCATATCTGTTCACAGAGTCTCTATGAGCTGTACTTTACTTGACGGTACCTAACTACAACAACAGTAACAACAAAAATCCATTGGAGGTTCAACTATAAGTTCATTCTGATTCAATGTGAGGAGTTAGAGTTAGAATTCGTATCTGTATAAAAGATGGACAATGAATTAAGGAGATAAAAGTAAGAATTTATAGTCTTGAACTGTGAAATTGAATGAGAAAATTAAATAAAGCACAGATTGCCAAAACAAACAAACAAACAAACAAACAAACCACAAACTAATCTGTCTTGGAAGAAGAGCAGGTAGAGCGCTTACCATGGAGGTAAGGCTGTCAAGACCATCATATTTTGGAGATGGTATTGAGGAGGGGCAATCATTGTAGAAACACATCATTCTTGGTAATGCATAATGTAAATAAAAAAGAAGAAATTCTGCGGTGAGATAGATTAATATAGTAGCTGCAACAATAGGTTAAAGCACAGTAGAGATTGTGAGTAAGTTACCAGCTGAATGAGTGTTTTGTTATGTTGTATCTAAGGCCATTACTATGAGTCAGAACTAGCTTGGCAACATCTAGCAATATAATCATTTTTTTACTGTATCTTTTTGTGTAGTTTATATAGCATCCCTTTAAGTAATGCATATGTTATACATAACTTACTGTAGTATATTAGTGCTTTCATTTGTCAGTTTGAAAGAAATAGTAAGCCTTACACCATTACATCCATTATCTTACCCTATTTATAATGCAGTTATGTTAAATATTTTATTTGTACTAGAATATAGAGAAGTCAAATTAAAGGAAGAAACAGGAAATGAAAAGAGATGATAGAAGTTATCAAAGTGCAGCTTGAGAAGACAAAGCAAATTATTATAATGTGCAAAGAGTTGGAGTTAGGAAAAAAAGGAATAATTCAGTATTTTTCATGTTGGATGAACTGAAAACAAATTCAAGACTTGAATTGCAACATTGAAAGATGCTATGGGAAAAATCTTGAATGATACAGCAAGTATCAAAAGAAGACCAAAGGAATACACATTCACTGTTCCAAACAAACAAACAAACAAAGAACCCAGATTGATATGGAATCATTTCAGGAAGCAGCCTGTGTTCAAGAATCAACAGCAATAAAGGCAGAAGTTCAAGTAGCACTGTAGACACTGGCACGAAACAAACAAACCAAAAAAATCACCCAAGAATTGATGCAATACCAATTAAAATATTTCAACAAATAGATGCAGCTCCAGATGTGCTCATCAGTCTGTGTCAAGAAACTTGGAAGACAGCTACCTGACCAAAGGATTGAAAGAAATTCAGATTTGTTCCTATTCCCCCTCAAAAAAAGGTGGTTCAACAGAATGTGAAAATTGTTCAACAAAAGCACTAACATCAGACACAAGTGAAATCTTGCTGAAGGCTATGTTTGAAAATGGATAGAACAGTACAAAACTAGTAAACTTCCAGAATTCAAGATGGATTTAGGAAAGGTCATGGTACCAGGAATATCATTGCTGATTTCAGATGGCTCTTGTTGGAAAGCAGAGAATACCAAAAGAATGTCTATCTGTGTTTTATTGACGATGCAAAGGCATTTGACAATGTGGAAACTAAAACATCATGGTTAACATTGAGAAAAATGAGAATTCCATAACCCTTAGTTGTGCTCATGTAAAACCTGCACCTAAATCGAGACCATTGCCTGAACAGAGCAAGGGAACATTGCACAGATTAAAATCAGGAAAGTTCTGCATTAGGGTTGCACCCTCATTCTTGGGGTTTTTGTTGTTTCTTGGCAATTTGGGGTGTTTATAAATGTTAAACATGGTATCATATTGCCTAATATCTGATTACAAATCTCAGCAACCCAATAGGATGGATAGAATAAAAATATCCCACAGTGTTTCCAAAGCTGTAATCTACAGAAGTACACTGCCACTCTTTTGCCAGATAGAATGACATAGAACTGACAACCTTTTGGTTTCCAGTTGAATTCTTTAACTATTGGGACACAAGAGTTCCTCAAACATGCTGTTACTACTAATATCTATTAATATTAAAGAATATTAAATAGTTATGGTAAAATTATAGTTAATAAGAATACACTTAACTGGAAAAATAACAAAGAATAACTTGGGCATTAAGAAGCACAAATTTAAAGAAAAACTTTAAATATGATAATATTTTTACCAGTCATAAAAATAGAGATACTACTTTTTTTCTAGTTTCAAGAAACAAATATTAATGTTAACAATTTGGGGTCATTTTTTTATAATTGCAAAAAAACAGAAGTAGAAACTTTTACTCTAAGAGTAGGAGAATTATTAACCAAAGTTCACCACCTAACATAAATAATTAAAGAAAGTTCTATAAAGGGAGAACATGTTAAGAATGTGTGCAACCAGATGATCAAGTAGTTACTACACACATATAAGTAACACAATCAAAAATTAAAGGTCAAAGATTCTCAAATTGGGGGAAGAAAATGAAAACTTTATGTGCTAAAGAAAGAAAACAAACAATAAAAGATGAAACAGATAAAAAAAATAAATCAGGCAAATACTAACTGAAATTTAGTGAAAAACTCATATAATTTTAAGCAAGGTTTCTCAGCCATGCCATTATAATTTTTTTCTGCTTAGAGAATTCATTTTTATGTAGGCTGCCCAGTGTATTGTGTCATCTACCTACTAGATATTATTTGCATCCCTCCATCGTTTAACAACAAACATTTTAAGACATTGCAACTTATCACTCCTTTTGTGAAAAAAATATTCTTAGTCAAGAATATCTATAGAAAATATTTTTTAAATTATAAATGAAATTATAAGTGATGAGTAAACTATTTATAAAGTATTTTCACTTACATTTTCTCTTGTGATTGTCCTAGCACTGCTAAGAATAGACATTACTATTATCTTAGCTTTACAAATAAAAAAATCAGGATCCACAGAGATGAGTGTCATCTCTTTCGTGTCAGTCTTTCAGCAGCATTTGTGGTATCCTTGCAGTCAATAAAGCACTAGCATATATTTTATCTCATGGAAGTCATGCAAATGGATCAAACTTCCCTAAGAAGAGAATACACTCTTAAAAAAACTAACTACACTGAGTTCAAACTATGTTAAGAGCAGTCCTGGTTTTGTGCACTAGTGTGAACATTACAATTAGTAAGCTGAATATGTGTATGCTCTTAATTAAGAAATAAACTGAAACAAAACTAAACTAAAAAAAAAAAAAAGATAAACCCACCATACTATACTTTCAATTTCAGAAGAGATTTGAAGGAGAGGGAAAGGGGAAAGAAAAAGAAAAAAAAAAAACAAATCCCACAACTGAATTCATATGAAATCCTACAAAATTAGAGAACATCTGATACCACATAGCAAACTCTGTAATACATTTTGTTCAAAAGAGAACAAATAGGATACAATATAGCTTTCATTTGCAGAGCTTCTTTCATGTTAATCATTGCCCCCAGAAGCTTTACAGATCAATATAATAGGAGACAGCAACAGAAAGCATATGGTCCAGTGTAAATTACTAGAAGAAAAAACGAGATATAAAGACATTATATGATGAATAAATTAAAGCATTCAGTCATAAATCCAATAAGAAAGGGAGAAATTAAGAAGTAGTGAATAGGAGGAAAGAAAGGATTCAAAATGAGCTCTGAGATGAAATGACAGATGCACGTGACACATGTGCCTCTCCAAGGGGCAGCAGAAGAGAAAAAGGAGCGCAAGAGCCTTGAACTTCTCAGGGAAGCAGCCCTCCAGGAACCAGAGGGAAATACTGGCAAGAACAGGGCCGGCCAGGAAAATAAATATTGGGCCACTGCCTAGGATCTAAAAGAAATAAGGTTAAATCTAATGAAAATCAGACATCAGATCTAAAGAAAAATGTATAATATTCTGTTCTTTCTTTTTTCCATTTTGATTGGTTTTGATAGGAACATGTGTTTATGGGAGGGCTCTAATCTATGCATGCAGATGTTTGCTTTCTTTTAAAACCCTGGGATGGAGAGGAATCGAAATGGGAGTGTTCTGTGTTGGGAAATTGGCTTAAGCCAGTGCAAATTTTGTGGGATGTTAAATGTTGGCATCCAAATGATATTCTTAAATTATTTGTATACTTTTTAATATGTTTTTGGAGACTAGAGAGCCTGGGATTGGTCTCTGAGGCTCATAGAAAAGACAGGTAAGCCAAGAACATATTCAGAACATGTGTTAAATCTTATATTTATTAAAAAAAAAAATACGGTAGGGTTCAGATACCAGAAACAAAGGAGAATTTGTGCAGGTGACTAATCCTGGATCCACTGGTAGTTACTACATCAAGGACAAGGAAGGTTAAGAGATGACCGAAGATTGCTGGTATTTGTTATTTCACTATAATCCATAGACATGTGTCTATGTGTAAAGCTGAAAAATGTTTATTAAATCGTGAATTGTCATCACTGATACAAAAGAAAGATTACAATTGCCCATCTTTTACCAGTGGAGATGATGGTGGATTTGAACTGCACACTGTAAGTGGTAGCCTCATTCTTTACCTCTAAGTCACTAGGTCTCAAAAAAAACAGAGGACAGTCATGAATAGGTAAACACTGTATCTAGAAAGGAGGCACAGGGGAGAAAGGATGCATGGAACAGAAAGGGTTATGAAAGTTTCAAAAGCCATTTTCCCATTTACTCTGTTTTATTTTCAATCATCAACCGTTTATTCAATGCCTGTAACATACGAAGCGTGGTGTGGTAGGTTATATTATAGTTAGGTGCTGACCAGCCTGCCTACTGTGTCTAAATTAATCTTATTGGTTACTTTCCTCTTTTATATGAAAAGAAACACAGCACAATGATCATTCTTCGGCTACTTGTAATGTGCAGGGTTATTTTTTTAGGGGAGTGTGGAGAAAAAGAGGAGCATGAAGAGTAAGAGGAAGGTGGAAAAGAGGAAAATTTGGAGGTTTTAAAAAATCTGAAATTGCAAATGACAAAAGAAAGATAAAATGGTGCTAATTAAAATCCACATTGGACTTGAAAACGTTTGAATACAGGAGGAGGCATAAATCCAAATGGAAATAAGGTTAAGTACAAAAGATAGAGGAAAGGTCTACTATAGATTTTTAAAACACAGAAATATGAAGTTTGTACAAATTAAAATCACCCTGCCAACAGAATTTTTTTTAAAACAAAGTCCCATGTTTAGATGACTTGACTGGAAAGAGGACAGGACGTCAACATTGCACACTTGACTTGAATTTCTAGAAATAAAAACTAGAAGGCCTAGTCTAAGGCAGGTGCTTATTACTGTTACATGTGAGTTTGACTAAAATGTCAACTAGATCTCACTTTCAGGGTCAGGGCTGCAGAAAAACGAGTGACAAGGAGAGGGGAGTCAGCGGCACTTCCCTTTAGATCCTTGAAACTTTCCAGAAAGCCGTCTTCTGGCAAATGTGTGGTATGAACATACACTTTGTCCAGACCAGTCAAAGGGTTACAATTACATGCTGCAGGGGCTACAAAAAGAAAGATTTCTCACAGTAGGGGGAGGGAAACAGTTGTAATGTGTATACTATTATGCCTTTGTCTGTGTTTCTTTGTCTTTTTCAGTTGTTTTTGTATTCAATAAGAATATGCTGGTCTACCAGAGGAATCCACAATAGGCTGTCCACACAGGCAGTTCTTTGGCCCCAGGCAGGGGCCCCTGGGCTTCTTGCCTCAAAATTAGCATCCAGGACACCAAGAAGGTAAAAAGCTTCCCAAAGATGAGCCACCAAGCCTGTGCACTTCATAGCCTTCCTGAGCTGAGAGGCTGGTATGACTCACATCATGTGGGAGGTGGACAGGCCGGGGTCCAAGGTGAACAAGAAGGAGGTGGCAGAGGCGGTGATGGCTGTGAATACGCCCCCTCCATGGTGACTGTGGACATCATAGGTAAACCCCTCAAGACCTTTGTACCTTCAGGACTGTCTTTGGGGTGCACATCAGTGCTGAGTGCAAACAGCGCTTCCACAAGAACTGGAACAAGTCTAATTAGAAGGCTTCACCAAGTACTGCAAGAAATAGCAGGTAGAGGATGGAAGGACGCTGTTTGAAAAGGACTTCAGCAGCATGAAGAAGTACGGCCAGGTTATCCTCAGAACCATGCACACCCAGATGCGCCTGCTTCCCCTGCGCCAGTGAAGGGCTCCCTGATGGGGATCCAGGACAGAGTGGCCAAGAAGCTGGACTGGGCCCATGAGAAGCTGCAGAAGCAGAGGCCAGTGAGCCAGGTGTGTGGCCAGGACGAGACAATCAGTGTCATTGGAGTGACTAAGAGGGAGGGCTACAGAGGAGTTCCCAGCCGCTGGCCCACCAAGATGCTACCCCTCAAGACCCACAGAGGCGGCACAAGGTAACTTATATTGGGACCTGACATCCTTGGGCAGTGGCCTTCTCTGAGGCCTGTGCTAGGCAGAAGTGTTACCATCACCACACAGACATTAACAGGAAGATCTACAAGATTGGCCAAGGATGGCAAGTTGATAAAAAGCAAAAGCCTCTACTGACTAGGATCTCTCAGACAGGAGCATCAATTCTCTGGGAGGCTTTGTGCACTGTGGTGAAGTGACCAATTACCTTGTCATGTTGAAAGGCTGTGTGGTGGAGACCACGAAGTGAGTGCTGACTCTCCACAAGCCCTTTCTGGTGCAGAGCAAACATCAGCATCTGGAGAGGACTGCTCTCAAGTTCATGGACACCACTTCCAAGTTAGGCCATGGCCGCTTCCAGAGATGGAGGAGAAGGCCTTCATGAAACGACTTAAAAGAAAGACCACATTGCCAAGGAAGAAGGTGTTTAATGTCAGGAATAGATGGAACAGCTGGTGTGGTCATAAAAAAAAATATTTTCCAGTGGGGGGGGGAAAAAAGAATATATTTATACTACCTCCAAAATCCAAAGCTAAATCCACTGCTGCTGAGTCTGTCTCAACTCATGGTGACCTTTCATCAGATTTTCTGAAGCTCTAAACCTTTATTGGAAGAGACTGTCTCTGACAGCTCTCTTGTAGATGGAGTTGCTAATGGATTTGAACAACAAACCCTGCCCATTGTCACTTAATCAGAATTGGCTCATAGTGAACCCTCCAGTGGATTTTCAAGGCTGTAAATCATATGGGAGCATATAATTCATTTCTCTGACAGAGCTGCTAGTGGGTTTGAACAGTTAGAGTGGTGTAATCCTTTGGATTAGGAGTATATCACCCTATAGACTGTACCATCAGAGCTTCACCAGTAGATGCAAACAGGAAGAATAAATCCTTGGAAGAGGACATCCTATGTAGTAGAAATAGAATAAAAGACCTCAAAAAAGAAAAGAAAAAAACCACACAAGACCTTGTTGTTAACTGGCAAAAGTAGTAAACAAAGCAAAGACAAGGTGAGGGATTTGTAGTGTTGTGTGTGCACTCTGGTGGTAAGGAACTTCTGGCAGGTTCCTCATTTAGTAAACTCTTGTTGCATTTGGAATGGATTCATGATGGTGCTCGTGTTTGTGTGTGTTTAGGTGAGCAGGACATTGGCAAATTATTTTAATGAATGACTATCTTGCTTGCCTGAGAGAAACTAAAGTTTAAAATAAAATATTGCTTTCATTCTTGGAAAAAAAATGAGATGGTTCAGCAGTGGCCATAGTGATGGGCTCAAACATAGTAGTGATTGTGATGATTGCAGGATCAGGCAGTGTTTCATTTTGTTGGACACAGGGCTGCTGTGAATGACAAGAGACTCAATTCTAACAAGGCAACTAGCAACAGCCTATTAATACTTGTTTATATACTACAACCCAATGGCTCAGGATAGGGTAGGGTGCAAAGCTATTGTGCATAAGGTTGCTCTGGGTCCCAGGTGACTCTGTGATATAACAACATCATGTGATACATCTTTAGCAACTTCTCTTTGTAGCCCATATTAGTTTCAAGTCTTTAACATTACAGTTTAGATCTTTTGCTGTTGTGGTGTGCTCTGGAGGGTACTAGGAGTCATAGTGATCCTGTGAACGACAGAACAAAATCTTGCCCTATTCTGAGCCACCCTTAACCTCTCCAACCACTTATGCTCAAGCCTATCATTATATGCCCTGGGCCAATCTTTCTTGTTGAGGGTCTTCCTTTCTTTTTCTGATGCTTCACTTTACCCATTACAATGACTTTTTCCAAGACATCACCCCTTATGATAACATTTCCAATGTACGTGACATGAAGTTTCACAATAGTCTAGGAGAGAAATTATAAGGGAGGATACAAAGAAAAAAAAAAAGCATAGAATGATTTTTAAAAATAATTGTAAAACCAGAGAGAAAGAAGGAAAAGAAAATTTGAACAAAAAAATATAAGTTGCTGTTGTAGTTATGTGCTGTTGAGTCACTTGCGACTCACAGCAACCTTATGTATAAGAGCCCTAAAAGCAGCTCTATCCTGTACCAATCTTGCCGTCTTTGACATGCTTATTCCCACCACCCCAATTACAGAATCGATCTGTCTTATCAGAGTTTTCCTCTCCTGCGCCGTCCCTCCACTCTCCCAAAAATGATGTCCCTCTCCAAGGACCAGTCCCTCCTTGCAACATGCCCAAAGTATGTTAGACGAAGCTTCAGAATCCTTGACTCCAGGGAACATTCTGGCTTCACCCTCTCCAGAACAAACCTGTTTGTTCTCCTAGCAGTCCATGGTATATTCAGCACTCTTCTCCAGCACCAAAACTCAAAGGCATCAATTTTCCTTCTATCATCCCTAGTCACTGTCCAACTCTCTGATGCATAGCACATAATTGCAAAGACTGTAGCCTGGATCAGTTGCACCTTAGTCTCCAGCCTGACATCATTGCTCTTCAGTACTCTTGAGAGGTCCCTCACAGCTGACTTTCCCAGTGCAATTCATCTCCTGATTTCCTGGCTGCTGTTATCAAGAGTGTTGACTGTAGATCCAAGTAAATTAAAGGTAGTATTAAATTAATTTTATTAAGATTAATACATGCTAACATCCACGTTGTTGTTGTTGTTTTAGGTTCTGTCAAGTCTAGTACAATTCATAGAGACTTTAGAACCCTGCTCTGTCTTGTGCCATCCTTACAATGTCTGACACACAAGAAACAATTGCAGCAGTCACCGTGTCAATTTGCCTGAATGAGAGTCTTCCTTTCCTTTGTACCTTCCACCCTTCACAGCATCATATCCCTCTCCAAGTACTAGCCCCTCCTAGCAACATGCCCAAAGTATGTGAGAAAAAGTCTCGTCATTCTTGCCTCCAAAGAGCACTCTGGCTTCACTCTTTCCAAGATATACCTGTTTGTTCTTTTGGCCAGCTATGGGATGTTCAGTGTTCTCCAAGGCACACCTCTAAGGCATAAATTTTTCTTCTATCATCTATATTCATTGTCCAGTGCTCAGGTGAATAGCAAATGATCAGAAAGACTATGTTCTGAAACAGATGCACCTTAGTCCTCAAACTGACATCATTACTCCTCAATAATTTGGAGAGCTCCCTAACTGCAGATTTTTCCAATCCAATGCATCTCCCTATTTCCTGACTGCTGGTACCAAAGGTGTTAATTGTGGATCCAAGTAAGATTAAGCTGTTAACAATTTCAATCTCCTTTCCATCCATCATGATGTTGCTTATCAGTCCAGCGGTAAGAATCTAAGGCTGCATTCCTAGATCTTTTGCAACAAGTGTTTCTAGTCTTTCTCACTTTCAGCAAGCAAGGTTACATCATCTGCATAATGATGATGCTATTGTCCATACAAATAGAGAAATGAAATCAATCATAATTAAAATAATGTTGCACATTTTGTTGGCATAGAAGAGGGAAAATGGCTATACATTTGTTTGCTTTAAATCGCAAATTGTGTTTTGTGAAATTTAAGCAAACAAATTGGCAGTGATGACTTAACATAAAAAGAGCTCTCATAGACTGCTTAATAGTTTTAGTGTCTAGCAATAATACTTCAGTATCATTCAGCAGTTTTGAAGCATTGCATATCTGTTTATGATGATGAAAACTTTGGCAGAGTATACTGGTGATAGTTGTTCAACATGATTGATGCAATTGGTGTCACTGAATTGTAACATGAAAAAATGTCAAATTGGCAAATGTTAGGTTAGCTACATTTTTGCAACATAAAAAAAATTAAAAAGAACGCGTTTGAATTTCCTTTTCAGTGTTTAAGGAAGGGTTTTTTGTTTTTAGTTTTCTCTTTGCTCCTCAATCAAATCCTTTTCACCTGCAGAGGTCTCCCTCTGGCTTTCCGTTCATATTTTCTAAGTGCCTTCTTCCTTTATTCTATCAAGATCATCATGGGTGCCAAACTCCATTGATCTATAGGAAGGATTTTGAGAACTGGTCTCCTACAGGGGTCTAAGTGCAGATCGCTGATTGTATAAGAAAACATTTGCCTACAAAGCCGATTTAGAGCAAACAAACCAGAGATTACAAACTCTGATGATCTTCAATCACATCACCACTTAGTCATGCCATGTTGGCTAGACACCATTAGCCCATTACTGTGAGCTATGGTGGTGCTTTTGCCCAAACTATAATGAATGTTCTAGGAATAATTATCCTTATGCCTGTTAGACTCATATTGGAGATCAGATTCTAAAAATGTGTAAGGGTCATCCATGCTGTACTGGAGGCCACAGGCAAATGAGAATGGGGTAGCAGAGTGCAGTGAGGGAGAAGAAAAACACAGCTATCCACTGTATTTCCCTGTGCCATGAAGCAGAGACTGTTTTTTCGATGCCAAAATGCCTATTTAGTTATTCCACTCAAGTTCATTCTTAGGGGGGGGTCTTGTCAATAAAGCCAAACCAGGCTCTTGGTATGTAACAGGGTTTTTGAGGGTCTTTTTTTGAGAGCTTCATTAAAATCAGACAGTTTCTCTAACCTTTTAGCAGAACCTGTTATCTGATGACGTGAATTAAAGTCTCTCAAATGACTAATAATCATATCAGGGCTGCCATGTCAGCTTGTAGATTTGAATAAGAGGGTCTGAAAACATTTGCATGCCTCGATGTGCCAGTGCTAAGAAGCTAATGTGATAGTGCTGTCATAAAGCACTGGAAAGACATGACTTAATGTAATCTGTCATGTCATATGCTAATCTTCAACCATTACTTGAGTGCTGTAAGTAAGTAGAAAGCATTTGGGAGAAATCCTTTCCAATTTCTCTGAGTACCACTTCTGCTGCTGGTCAGCTCAAATGGGTTTTGTGCATTTAATGCAGAGCTCAAGTCAAGTTGGTTTAGGTCACACTTAATTAACCACCACACTGATGGGCTGGACCGGTTCAGCTCTATGGAAAATAGTTATTTCAGAGGCAGTCTAACAAGTAAATATTTCATACCCTGAAGGAAGAGGAAAAAGGACATTTTCTCAGTCCCTAATAAAGAATATATTCTTTTCAGAGAAACCGCTAGGAATCTTAACAAGACATTATTTTGGTTTCTGTTCATCTCTTTCTATATTTGAGTTGAGTTTAAAGAAAACAGATAATAAATAGTTAAAGACATTTCTCTCTCCAGATATGGACTTATCTCTTAGACAATAGAGGCTGTTTCTGCTCTTAGTGCACAGAAACAGAGGACAAATGATCAAAGAAAGACATCTACTTGGCACACTTTTTAGGAAGATGACAACTTTTCTTACAGTCATTAAGAAAGGAGACCGGTTCAAGAGCTAAGTACAGTTTGTGAGACAGACAATGAGTGAGACTAGAGAGGAGTGAGACTAGAGAAGCTGACAAATTTTTTTTTGTCCAATTTCAAGAAAATGTGCAAGAAGATTGTAATACAAAATATGAAGGTTATTTTTATCAGACATACAGAGTCAAGTCAAAAAGATGCTTAAGAACTTGAAGAACTGCCTTCTGGAATAGCAGTTTTGAGGAAACTAAGCAGAGACTGAGCAGATGGTATGAAATAGGCCCAAATGATACTGCCTCAATTTCCCAGCAACCCTATGAGGCCTGCTATTGATAACCCAAGGGAACTTTCATGCATGTGGGAGCATAGTTTTTATAGGGTCTAATTAGAAACACAGGCAGTTTCTATGTAAAACATTTTTTTAAAAAATGCTTCTATGAAATATTTTTCTTTGATGAATGTGTGTCAAATTTATACAAGGGACAAAATGTAAAGAGGAATCAAAATTGATAGAGATGTGAGGTCACATTTCGTTTGCAGACAAGGATTCCATGAAAATGTGGGGCCATCACTCAGAAGAAGATAAAACCTTATCACAGAAGTAGTATGTGCCTGCACTATCTACATCTCTTCAAACTGCCCTGACCATTGGTCATAAATTGATGATCACCTAGCAAAGCTTCATCTTCCTTTTATGCTTGCTGATGAAATCCCAAGTGATATTTTGAAAGCAGAAAAGGTAAGGGCGATTTTTGGTGCTAGTGAAAAGTGCCATCTTATCTACTTTGTTGCTGCCAGAATAGCCTACTGTCGGTGCAGCCTTCATCCGAACTTCTTGGTTATTATTCAGCTGCAAAGATTGGTTGAATGATTTTGGTTGGCTGATTAGAAATTGGTCTTATTGGCACAACATTTCCTCGGTCAATCATCATTCGGCTCATTCTTTTTTTTAAAGAGGACTTTGAGCTCAGTCCAAGCATCTTCCATATATACATTGTTAACTCTGGTAAATCTATTATTTATTATTATTATTATATTTTTATTATTATTAAAAAGTATTAACACATTCTTACAGCTTGAGGTCAATAACCTCACCTTCCAAACCCTCCAAATAAGAGTAACAAATGTCTTCAAATTCTCCAATTCAAATCTAACATCACGGAAATGTGTACAAGTAGGTCTCAGAAAGTGAAACTTCCTAACAGAATTCAACCAAATCATGCTCCCTTTCATGCCTGGATAGTTCGTAAATAACGGAAGTAGGTGGAAGATTCAACAACAATCTGCATTATGCAGATGACAAAACCCTGCTTGCTGAAACTGAGGAGGATCTGAAGCGATTGCTGCAGAGGGTCAAGAAGTGCAGCCTTCCATATGGATTGAGGCTCAATATCAAGAAGACAAAGATTCTCACCACTGGACCATTGGCAGCATCAGGAAGGATGGTGAAGAGAATGAGATTGTTAACAACTTTAATTTGCTTGGCTCCACAGTCAACATTCTTGGCACTAGCAGCCAGGAAATTAAAAGATGCATTGTGATGGGAAAGACAGCTGTTAAGGACCTCTCCAAAGTACTTAAGTGCAATGGTGTCACTCTGGAGACTAAGGTGCACATGATACAGGCTATGGTCTTTGTCTTTGCAATCAGTTGGTATGCATCAGAGAGTTGGACAATGACTAGGAAGGATAGAAGGAGAATTGATGTCTTTGAGCTGTGGTGCTGGAGAAGAGCATTGAATGTACCATGGACTGCTAAGAAAACAGGTTCATCCTGGAGAGGGTTAAACCAGGCTGCTCCTTGGAGGCAAGATTCTGAGGCTTCGTCTGACATGTTGTAAGGAGGAACCAGTCCTTGGAGTGGGACTTCATACTTGGTAGGGTGGAGGGACAGCACAGGAGGGGAACATCCTGCATGAGGTGGATTGATTCAATGACTAGGGTAATCTGGGTGGGTGTGTCAGAGACAGTGAGATTGGCACAGGACAGAGCGGAGTTTAGGGCTGTTGTACATAGGCTCTCTATGAGTCACAAGCACCTCGACAGCATATAATAATAACAACAGCAGCATATTTTTGGTGAAAACATGCATATAAGGAGTTGCAACATTGAAAGATGCTATGGACGATATATTGAATTCTCTAAAAGGAACCAAAAGAAGATGGAGAGAATACACAGAATCACTGTACCAAAAACAACTGACTGACACTGAAAAATCTCAACAATTTCCAGATGAGCAGGAGCCAATGGTAATGAAGGAGGAAGTAGAAGCTGAATTGAAGGTATTAGCAAAAAATAGGGCCCCAGGAATCTATGGGATACCAATTGGCTTGTTTTAGTTAACAGATACAGCCTTGGGTGTGCTCACCAGTCTGTGCCAGGAAATTTGGAGGACTGCTGTCTGGCCAAAGGATTGAAAGAGTTCATATTTGTTTCCGTTCCCAAGAAAGGTGATCCAACAAAATGTGGAAACTGTTGAGTAATATTATTAACATATCACATGCAAGTAAAATAATGCTGAAGATCATTAAAAAAACAGCTAGAACAGTACATGGAAACTGCCAAGGGAAGATAGGGAACTGATAGGGAAGTTCAAGTAGGATTTAAAAGAAGCTGTGGCACCAGGGATAGGATACCAGAACAATGTGTTTTTGTGCTTTATTTGACTGGGTGGATTAAAACAAATTGTGTTGACACTGAGAAGAATAGAAGTCCCAGAACACTTAATTGTCTTCGTGTGGAACCTATAACTGGACTAGGAAGCTATTGTGCAAACTGAACAGAGAAACACTATATGGTTTAAAATTAAGAAAGGTGTGTGTTAGGGTTGTATTCTCTCTCGATAATTATTCAATCTGTATGATGAACAAATCATTTGAGAGCCTGGAATCTATAAAGGGGAATATGGCATCAGGATCAGAGGGAAACTCATCAATAACCTGTACTATGTAGATGACAGAACCTTGCTTGCTGAAAGTGAGGAGAACTTGAAGTATTTGTTGCAAGAGATGAAGGAATTCAGCCTTCAATATAGATTGCATCTCCAAGTCAAGAAAATCAAGATTCTTACCACTGGACCAGTAGGCTACATCATGATGGACAGAGAAGAGATTGAAACTGTCAACAACTTCACCTTACTTGGATCCACAATTATTACCCTTGCTACTGTTGTTGTTGTTGATTGTCATCTAGTTGAGCACAACTTGTAAGAACCCTATGAACAAATGACCTGAAGCATTCCTACAACTATTGCCATTGCTCCAAGTTTATAGAGTTTCCAGAGGCATGTGACTTAGGAAGTGGATGCCACTCCTACTTCCAAACCCTTGGTACTAGCATTCAGGTAATAAGGAAACACTGCACTGGGAAAGTCTGCAGTTAGGGACCTCTCTAAATTATTGAGGAGTAATGATGTCATTTTGAGGACTAAGATGCATCTGATTAAGATTATAGTCTTTCTGATCACTTACTATGGATGTGAAAGCTGGACAATGAATAGGAATGACAGAAGAATTGATGTGTTTGAGCTGTGGTGTAGAAGAAGAGCACTGAATATCCCATGGACAGCCAAAAAACAACCAAATATATCGTGGAGAGGGTAAGACAGAGTGTTCTTTGGAGACAAGGATGATGAAGCTTTGCCTCGCATACTTGGGGTATGTTGCTAGGAGGGGCTGTTCCTTTGAGAGGGACATGATACTTGGAAGGGTGGAGGGTCAACAAAGGATAGGAAGACCCTCAACCAGGTGGATTGACAACCAAGTGGTAACTCACAATAGGTTCTAGTTTGTCAGGAAGTATAAGGATGGTCATGATGGGATGGGGTTCAGAACCAGCATTCATAGGGTTGTTATGAGTTGTACTAGACTTGACAGAACCTAACAACAACAATGAGAAAATTCATCAGTTTTGTCATTCTACAAGGCTTAAAGAAGACTCAGAGGCAGAAAATTGGAATCTCCCTACCACCAATGAAGGAAAAGTAGAGAGTCTAGTATGTTCTTTGGGTCGTAGATTCTCATGTGAGATGAAACAAAACCCAGACAATGACACCAGCAGAAGCTCTGTAGGATAAACAGAGACTACTGTGGGAGAGAGTTGAACTAAATCTGCTGCAAAATTGAGACAGAGCTAAGGGATGGAGTCTATGGCTGGGAGGCCAGTAAGATCTAATGAGAATGTATATCAGAGGTAGCTATCCTGATTAACTAACTCTTCCTTGAGTTTTTCCAACCCAAGTTCTAATCTTTTGCTTCCCTAATAAACCTACAGTGATGAAAACTATCTGTAAGTTCAATGTGACCCAAAAGGAACAAAGGAAAGGTGAGGATAGCCAATTCGAACCTTTATTCTAACCTCATAGGGGAACTGCTCCCATCAGCAGCATCCACAAGATGAAATTAATTCCCATGAGGCCAGACATGCTCTCCCACTCTCCTACACCCTCTTACTGAGTCTGGAATTTGTTGCAGTTACCACACAGGCTTGACAAAACCATCTTACAATTATGGGACTTTTAAGGGAGTTAACATGCTGTAATTCATGTTACTAGCAAGATACAATTCTTCAGTCCAGAAAGTGTCTCAATTAACAACTCAATTAAGGACAAGACACAGCCCTTCAGTTCGCTTTTTACTCTTCGTTCCTTCTTCTTTTCTATTGGTGAGATCTCTATTCCTATAGCTGAATCTATTTAATTTAATGATCAAACCAACCAATCCCCTTGCAAATAAACCAACATGCCCTATTTTTATTAAAAAGAGATGATTTTAACCATTGATGATGTAGACAGGCCAACATATTTTCAGGACAGGCAGAGTTGAGGTATTTCTATCAGATTAAAGACAATGGTCTAGAGAAGCCACATTTTTAACAATAAATTTACTACATTGGATCATAAAAATAAAGTTCCAGGAATTGATGGAATACCAATTGACACATTTCAACAAAGAGAGGCTGCCCTGGATATTCCAAGAAATCTGAGAACAACTACCTGGACAATTGAATGGAAGACATTCATACTTATTCCCATTCAAAAAAAAGGTCACCAGAAAGAGTGTGGAAATTATCAGTGTCACTAATATCACACAAAGCAAAATCTTGCTGAAGATGATCCAGAAACAATTGGAACAGTACATTAACAGAGAACTACCAGAAATATAAGTTGGGTTTAGAAGAGTTCATGACACTAGAGACATTATCACCAATGTCAGACGGACTTTGGCAGAAAGCAAAGAGTAACAGTATCTTTGGTTCACTGACTATGCAAGGTTATTTGACTGTGTGGATCACAATAAATTGTGGCTAACCTTGAGAAAAGTGGGAATCCTAGAACATTTGATTGTACTTATATGAAACCTATACTTGGACCAAGAGGAAGTCCTTAGAACAGAGCACGGACACACTGTGTGGTTCAAAATCAGAAAAGGAGTGTGTCAGTATGCATCTTGTCTCCATATCTTTCCTATCTATATGCAGAACAGATCATTCAGGAGGCTGGGCTTTATGATAAAGAAAGTGACATCAGAATTGGAGGAAGACTCATCAACAACCTACATTATCCAGATGACACAATCTTGCTTGCTGGAACTGAGATGGACCTGAAGCACTTGCTGAAGAAGGTCAAGGACTGTAGTGTTCAATATGGATTGAAGCCCAACATAAAGAAGACAAAGATTCTCAGCACTGGGCCAATTGGCAGCACCATGATAGATGGAGAAGAGATTGAGGTTGTTAACAACTTGCTCTTCTCCACAGTCAGCACTCTTAACATGAGAAGTCAAGAAATGAAAAGATTAAATTAAAGAAAATTAAAAGATTGCATTGAGAAAATCAGCTGTCAGCAATCTCTCCAGAGTACTGAGAAGCAATAGTGTCAGTCTAAGAGTCTATTTGCACCTAATCTAGGCCCTGGTCTTTGCCATTACTTGCTATGCATCAGAGAGCTGGACAATGACTAAATATGGCAGAAGAAGAATTGATGCCTTTGCATTGTGCTGCTGGAAAAGAGTCTTGAACATACCATGGACCACCGAGAAAATAAATAAATCTGTGTTGGGGAGGATGAAACCAAATTTCTCCTTGGAGGCTAGGATTTTGAAGCTCCATCTCATATACTTTGGTCGTGTTCCCAGGAGGGACCTGTTTTTGGAGAAAGACATCATGCTCGAAATGGAGGAATGGTGCAAGAAAGGAAGATCCTTTATGAGATTGATTGATACAGTAACTGGGAAAATAGGTTTAGGTGTTTTGGAATCAGTGAGACTGACTCAGGATAGGGTAGGCTTCAGAGCTGCTATACATAAGGTTACTATGTGTCACAGTCAACCCCCAGCACATAATAACAACAACAGTAGTAAAGCAGCAAGAATTATGAAAGGGATGGTTGATGTTATCACTGACAGGCATGGGAGTGTAGTGGCATAACTGACTTCAGAAAATAGACTTTATGCTACTAATGCCGTTGATTAAGATTCTTCCCCCTTGTATAATAGAAGTGGTCATATACTTTTGTCCGTGCACCAGCCACATTGGATTTTGAGGTTTCGTTGTGTGTTTGTTAGGTGTGGGGTTTGTTTTGTTTCTTTACAATTATGTTGACTGTAAGCAATTCTATTAAAATTTTTATTCTATGTGTTCCTTAATGGTCCCATTCAAGAAAAGATTCCTTGCTCAGACCTACAATATTACTTATCAATTTATTATTTTCTTCCTTCTCTTCCTCCTACCTGCTAAAGCTGTTTGAGCAACTTTTAGTTACATGAAGGCCCTCAGTGATACTGAAACTTATTAATCTTTGAGGATCTATTGTATAACTAGCATTTTACTCACATTTTATATGGCAGTATCTCCATCAGCAAGTAGCTTGCAATCTGTAGTATAGTATTTTATATGTTAGACAACTGAATGACTTGTAGATATCATAAAGTGTTAAACTGAGTATGATCAATTTGGATTAGTAAGGATTCATAGGTACAGTGCACACATTTTAGAATTATGGGTGGTACGAAAAGGAAGAAATAAAGGTTGACAGGAATTTTCCAGAAGATATCCACAAGATATTGGTGAGAGATTACATAAAGCAGTCCATAGATTTTTTTTTACAATTTTTTTTCATTATTTAGAGAATACTTTATTAGTTTCTGTAATCAAACCCATGTAGATAAGACCTTACATATTTAATACAGTGAGTTACCCCTGTACAAATGGAAAAAAAAATTTAACATTTCTAGACCAATATGGCTGTTAATTTCTGTACAATGCCAACTCAACATGGTACAACTGGTATACTTTTTCCAAAGTTGACAGCACAGCTAGTTTCCAAAAATTCAAATTATATACATATGTATATATATATTTATATAAAAAGACCAATCGCGGTGTTTTATGCATCAATAGCAGCAACAGCTTTTCCAGGCTCTGCAGTCATCGGAACAAAAATAATAGACATCCAGCACACTCCATTAAAAAAAAAGTACAAAACAAAAATCTCAGAAAACAGCAAAATTCTGTTACTGTTGTGGTACCTGGCACCAGTTTGTTTTTTTTAAGCTTCTCAATCATCATCTGGAAAGAAAACATTCTAGAATAACATCATTTAAAAAAAAACAAAACAAAAACAGCTCTGATATAGCATGGTCACTATTACATATCATAAAGCAGGTACAAGATATTTTACATTCACAGAAGTATGATACAGTACGGTCCTACATCTATGATACTAGAGGATACAATTAAAAAGGCATTATTTGAGACTTGATTCTACTTTTCCAGCAGAGGGTCCAAAGGATGGTGTGACATAGCTCTGGTACAGAAATGCACCCCTTCTAGACAGGATTTCCTTTCATTAGTGGCACAGTTCTAAGTACTCATTACTCTTCATGAATATCAGCTAAAAACCGTTAAAAAGAAAAATCCTGCCCAAAATGAAAACAACAACAAAAAAATCTCATTGGATCCATACAAAGAAGACCAAGTGGAGGCAAGCAATAGAGGTTCATCCCAAGTGTCCAGTGTAAGTCCTGATTGGATGGAGAGAGTAAGATAAATCAGTGGGAAGATGATAATTTTAATGCAAATAGGACAAAAGCAAAGAGAAAGTAATCTAAAAGACATGAACCCCTCTAGAGACTACACCACATGACAATAAGAGAAAAATAACTTATTTTGAAGTATTTACTGCTATATGTACAAAATCAACGTCTTGCAATCAAAACCAGAAAGAGGGCTGAGAGACAAATGGTTAGAAGCTTTAAAGTTCTAGTTTGTCCACCATTTAGTATTTTTAAATTAAATCAAGATCACATAAGTTATAGTATATACTTTTAAGTATGTATTTATAAAATTTATGAACTTGTTCATTACCATTCTTAAGAACCCTGATTTATGGCAAGGCATGCCATGAACACTTACCCAACCTCAGCCTTTAAGTCTTAATTGGGAATTGAGATTTTGCTGAAGGTTCACTGGTAAAGCACGTTCATTCTTTTCTGACTTTAGTTTTACCTCTTTAGATGCCATTGTGCCTATGCATCTTCTCTTCAGCTTGCAGCTGAGTTTCTGTCCAAGAACTTGTTAATGGCTCCCAGATGCACCACAACCCTGACTTTCTTAACTCCTTCCTTCCAAGCAGTCAAACAGCGTTCTACCTTTAAAAATGGCAAATTCCTATCATGGATTTTTATAGAGGTGAAGAGTTGATGGCCACATAGGTAGATTCTAGAGAGCACACATGATTCTTATCAGATCCAAAGTCATACCACATGTACTCTTTCACTCCAATCTCTTAAATTGGGATAAATGCGCAAATTCTCACCTTGAATCTTGGACCTACACAGTGCTGTCAAATTCTAAGCTATAAAGATTCTGTAAAACAACATATAACTACCTGTAGTCACATCTTTCTCCCTTGGAGTAACTTTTGGGATTAAATTTGTAACCTTTCAATTAGAAGGCAAGCGCTTTATTTGCTGTGCTATTAAGGTTTCTAAAAATCTTAGACACCAACATCAACAATCTCTTTTCTTGTCCTCTGCTATATTATAGACTCACGTATTTTTTGTTGTTGTTGTTAGGCATCTTCTTCCTAAAGGCTGTTTCTATCCATGTGATCCCTATAATCAATTCCTCAACTCCACCTTCACTTTTCTCTCTTTACTTAATAAGCAATGATCTTTCATGATCCTCAATTAAAACCCCTAGTGAGGCCAGCTGTCAAAAGCTATCCATGTCAGCAAACCAGCGAAGCTCAGTGAATTTTAACACCTGTAAAAATAATTTTAAAAAAAAAATCCATTTTCTTTGCATTTCACTGCATACTTGCTGCTAGTCCATTTGCAAAGGAATATTTCTGGAAGCACAGGAAGAAGTGATTTTAACTTTCATTCTGTTCTGTTTATTTTTTCTCTTTTATATATCTCACCAAAGTTAAGGACTTTCTACTAATTCTATTTCTTATTCTTAAAATTCTTACAGATACATTTGTTGGCCCTATCCCTACTTCTTCCAAGGCTGACTGTGCCCTAGCACTTCTATTACAATGTACTTCCTTTACAAGCCCTCATTAGTGCTAATCAAGCACTGTGGCCCTGAATGTACTCATGCACTTGGCTGATTTCATCCTTTATTTGTACCATGGATCCAATCCCCAAACCTTCATCTATCCCTTCAAATCTCAATTCATTTGCATATAAGAGTCCATAAGACTATCTTGACATAGACAAAATATCTAGCAGTTTAGAATGCTGCTACTTGGAGTGGGGGTTGGGTGGCGAGTGGAGGAGTTAAAAACACAACAACCAAACAACATACAAGAAGAATTCAGGAAAAATATGAAATGTGAATGACGAAATTTTTAAAAAAGACCACTAGAAGAAATAATGTTGCTGTTGTTGTTTGGTGCCGTTGAAATGAGTATGACTCAAGTCAACCCTGTGAACAAAAGATCTGGAATCCTGTGCCAACCTCTCACTTAAAGACACACCATACGCCATTGTAGCAGTCACTGTATCAGTCCTCCTTGTTGAGGGTCTTACTCTACTTCCCCGACCCTCTACCCTTCCCAGCATCATGGCTCTCAGCAAGGAATAACCCCTCCTAGCAACAGGCACAAAGTATATGAGGCAAAGATTCACTATCCTAGCCTCCAAAGGGCACACTGGTTGCACTTTCTCCAAAATATATCTGTTTGTTCTCTTGGCCATCCATGGGATGTTCAATACTCTTCTCCAGCACCACAGCTCAAGGGCATCAATTCTTCTGTCATCCTTATTCACTGCCCAGTTCTCAGATGCATAGCAAGGGATCAGAAAATTCAGAAGACTAATACTAAAATGTCTGAGAAAAATAACACACTGGATAGACAAAAGAGTAAAATCAAGTAAATTGAAGAATGGATAGACAAATCCTTGACTAAATTTGTATTCGAAAAAGAGGTGGGGGAAAAAGAAGGAGAAGGAGAAGGAGGAGGAGGAGAAGGAGAGGAGGAGGAAGAGGAAGAAGACGAAGAGGAAGAAGAAGGCCAAACAAAACTGGATAAATTATGTTTACTTCATTGAAGTCTATGATGGAGAGAATAGTTTAAAAGTATTATATTTTAGGGCATTATGTTTATCGTAAGAGTATGGAATGAGGGTTGCAGAGTGGATTATATTTGGGGTGGGGGGTGGGGTGTGTGCGGGGGGGGATTGTGTACCAATGAAGGAGTTTTTCTTTTGCTTTTCAAGGAGAGGAGCGAACAGGGGTGGGGTGGGTGGGAAGAAAAGTGCAACAATGAATGAATGGAATTCCAAAGTCTCTGTAGATATTAATTGAAATAAAAAAATAAATTACTTGTGACTGTAATTACAGAAAAAGACTAAGACCCAAGAATAAAAAACAACTCTTTTTTAAAAACTATAGTAACATACAAGAGAATTATCGAAGAGTTGCTAATAGAAAATGAGCTATAAAAGATGCTAAATGAACTTCATACAGGACAGACTTAAAAATAAAGTCACTGTTACATTTCATAATTAAACTTTCTAAAGCCAAAAACAGTTTTGAGGGCAGCTCAGTGAAAACAAAATATTACCTATAGAAAATCAGTAAGATTTCCATGATTTATTGGCAGAAGTTGTGAAGATTATGGGATGACATGTATAAAACCTTGAAAAAATAAAAACGTTAACCAAAAAGTACATATCCCACAAAATTGTCCCTCAAATATGATTGCAGTATTTGAATATGTCAAAATAAATATAAATTAAGATAATATGACAAAACAAGAAAAAAATAAACATAAAAACCAGACCAAACTTATAAGAAATGTTATAGGGTCCCCCGTGGACATAATACTGACAATGAAAAACAATAACCTGATATTAAAACACATAGTATAGTTAGCTGAAAAACAACCCAGTAAAACAATTCATAGCAATAAAATAATGTTTGATGATTTAAAATAGAGAACTAGAAAATTCAAAATGTAAATGATGACAACTATAAAGTAGAAAGGGACTCTGATGGCTGTGTGATAAGAAGCTATGCTGTAATCCCAAAGGTACACTATTTGAACCCACCATCTGCTCTGTGGGAGAAGGATGAGAAATCTCCTCCCATGAGATTTGCTGCTTCTGAAAAACCACTGTAAAGTCAGCTATAAGCTGGTTCCAACTTGATGGAACACACAGCAACAAAAATAAAAAAGTAGAAAGAGTGAATAACTATACAAGTTCTAAATGAAGATCTAAGAATGGTATCAAAAGAGAACAGATTCTTTTAAACCTAGAAAGATAAAATAGAGTTATTGAGTAACCACACAAAAAAGTGCTAATAAATATATCTAAAACAAGAAAGGAAAACACATCATAAAGTCTTGTTACTATTGTTAGGTGCCATCACGTTGACTATGACTCATATCGACCCTATGAACAGAGACTCTGAATCTTGCTCTATCTTGTGCTGTTCTCATGATCTCTAACATGCTCGAGCCCATTGTTACAGTCACTAATTCAATCCATCTTGTTGGAGGACTTTATTTCCCTCAACCACAAATTTCTCCAGCATGATGCCCCTCCTTACAACAGGCTCAAAGTATATGAGATAAAGTTTCACCATCCTGGCAGCTGAAGAGCACCCTGCCTGTACTTCCTCAAACACAGACTTGGTTGTTCTTTGAGCAGTCAGTGCAGCATTCAGTACTCTGCCAGCCCCACAATTAAAAAAATTCTTGTTCTGTCATACTCCTTTATTATCCCACTTTTTGTTGCATAGTAAGTTAATGAAAAGATCATGACTTGGATCAAGGGCATGTTAGTCGTTAGCACTTTGGAGAAGTCCTCCACAGCAGATTATCCAAGTGCAACATGTTCTGATTTCTTGCCTGCTATTACTATGGGCGTTGGCTGTGGAACCAAGTACAATTAAATCATTGACAACTTTCATCTTTTATCCATCTATCACTATGTTTCCTATTATTCCAGTGATGAGGAGAGCAGTGGTGTCTCTCTGGAGACTAAGGTGCGTCTGATACAGGCCATGGTCTTCGCAATCACCTGTTATGCATCAGAGAGTTGGACAATGAC
>NW_006399974.1:2398832-2400612 GCF_000299155.1 Elephantulus edwardii | reverse complement strand
GCGGTTGGCGCAGGATAGAGCAGGGTTTAGAGCTGTTGTGCATAGGGTCGCTATGAGTCGCAAACGACTCAACGGCACATAACAACAAAAAACAACAACCCTCCCCGTTCATAAAGAAAAAAATCATTTATTGTTGCACAATTTCCTCGCTATGAGTCCCAAGCGATTCGATGACACATAACTACAACAACAACAACAACAACTATATTAAGTTTTGGGGACAATCAAATATGTGGAACTGAGTTAAATTCTGCTTATCACCGGGATAGGGAATTGCCAGAAGTTCAAGCAACATGTATGAGATGCCATGGCACCAGGGGTATCATTGCTGATGTCAGTTGGATCCTGGCTGAAAGTAAGGAATACTTTATTACTTTATTGACTATACAAAGGTATTTAACCGTGTGAATCATGACAGTTTGTGGGTAGTATTGAGAAGTATGAGAATCCCAGAGCACTTGATAGTGCTCATGAGAAACCTATACCTGGACCAGGAGGCTGTTGGGCAAACAGAGCAGGGAAGCACTGCATGGCTTGGAATTGGGAAGGAAGTGTGTCAGGGATGTATTCTGTCTCTATACTTGTTAAATCTATACGCTGAGTAAATTATCCGAGAAGCTGAACTGTATGAAGAAGTGTGTGGCAACAGGATTGAAGGAAGTTTCATCAATAACCTGTACTATGCAGATGACACAAACTTATTTCCTGAAAGTGAGGCAGATTTGAAGCACTTGTAGAATGTCAAGGAATGCAGCCTTCAGTATGCATTGTATCTCAATATCAAGAAAACAAAGATTCTTACCACTGGACCAATAGGCAATGTCATGATGGATGGAGAGGAGATTGAAACTGTCAACAGCTTCATCTTGCTTGTATCCACAATTAACACCCTTGGTATGAACAGTCAGGGAATAAGGAGACACATTGCAATAGAAAAATCTGCAGTTAGGGGCCTTTCCAAACTATTGAGTAGTGATGTCAGTTTGAGGACTGAGGTGTGTCTGTTTCAGGTCATGGTCTTTCTATTACTAGCTATGCATCCAAGACCTGGAAAATGAATAAGGATGGCAGAAAAAGAATGTATGCCTTTCAGCTGTGGTGTTTGAGAAGAGCACTGAATATTCCAAGAAAATTAATAGATATGTCTTGCAAAATGTGTCTCCAGAGTACTCTTTAGAGTCAAGAATGATGAGGCTTCACTTAACATACTTTAGACATGTTGCTAGGAGGTGCTATTCCTTGGAGAGAGACATGATGTGGGAAAAGTGAAGGATCGGTGAGGGAAAGGAAGACCTTCAATCAGGTGGATTAACAAGGTGACTGCTGCAATGGGCTCTTGTGTGTTAGCAAGTGTAAGGATGACGCAGGACAGGATTGGTTGCAGATCTTTTGTTCATAGGGTTGCTATGAGTTGTACTCGACTTGATGGTACCTAGCAACAACAACAACAGCAACAACAATAAAGAAATTAAAATGTAGCATAAAAGTTGCTCAAAGCAAAAGACAATGAAAATACAACCACCAAAACACTTGTGACACAAAAAATCCTACACTATATCAATATGATATCAGTATGATAAAATGGAAATTCACACCAAGTACACAATTTTGTTCAAAATAGGGAAGGGTGTATGCCAGGAATCCATCCTGTCTCCATACCTTTTCAACATGTATGCAGAACAGATTATCCGAGAGGCTGGGCTCTATGAGGAGAATTGTGGCATCAGGATTGGTGGAAGATCTATCAACAATCTCCGTTATGCAGATGACACAACCTTGC
>NW_006399974.1:2392814-2398607 GCF_000299155.1 Elephantulus edwardii | reverse complement strand
GGCACAGGACAGAGTGGAGTTTAGGGCTGTTGTACATAGGGTCGCTATGAGTCGCAGGCGACTCGATGGCACATAACAACAACAACAACAACAACAAATGTTGAAATGTAATCTATAGTGAAATCGTAGATCTTCTGTTGCAAGTGTTCAAGACCTCCGTTCTCAACGAGTAAGATTGTGTCTGCATAACACAGGTTGTTGATGAATCTTTCTCCATTCTTATGATACATTCTTCTCCATATAATCCAGCTTCTCTAATGATTTGCTCAGATTAAATATCTGATTTTAAATATCCTGATATTAAACAGGTGTTTCTTCTGTTTGGAAAACAATTTCTTGGTGTGAGTATAGGTTTCAAACAAAGCAAAGTTAAGTTGTCTGGGGTTTCCATTCTCCTCACTCTGAGCCAGAATTTATTCTGACACACACAGTCAAACTCATTTGTATAGTCAATAAAATACAGTTAAACATCTTTATAGTATTCTCTTCTTTCAGCCAAGATCCATCTACCATCAGCAGTGATATCCCTGGTGTCATGGCCCCTTCTGAATCTAGCTTGAATTTCTGGCAGTTTCCCATAGATATGCTGTTTCAGCTGTTTTCAAGTAATATTCAGCAAGATTTAATTTGCATGTGAGATTAATGATTTTGTCACTGTTTTAAATACTTTATTATATCAACTTTTTGGGGAATGAGAATTAATAGGGATCTTTTCTAGTCAGTTGCCCATGTAGCTGTTTTCCAAATTTCTTGGCATTTTCTAGTAAGTATATCCAAGTCTGTATCTATTTGTTGAAACATGACAGCTGGTATTTCATCAATTCCTGGAGTCCTATTTTTTTTTCAATGGCTGCAAGAAACCTTGAAGTTCTTCCTTTATTATACTTGACTCTTTCTTATCTACTACTTGCTAAAATGTTTCTATATCAGTCAATTTTTTTATTCCTTCTCCCTTATTTTGATGTTTCCAGCCTCATTTAAGATATTTTCCATAGAATCCTTCAGTACTACAACTCGAGACTTGACTTTGTTTTTCAGTTTTCTCAATTTCAGAAACGCCAATGTGTTCTTCTCTTTCATTTTCTGACTTGAACTTTTTGTTCATGCCATTCTACTAATACTTTGCTTTGTAATTTTAAACTTTTCTTGGAAATCTTCTGTTTATCTCTTTTACTAAGGACTTATTTCTTAGGATTTAGGGTATCCATGCTAAGGAAGGTCTGGTGGATTAATGGTAAGGAGTTTCACTGCCAACCAAAGGCACACAGTTCAAACCCACCAACTACGCCATAAGAATAAAGATGGGCAATCTCTTCCCATGTTATTTACTGCTTCGGTTGATTCTGACTCAATGATATCTAACTATGAAATAACAACTTTTATGTCAGAATTTTGTCCCTTCATTTTGATCTTTCTATGTTCTGGTGAAATTTTCAAATTCTCTTCTGACATCCATTTTCATCTTTTCTTTCACTTCTGTCTTTGTTATTACTATTTGCTTTTTCCAAGGACGATAGCTTTGATGCTGTTCTTTGATTATTAGTGTTCAATTCATTATATCTATTCTTGGTATGGTCATTAAATTCAGGTGAGATACACTCAAGGTCATATTTTGGCTCTTGTGAACTTATTTCTTCAATGTGAATCTGAACTTGCACATGAGTAATTAATAATCTGTTCCACAGTCTCCATCTGGCCATGTTTGAACTGTTGATATTGAGTTTGACCATTACAGGAGACCTTCCTGGTATTTTAAATACCAGTGACATAATTTCCAGTATCACAGAAACCTGCAAGTTACCTCAGTACAACAAATTGATATACAAAAGTTGTACTGAAAAAAGCAAACTCTAAACAAGCAAATATATACATATACAAACTATAAAGGATCAATATGCAAACACCACCACCACCCAACCCTAATACAGCAAACTGACAGAGAAGTCTTGTTCTCAAAAGAGGAAAGTATACATGCAGACAAATATAAAACAAACATTCATGCTTTGTATCGGACAGGTGTGTGCAGGGTGCATCAAGTGGTGGAAAGTCCAGCCTTAGGCAGACTTTCTACTGACCTCACAGGACCTCTAGTTTGACCTCGAGTTTGCCTGCCTAACGCTGATATCCTTGCCAGTGCAGAAGATGAGGTGGTCCTAGTCAGAGAAGAGGCCCCTCTAATCTGATTGCAGGCCAGTCACACAGTCTGCAGGCTCAAGAATCAGGATGGCATGGGCATGGTCTGCGGTAGGGGTGATGGGTGGGATAGTGAGAAGGTAGGTGGATCAGGGATAGGACGGCAGGGAGAACACCACCCACCACATGGTGAATATAGGAGGTGCTGGGCACAGGGAACAAGAGAGAGGTTGGACTTTTACTTCTGGTAGATACTGCAGCTGCTGCTTCCTCTGCCCCCTTGATTTCTTATGCCCTGTGAATAGTTGTTCAAGATGGCCATGCTACACTGTTTATGGTTCTGTGTTATCTTACTCTTCCTAACTGATGCTTCAATTCCATTTTGCAAAAGTTTCAGCTTCTATGAATGGATGCAGCTATTCCTGCATTTATGGGCTTCCTGGTTTTTACACAATGTGAAGAACTGTTCAACATGGTAGAATTCAGGATGAGGGCGATCCCATGCAGCCTTGTTCTGCATTGGGAAGACCTCCAGTGGAGGAGTCCCCACATAGCAGCACCATGCTCAACAGTGAGAGCAGGGACAGCTGTGCTCACCTGCTTGTACTTTTTGACAGCAGTCTTAGGGACAACTAAGTTTGCAAACATGAACTGAGGAATATGTCCAAGGAAGCTAAAAAAGGCAAAAGCACGAGTGTTGCATCACACAGAATTAATGGAACTCCGCTAGAGTAAAGGTGAAAGTGTGCACTAACAGGAAAGGAGTGTGCTGGCTTCAGGGCAGGTGGGAAGCAGTCAGCTCTCCTTGCATCTCAGTCCTTTGAAAAGAAGGAACAAAAAGATCTGTCAGCACTGAAGTTCTAAACAGATATTTATTATTTAACTCCTCATCTATATCTTCGTATCTGAAAAGCCTCATTTAACTGTTCACTATAGTGGTGCAATAAAAACACAAGAAAACAGGATAAAAGAGATAAATGAGAATTCTTCAACTCACAGTTCAAAAAGAAAAGATGAAGAAGTACTTCCAGCAATGAGTGAAAGAGGAGAACATAAGGACCCAGTATATATAAAATCAATAAATATGGAAAAAAATGAAAAGGAAAACCAACACCAACATGAACTCAGCATGGAACAAAATATAGAACAAAGAAATCATCAACACTACAATAAAATAAAAGAAAAAACCACAAAAGAATAACAGTTTCAAATGTCTATCTATCATGAATTATACTGAATATAAGCAAATTAAATGCACTAGTAGAGAAAAGAAGAGTGATAGAATGAATAAAAAGTAGGTCCTATAGATGGAAACCAACTCAGCAAAAGACAGCTTAAATACAAAGAAAAACATTTTAAAATAAAAAAAGAAAGCAATATATTAAGATAAACTACCTAAAACAAATAAACAAACAAAAAGTAGGAGAGGCAATAGTAATTTAAGATAAAATAAACATCAAGGCAAACACCAACCTAAAAGAGGAGGAAAAATATTATATAATGATTAAAAGGTAAATGAATCCAAAGGATATAATTGTAATAAATATGTAAACAAGGAAAGAGCCTCAAATACATAAAACAAACAGTAACAGAATTGGAAAAACAAACACACTATGCCACAATAATAGTAATTTAAACATACTTATGATGACAGAACAACTAGAAACAAGCTGAAGAATGATACAATAGATCTCAAATATGCAAGTAAATCTACTTGATTTCATAGAGCTATACAGAATACTCTACCCAACAAAAGATTATTATGTATTTAATCCACTGCATGCATACAGTTTTCCATTACTGACAACATGCAAGGCCACAAACCAGCCTAAAAAAATGTATAAACTGAAAATTGAACTACTATAACACATCTGTTTAGATCACAATGCAAGAAAATTAAAAATTGGTAATATCTTGAGTACAACATTGTGAGTGACAGGATTATATCCATATGTTTACAAGGAAGTCCAGTGAATACCACTATCATTCAGATATATGCACCAACAACCAGAGCCAAAGAAGAGGAAATAGATGATTTCTACCAACTTTTACAGTCGGAGATAGATCGAACATGCAATCAAGATGCATTGATTATAATGGGTGACTGGAACGCAAAAGTTGGGAACAAAGAAGAAGAATAAGTAGTTGGAAAACATGGACTTGGTGATAGAAATGAAGCTGGAGATAGAATGATTGAATTTTATACAATCAATGATTCATTCATTGCAAATACATTTTATAAGAAACATAAATGCAGGTTATACACATGGATCTCACCTGATGGTATGCATAGGAACCAGATTGATTACATCTGAGCAAAAAACCACTGGAGAAGCTCAATATCAGCTCAAAAACTAGGCCAGGAGCTGATGGTGGAACAGACCACCAATTACTCATATGCAAGTTAGAGCTGAAGCTGAGGAAAATTAAACCGAATCCACAGGACACAAAATATGACTTTGAGTTCATCCTACCTGAATTTCAGAATCATCTCAGCAACAGGTTTGAGGCCTTGAACACTAATGAGTGAAGACCAGATGAGTTGTGGGAGGATGTGCAGTGTATCATACAGGAAGAGTGCAAACGGTCATTACAAAGACAGAAGAGGAAGACAAGACCAAAATGGATGTCAGAACAAACTCTGAAGATTGCACTGGAGTGTAGAAAAGCCAAAGCACAAGGAAGAATTCAAGATACTAAAGAGCTGAACAGAAGATTCCAAATGGCAGCACGGGATGACAAAGGAAAATATTACAATGAAATTTGTAAGGAGCTTGAGTCTGAAAATCAAAAGGGCCAAACTCACTCCGCATTTCTTTTCTTTTTTTTTTCAAGTCTCACAACAATAGGTTTAACTTTATTTTATACTTTCCATTACACAATGCCATGAATTCCACAAATGATTTTTAGTCTAATAACACATAAAGGAGTCAGACAATAGGATTTTGGGGAGTATTTTTTTTGGGGGGGGAGTATTTTTTAGTGGCTGAAATAGAAGATTTAAAATCTCAGCTTCTGGAAGAACCACTTTTTTGCCAGTCTTGTACCTCTCCTTAAATTTGACCATGGCTTTCCACCTTGACTTGCTGTTAAAGAGCAGGGTCTCTGAAGACATCCTTGATAATAACAGTTTTGTCCAAGGGGATATCCACGGAGTACCTTGTGGGCATGAGGTGATTGTAGTTATACAAAGGACTTGATTTTTGACCTCTTGGCAATTTTCTTCTTGTCCATGGCATCTGTAACTTTCCCAAGATAGTGGTCAATTCCAGCTACCACAGCGTGCCATCATCAGTGTTCTTGACGATGATAGACCAACACCACCTTCCCTGGTTTCATGAACTTCACCATTTCAACAGCAACCACACAGACTGACAGCAAAAGCAATGGTAATGTATTTTGACTACTGTGTCACCAAATATCCTTATTTTATCCACATTGTTGTTCTTTTTTTTTAAATTTTTTTTAGTTTTAATAAACATTTACAGAGATTTTGGGTTTTCATTCATTCATTGTTGCACTGTTTTCTCCACCCTCCTCCCCAGTTCGTTCTTCTTTCCCAATGTCTGTTTTAATTGTCCAATTGCCACAGTGCTTGTCAGAGCCAGTTCTGATTAATCTCCTTTGTCAGTGTGTCCCTTGCCATTCCCTATCACTCCT
>NW_006399974.1:2370736-2387921 GCF_000299155.1 Elephantulus edwardii | reverse complement strand
CAGGATAGAGCAGGGTTTAGAGCTGTTGTGCATAGGGTCGCTATGGGTTGGAAACGACTCGATGGCACATAACAACAACAACATCACATAAATAAAGAAAAAAGATACATAGTCACGTCAAGTGACAATCAGAGAATGTATGAGATGAAATTCAACACCTATCCTTGATAAAAATCTCTCATCAAAAGAAGCAAAATTCTTCATAATAATAGATAATACATATACTAACTCAAGGATCAATATAATTCTTATACAGAAAGACTGAAAATATTCCTCTCATGGATAGGAAAAATATAAGGATTATCTGTGTCATCCCTCCTACTCAACAATAAATAAGGATGAAAACAAAAGACACCTTTGAACTGTGGTGTTGAAGAAGAGCACTGAATTATCTCACGGATGGCAAAAAAAAACCCAAAAAATAAACATATATCTTGGAGAGCATATTGCTGGAGTGCTCTTTTGAGGTAAGAATAGTGAGGCTTTCCCTCACTTACTTCAGGTATGTTGTTAGGAGGGGTTATCATTGTAGGAAGGACATGAGGACATGACGCTGGGAAGGGTGGATGGGTCACTAAAGGAAAGAAAGACCCTCAAGTAGGTGGATTGACACAGTTAATCAGGAAGTGTGAGAATGATGCAGGATAGCACAGAGTTCAGATCTTTTGTTCTTAGGTTCACTATGAGTCATACTCGACTTGATAGCACCTAACAGCAAAAACTCAACATTGTATGGGAAATTCTAGCCGAGGAAATAAAACAAGAAAAAGAAAATAAACATGATCTAAATTTTTAAAGATTAAATAAAATTCTTCCTATTTACAAATGACCTAGTCCCATACATAGAAACTACTTAAGACTAAGAAAGAAAAATTCTGAGATTATTGAAAAATTCAGTAAATTGACAGAGTAAATATTCATAATGCAAAATTCAGACAGATTCCTACACACCCACAAAGAGAACTCTGAAAAGGAAATAAGGAAAGCAAGGCCATTTATAATAGCTACAAAAAACTAAACAAAACCCACCAACAAACAACAAAAAAAACCCTAAAAAAACCTCCTCAAAACAAAACCCAAAAAACAACAATAAACTTATCCAGTTATACTAGATAATTTTACAAAGAAACTACAAACATTTAAAAAAAAGTAAAAAAGAGCTACATAAATAGAAAAACACACTATGGTCATGATACAATAGGAAGAGTTAACATTATGAAAATGTCAATAATACTCGAAGTTATCAATAATACAATTCTAATGCAAATGTCATCATTAATTTTATGGATATTGAAGAAATAATTACTCTTGTCAAGGGTTTATTATTCAAAATTGCTTCTCTAGCCATTGACTTTGATTTTGCCATGAGAATGGTCAGGAATATATTAATAAGGTGTGTTAGTCTATCCACAAGGGGATTGACTAGTCTTGCCAGCACATTCAACAGATTGAGGGGCAGACTTTGTGGATCTCACCACCAGCAAAGAAGAAACAGATAATTCAGATTGTGCATCCTATCCTTCAGGCCAGAGATTCTTGTGCCGGCCGGATTTATAGGAGAGTAGAAGCACTGTCACAGCAGAGAACCTGAAGCCAAGTGAGACAGTAAACTTTGGGACTATTGTTCCATGGAACCAGAGCTAGGATCCTTTGTTCAAGCTTGTTTGAGAACTAGGGGAGAGACAACATAATCGGCAGGACTGAGAGAGCTTTGTAACACCAACCTTTAGGCTTCAGGCTGAATTTTGATCATAGGGACAGTGCCTATTTCTGGAGTTAGCAGAAATCAGTTTTATTTGTCCCCAAGTTATTTTTGCCCCTTCTACACTGACTTTATATATAGAAAAGAAAGAGACTCCTTATAAACAAGAACTACTAAAGAAGAACAAAGTATGACATCTCATACTCCTCAATTTCAAGACCTGTTATAGAGCTACGATCAAATAGCATGTACTGGTATAATGACAAAAACATAAATAACAAAGTGTAAAACACAAATTTCATCCAGTTATGGACAGTTTATCTTTAACAAAGGGTCATAAACCACTAACTGGGGAAAAGACAATCTCCAGCAACTGAAGCTGGCAAAACTGATTATTCATTTGCAGAAAAATTAAAGATGATACATGCCTTACACCATATAGAAATTAACTCAGGATATATAAAAAACTATGTAGAGATTATCTGTCAATATGGCTTTGCTAGTCATCATTTGACTTTGCCATGTCAGTGGTTGGGACTTTGATAACAGGACATGTTAGCCTATCCACAAGGGGATTGGCGAATCTCACCAATCCACAAACTATTGGCTAGTCTTATCATTAAATTGAGCAACCTAGCAGCAGAAGGAGAGACCGTCTCTGCTCTGGCAAAAAGAAAAAGCAAGATAATATAAGACACTCTTCAAGAAAGATCAGATGTTCTTGCACCAACTGCACCTATGGCAGCAGCAGCTATAACTAGAGACCTGGCTTATAATGAGACCTCAGAACTGCTACATCATTGGAACTAGAGGAAAAAGCTTTTGCCCAAGTTTGTTAGACAACTGGAGTGGTGGACAAAATTGCCAAGCCTGAGAACTCTGTAACAATGGCCAAAAGCCATGAGGCTCAAAGCTGAGGTGCTTACAAGCACATGCTGTGAGCTGTTCTGACTTTATTCTGCTACTAACTTGGATTATAACTTTTCAACATTCCTAACATTGTTCTATGTGGTCTGTGAGTTAATCTGTCAGATTTTGGATCCAGGAAAGCAGTAAGATTGGTGTAGAGATAAGTAGAAATTTATGGGCGTGTGAGGGACCTGTCTGACCTCATAGGAATTGATTTTGTATTATTGATGCTGTTGACAGGGACTGTTCCCCATTATGAAGTTGATAAAAGTCAGATAAGACAATCCCCATCTGGTCCTTGATCTTTTTACAAACTTAACTGCAAAAATAAAACTTGGAAATAATTTTAAAAATAGAGACAAACTTGAATCACAGTAACCCAACAAACAAGTTACTTGAATCTTACCTTATTCTACACCATCCTCACAATCTCTTTTATGCTCAAGCCTATTATTGTAGTCACTATGACCACGTATCTTACAGATCTTCTTCTCTTCCTCTGACACTTAACCTTTCCACTATGTTGCTTTTATCCAAGCACTATTCCATTTTGACAAGATGTCCAAAGTATATGAGATGAAGTTTCACTATTCTTGCCTCTAAGGCACATCTTAGTTGCACTTCCTCTAAGTCATATTTATTTGTTCTTTTCTCAGAAATTTCCATGTTCCAATTGTTAAATGATGTTATTGTTTTCTCTCATTTCAATTGATTTCTTATCTGGGCTCTATCATTACACTACTGTAACCATCCTCATTGCTCTAGTGTTCATAGAGTTTTCAAAGGCCTGTTACTTAAGAAGTAGATGGTGAATCCTACTTCCTAGTCTGTCTTAATCAGGAAGCTCTACCCAAACCTATATACTCAGTATCACAGCAACCACAAGTTATCTCAGCACAGCAAACTGAAGGGCAAGTGCTGTAAAACTTAGAACAATGTTCTCTTCAAACACAACTAACACCAGAACCCAACTGCTTCACACCAGAGGCTTCAAACTGGAAACTTTTAGGCAGGACACAAATGACTTTTAAATTCAAAGGCCCTCCCACCAGATCCTGGTTGGTTTAAACAAGAGGCCTTCAAAACGATCAATCAGCTTACACTTGCTTGCTAACAAAATAAGAAATAACCAAATAGTTTACACCTGACTTTCAGTTCAATCAAAACATTCTACCTTCCAGAATCAAGTGCTTCACACAGGAGGCTCCAAACTGTAGACTCTTAGGTAGAATCTAACTGATTTATAAATAGAAAGACCCAACCTTATTAGTTTAAACAAGAGGCTTCCAACCCACAACTGATATTTAACTGAATCAAAATGACCAATCAGCTTACACTTGATTGTTAGCTAAATGAAAAATCACTAACAGTTTACACTGACTTTCGAGTCAATCAAAACAACCTACCTTCCAGTATCAACTGCTTCATACAGGAAGCTCTAAACTGGAGACAATTAACACCATTGCTACCAACAATCAGGAAATAAGGAGATCCTTTGAACTTTGAAAATCTGCAATTAGCAACCTTTCCAAATTATTGAAGAATAATGATGTCAATTTGAGAACTCGGTGCATCTGATTCACACCACAGTCTTTCCAATCACTGACTATGCATCTGAGAGATGGACAATGAATAAGAATGACAGAAGAAGAATTGATATCTTAGAGCTATGGTGTTGTAGAAGAGTTCTGAACATCCAATGGATGGCCAAAAGAACAAACAGGTATGTCTTGGAGAGGATGCAGCTAGAGTGGTCTTTAGAGGCAAGAATGATAAGGCTTTGCCTCACATACTTTGAGCATGCTGCTAGGATGTGCTATTCCTTGGAGAAAGACATGATGCTAGGAAGGGTGGAGGGTCGGTGAAGGAGAAGACCCTCAACTAGGTGGATTGACATGGTGACCGCGGCAATGGGCCCTTGTGTGTCACAAAGTGTGAGGGTGGCACAGGATAGAATAGGGTTCAGATATTTTCTTCATGGGGTCCTTAGGAGTTGTATCATCTTGACTGTATCTAACAACAACAACAAAGCATATAGAGTGCTCTGAAACTTGAGCTGGAATGAAAAGAAGCTAAAATAAAAGGATAGAACGCTTAAATAAGAGAGTGAAACAGAAGATTTCAAGGCAAAACAATTCTAACAAACTCCAAAGAGCTGAAGTTAGAAAACCAAAAGGGAAGCACAGGTTTGTTGCTCAAGCTTAAAGAACTGAAGAACAAATTAATTAGGCTTAAATTGCAGGACTGAAGAATTTTATTTGTATTTAATTATGCAGGAAGTATCAAAATAAGCTGAAGATTAATTTGGGGTTTTTTGCTGTCAGGTGCTGTCTAGTCGAGTATGACTCATCGTGAATCTATGAACAACACATGTGAACCATTCTCCATCCTGTGGCATCCTCCCCATCTCTGACATAATAGATCCCACTGTTTACTTCACTATGTCTCTCCATCTCCTTGGGGATCTTTCTCTCTTTTGCTGACCCTCTGTCTTTCCAAGCATGATTCTTTTCAAGGAGTGGCTTTCCCTAGCTAAATGACAAAAATATAAAGGACAAAGATTCACCATCTCTTCCTCCAGAGAGGAATAAGCTTCACTTTCTTCAAGACATATCAATTAAGTCTTTTTTGCAGTCCATGGTATATTCAATACCATTCTCCAGTAACACAAAACAAAGGCAAAAATTCTTCATCTTCTGTCATCCCTACTCAGTGTCTAGCTTTCTTATGCAAAGTAAGTAATTGAAAAACCATAGCCTAAACTAGATGCACCTTAGTCTTCAAATTGACAGCATTGCTCTTTAGTATTTTGAAGAATGCTCTGACAGCAGACTTGTCCAGTACAATGCCTTTTCTGACTCCTGGTACCAAGGGTGCTTATTGTTGATCCAAGTAAGATGGAATAATGTATAGCTTCAATCAAAGGATCCATCTATCATGACGTTGACTGTTGATCTTGTGGTAAGGATCTTTGTTTTCTTAATGTTGAGATATAATTCATACCAAATGCTGTAATCCTTAATCTTCTGCAGGAGTACTTCAAGTCCTCCTCATTTTCAGAAAGCAGTTAGTGTCATCTGCATAATCCAGGTGGTTGATGAATCCCTCTCTGATTCTTAATGCCACATACCTCTTCATAAATTATTTGCTCAACATAAAAATTGAATAGGTATGGTGAAAGAATACATTCCTGACACATACACTTCCTGATTTTAAACCATGCAGTATTCTCTTGCTCCTTTTGGAAAACAGCTTCTTGAGCTAGGTATAAATTTCTCACGAGCACAATTAAGTGTTTTGAAATTCTCATTTTTCTCAATGTTAGCCATAATTTGAGCTCATAAAATAAGCATGCAGTAAGGAAAGAGATTAATTTAGGGATCTTCATCTATTGTCTAAATAAACTATCCAATATAACCAAAAATTATAAACCAAAGATAATCAAATAGATTAGTAGGACCTTTTAAACATCTCCAAGAGTGAAAAGAAAGCCTGCAGAGTGAATAAAAACAAAAACAAAAACAAAACCCTTGATAACTTTATCTCACAAAAGACTAGTCTCTAAAATTCATGGAAAACTCTAATTCTTCAAAAACAAAATAAAAATTAAAAATTCAGCAAAGAAAATGAATATATATTTTACAAAAAGAGATACCCAGATGGCCATTGAATAAATGGTATTGTTGGTTTTGTTATTATGTGCCATGGAGTAGGCTTCAACTCAGAAAGACACTATGTGCATGATAGAACCAAATGCCCGAGTCTGTGATCTTGCCCAGCCTTACAAACTCTGCTGTAATTAAACACATTGTTATTAAGTTCATTCCATTGAGAGTCTTCCTCTTTTTGCTTCTCTTCTACTATACCAAGCATGAGGTCTTTCTTCAAGAACTAGACCCTCTTGATAATATACCCAAAATATATGAGACTAAGTCGCAAATCTCACCTGTAAGAGATCTTTCCAGAGTACTGAAGAGCAAAGATGTCAACCTGGAGACTAAGGTGAGCCTGATCCAGGCCACGATCTTCACAATTACTGGCTATGTGTCAGAAAGCCAGACAATGACTAGGGATGATAGAGGGGGAATTGATGCCTTTGAGCTGTGCTGCTCGAGTAGAGTACTGAATATACCACAGACTGCTAGGAGAACAAACCGGTTCATCCTGGAGAGAGTGAAACTAGGCTGCTCCTTGGAGGCAAAGATTCTGAAGTGTCATCTGACATACTTTGGACATGTTGCCAGAAGGGACGAGAACTTGGAGAGGGACATTATGCTTGGAAGGACAGAGGGACAATGAAAGAAAAGAAGACTTGAGATGAGATGGGTTGACTCAGTGACTGGGGTAATGGAGGTAGGTATGTCAGAGACAATAAGACTGGCTCAGGATATAGCAGGATTCAGAGCTGTTTTACATAAGGTCACTGAGTGGCAAGTGATTAGACAGCACATAACAACGAGCCTCACCATCTTCACTTCTGAGGAGCACTCTGACTGTACTTCATCAAAGACAAATGTGTTTGTTTGTGTTGACAGTTCATGTTATATTTAGGAAACTTTGGTGGCAGAGTCCATAGGAGTTGTACTGCTAACCTAAAGACAGAGCTTCTCTGTAAGTTCAAATCCACAAAAGGAAATATATTGTAAATGTCCACTATTTACATAAGTCAAGGAAAGGTTTATACACAGAAATATTCGTTGATGTTTCTAGGAATGAGAGAATAAATCATTAAATAGTAAACAGGTACATCTTAAATTGGAAGATGCAGAAAAGTATATACAATAAGGAGATGATTATCATCACAGTATCACTGAAGAAAAGTAACAGCCAAAAAAAAAAAGAAAAAAAGAAAGAAAAGTAATAGCCGTGGGAGAAAAAAAAAAAAGAAAAAACAGTCATATTTCTTGTCTTCTTGGGATTACAAATCTTGTGGGAAAGACCATATTATAATTACACAATTCACAAGGAATGATTTAATTTGTGGTAAGGGCTCTTGAGACCAAGAGTTACACAAAATAAAAGTAAAAATTATTACATACACATTCGTACATTGTCAATAATAATTATCTGTCTACAAATGGACACATAGGCAGACAGGCAATATTAGCAAGTATAGATGGCTTAAAGGAACTTAACTCATCATCATATGTATGTTTAGCAGACAATATTTCACTGGACCAATTGGCAGCATCAGGATGGATGGTGAAGAGATTGAGATTGTTCACAGCTTTAGTTTGCTTAGCTCCACAATCAACTCTCTTGACACCAGCAGCCAGGAAATTAAAAGACATATTGTGATGGGAAAGTCTACTGTTAGGGACCTCTCTAAAGTACTGAAAAGAAATGGTGTCTCTCCGGAGACTAAGGTGCATCTGATACAGGCCATGGTCTTTGTAATCACTTGTTATGCATCAGAGAGTTGGACAATGACCAGGGAGGATAGAAGGAGAATTGATGCTTTTGAGTTCTGGTGTTGGAGAAGAGTGCTGAGGGTACCATGGACTGCTAAGAAAACAAACGGATTCATCTTGGAGAGGGTTAAACCGGGCTGGAGGCAAGGATTCTGAGACTTTGTCTGACATACTTTGGTCATGTTGTAAGGAAGGACTGGTCCTTGAAGAAGAACATCTTGCTTGGGAGGATGGAGGGCAGGAGCAGGAGGGGAAAGCCCTCTGGGAGGTGGATTGATTTGGTGACTGGGGCAATCAGGATGAGTGTGTAGGAGACAATGAGGTTGGCACAGTACAGAGCAGAGTTTAGAGCTGTTGTACATAGGGTCGCTATGAGTCGCAAGCAACTCGACGGCACATAACAACAACAACAGACAATATTTCTACATATGTATTTTCAAGTGACGCAAATATATCTATGTGTATAGAACAAAGAGGTCAATGTTGTGTATACTTATGGTTATGATGTGCCGTCGAATTGACTGTGACTCAAAGTGACCCTATGAACAGTAGCTCCAAACCGTGCTCTATCCTCCGCGAAGATCACTGTCTCCAACACATCTGCTCCATTGCCCCAGTTACTGTGTCAATCCATCTAATCTAGTGTCTTCTTCTGTGCTGACACTCTACCTTTCAAAGTTATCATGTTCTTCATTAAGGACTGGGTCTTCCTGGAAATATATGAGACAGAGTTTCAAAGTCTTCGCCTCCAATGAGCAACCTGGCTTCACTCTCTCCAGAACTGACCTACTGGTTATCTTGACAGTCCATAGTATGTCCTGTATCCTTCTCCAGCACTACAGATAGGAAGTATCACTTTTTCTGTCATCCTTAGTCATTGTCCAGCTCTTTGATGCATAACAAGTAATTGAGAAGACTATGTGCTGGATCAGGCACACTTTAGTTAATAACCTGAAGGGAAAGTGTTATATCTATGGACCATTGTCTTATGAGACATAAAATAGTCCATAAAGACATTGTTTTACATCCTACATTGCTGAGTAGTAACTGTTGTTGTTGTTATGTGCCATCGAGTTGCTTGCAACTCATAGCAACTCTGTGTACAACAGCTCTGAACCCTGCTCTATCCTGAGTCAAACTTACTGTCTCCAAAACACCTACCCCCAATACTCCAGTCACTGAGTCAATCCATTTCATTGAGGGTCTTCCCCTCTTTCACTGTCCCTCCACCTTCCCAAGCATAATTCCTCTCCAAGGAATGGTTCTTCCTTGTAACATGCCCCCAATATGTCAGGCAGAGCCTCAGAATCCTTGCCTCAAAGGAGCAGCCTGGTTTCACCTTTTCTAGGACAAATCTATTTGTTCTCTTAGCAGTCCATGGCATATTCAATAGTTGTTGTTTTTTAAATAGTGGTTTTTAACGAAAGTTTACAGAAATGTTAGATTTTCATTCATTCATTGTTGCACATTTTCCTGCCTACCCTCCTGAGGCTCAGTGTCAAGAAGACAAAGATTCTCACCACTGGAGCAATCGATAGCATCAGGATGGATGGTGAAGAGATTGAGATTGTTCACAGCATCAGTTTGCTCGGCTCCACAGTCAACACTCTTGGCACCAGCAGCCAGGAAATAAAAAAACGTATTGCGATGGGAAAGTCTGCTGTTAGGGACCTCTCTAAAGTACTCAAGAGCAACGGTGTCTCTCTGGAGACTAAGGTCTGCCTGATACAGGCGATGGTCTTTGTAATCACTTGTTATGCATCAGAGTGTTGGACAAGGGAGGATAGAAGAATTAATGCCTTTGAGCTGTGGTGCTGGAGAAGAGTATTGAATGTACCATGGACAGCCAAGAAAACAAACAGATTCATCCTAGAGAGGGTTAAACCAGGCTACTCCTTGGAGGCAAGGATTCTGGGGCTTCGTCTGACATACTTTGGACATGATGTAGGCAGAGACAGGTCCTTGGAGAGGGACGTCATGCTTGGTGGGGTGGAGGGACAGCGCAGGAGGGAAAGACCCTCTATGAGGTAGATTGATTCAGTGACTGGGATAATCGGGATGGGTGTGTCAGAGGCAATGCGATTGGCACAGGATAGAGCACGGTTTAGGGTTGTTGTACATAGGGTCGCTATGAGTCACAAACGACTCGACGGCACATAACAACAACAAACAACAACAACCCTCCCCGTTCATAAAAAGAGAAAATCACTTATTGTTGCACAATTTCCTCCCTCACTCCCACTCATTCCCCTTTTGTTCTGGACTACTGTTATATAAATAATGCCCAATCATATATTCTTTTAAACATTCCTATCCTTCATCTCTTCCAGTCAGCTGGCCAAGTGGTTGTTTTCCAGATTTCTTGGCACTACTTGGTGAGCACATCCAGGGCAGCGTCTGTTAGCTGAAATATGTCAATTGGTATACCATCTATTCCTGGAGCCTTATTATTTGCCATTTCCTTCAAAGCTGCCTGAACTTCTTCTTTCATCACCATAGGCTCTTGCTCATATGTTGTTTCATGAAAGTCTTCTGTGTCTTCCAATTCCTTTCGATACAGTGACTCAGTATATTCTTGCCATCTTCTTTTAATACTTCCTGGATCATTTCCCATTCTGCCGAAATCATCCTCGATTATAGCAACTAGAGGTTTGAATTTGTTCTTCAGTTCCTTGAGCTTAAGATATGCTGAGCGAGTTCGGCCCTTTTGATTTTCTGACTCCAACTCCTTGCACATTTCATTGTAATATTTTGCTTTGTCATCCCATGCTGCCTTTTGAAATCTTCTATTCAATTGTTTAGTATCTGGAATTCTTCCTTTTGCTTTGGCTTCTCTGCGCTCCAGTGCAATTTTCAGAGTCTCTTCTGACATCCATTTTGGTCTTTTCTTCCTCTTCTGTCTTTGCAATGACCGTTTGCACTCTTCCTGGATGATACCCTTGATATCCTCCCACAACTCATCTGGGCTTCGCTCATTAGTGTTCAAAGCCTCAAACCTGTTCCTGAGATGGTTCTGAAGTTCAGGTGGGATAGACTCAAAGTCATATTTTGGTTGCCTTGGATTTGGTTTCATTTTCCTCAACTTGCATATGAGTAGTTGGTGGTCTGTTCCACAATCAGCTCCTGGCCTAGTTTTCACAGCTGATATTGAGCTTCTCCAGCGGTTCTTTCCACAGATGTAATCAATCTGATTCCTATGCATACCATCAGGTGAAATCCAAGTATATAATCTCTGTGTACATAGGGTCGCTAAGAGTCGCAAGCATCTCGACGGCACATAACAACAACAACGACATCCTTCATCTGTTCCAATGCAGTGCTCATATTTATCTCCTCTTTTTTTAGTAGTTTTAAAGGATTGCAAGTGACCATCTAAGATACAGCATTTGTTGTCTTCAGTATTCTCCCTCTCCAGAGCAAATAGTGAAGAAAAACCAAGATTTGTGGGGACAATTAGTCCTCAAGATTAATGGACCATGTGAACCATAGCCTGAAGACTGGAAAAACTAGATGCTGTCTGACTTGAACTGCACATTGTTTGGAAATTGTTCACAACAGAGGATCCTGCATAGAATGAGAGAGAAATATTGAGGAAACTAAAACAAAAAAATTAAAAATTCAAAAACATTGGGCTGATAGAAACAGAATCCTTTCTGCTCTCCTTCAAACAGGAAACTTAACTCACCTCCCTGGCTAAACAGTCATTCAAAAATAATAGACATGCTTATATGTACATAGTAACACTTGAAAAGTATCAAATATTTCCAAAAATTAATCATACAAGGTCAAAAGAGCAAAATTTGTTCAAGGAAACAGCACAGACAGTAGTAAAAGACAAAATGGAGAAGTGTTAATGGTAAACACTTGGCAGGAATGGAGAAGAATATTGTTACATTTAAGATTCTGACTCAGTACCACAAAACAAAATATTTGATCTACTGAATAGGAAACATATTCTCTCTGTAAAATTTCACTCGAATTACAACGAAAAGATTAAAACCATAGAAATTCGTGGTGGTAGAGAAACAAATGATAATTTTTTTCCAGGTATTCTGTATCTCATTTTCTAAAATTACTTAAATAAATGTCATCTGCACCAGCAGCCAGGAAATTAAAAGGCACATTGCCAGAAAAGTCTGCTGTTAGGGACCTCTCCAAAGTACTGAAGAGCAATGGTGTCTCTCTGGAGACTAAAGTGCGTCTGATACAGGTTATGGTCTTCGCAATCACTTGTTGTGCATCAGAGAGTTGGACAATGACCAAGGAAGATATAAGGAGTATTGATGCCTTTGAGCTGTGGTGCTGGAGAAGAGTATTGAGAATACCATGGACTGCTAGGAAAACAAACAGCGTTGTCCTGGAAAGGGTTAAGCTGGGTGACTCCTTGGAGGCAAGGATTCTGAGGCTCCGTCTAACATACTTTGGACATGTTGTGAGGAAGGACCGGTCCTTGGAGAGGGACATCATGCTTGGGAGGGTGGAGGGACAGCGCAGGAGAGGAAGGCCCTCTATGAGGTGGATTGGTTCAGTGACTGGGATAATTGGGATGGGAGTGTCAGAGACAGTGCTACTGGCACAGGACAGAGTGGAGTTTAGGGCTGTTAGGGTCGCTATGAGTTGCAAGCGACTCGAAGGCATATAACAACAACAACAAATGTCATCTACAGGAGGCAATTTTTGTTGTGGACTATCTTGTAGGAACCGATCTATAGCTGATGCTCTGATGGGTTTTCAGAGGTGGTTAGTCACATGAGAGGAGATTGCCCATCCTTCTCATGCAGAGCAGCCAGGGGCCTTGAACTGTATGCCTTCGGAATTGCAGCTCACCTTCTTGCCACTAGGCCACCATAGCTCCCTACAGGAGGCAATATGTCAGACAATAGACTAAAGCACTTCAGGTGCTAACTCATATTATCTTCAAGTGACTCTATTTGTTGTTGTGTGTTGGTGAATTAGAACCTACCCATAGCTGATTGGCCAGCAGATTTTCAGAGTTAGTTAATAGCACAGGAGGAGATTTTCCATCCTTCTCCTACAGAGCAGCTCATGGATTTCAACTTTGTGCCTCTGGTATTGCAGCAGTGAAGCTTCCTACCACTTAGGCTACCAGAGCTCAACTCTATATAATAGGTATTATTAATATCTCTACAAAGTGGTTATAAGAGGAAAAATAATTCAGAAAGAGGAAGTAAGTTTTCTAAGCTTCAAAGCCAGCAAATTGGATTCAAGAGGAGGGAGCCTAACTCCATATTCTGAAGTATTATCTATCGACAAAGTGGTCACATTTCCTACTTTCCTGGAATTAAAAAAAAATGGTGGGAAGGATCGTATTAATAAGTAATTCACAGATAATAATTTAGTTTGTAGTAAGAACTCTTGGGACCCAGAATAGACTTTTATTCATATAGAATATGAAGACCTGCGCTGGTCTAGGAGTTTAGGTAAGTTTTCTTCAAGATCGGGATATTTACATTGAGATGAAAAAAATGAGGCTGAATGACTTTGAAGTTATGATGAAGGGACAATTTCAGGTAGGAAAAAAATAACAAAATATATAAACATTAAATGGAGTCATAGAGAATTCAGTGAAGACCGATTTTGACTAAATATGACAGAGAGAAAATGAGTCCTATGAAATAAAGCTGGAGAGATAGACAAATACTGTATCATGAGGGGATTTGTATTGGTCCATATCATGAGGCCAACACTAAAGGAAAATATGGAAAGTTTCTAAGTGAGAAAATGATGTAATAATTTAAATTGAAAAACTGGCATTTATTGAAGAAAATTATTGTTATTGAGTTGGTCTACGATTTATGATGATCTCATGCACAATGGGACAAAATGTTGTCCAATCCCATGATATCTCTATAATTAGTTGAAGGCTAGATGCTTTTAATCCATTATATTTTCTTTGGCTTATTTTCCTAAGTAGATCTGCAGGTCTTTATTCCTACTCTGTCTTAGTCTATAGCCAATCAAATCTGAAATCAGTATCACAAAACGCATATGCCTCCAATGACAGATATTTGGTGACTTCCAATGAGGTACATTGTTCTGGACTGAACTTTGGCTTCTTACATGAAATGTAAGAATCCTAGCAATGGAAGTAAAAAGTAAATACAATATATGAAATTAGAAAATAATTTTAATTGTACAGTTATATTAATTGTAATTCTTATTTTACAGAGGAGAAAACTAAAGTTAGAGAGTCGACATCACTTACCCAAGTCAACACAGCTTATGTAACAACTAACACTATTTCATTTTCAAGTTTATGCTAAATTACAATGTCTCAGAGACCATCTTATACCTCTACTCAGAAAATTTAACATGGAGTTATAATTTAGGACTTTGGAAGCAGGCACAGTATCCACTTCCTAAACAGCATGCTTCTGGAAATTCTGTGAACTTTGATAAATGGTGATGGTTGTGGAAGGGCTGTAGACCTTTTGTTCATGGGGTCACTATGAGTGGTGCTTGACTTGAAGGCAATCAACAACAACATAAATTATGGCATTTTTGCAGGGACACATACCTAGTGACTAGCATACTAAGAATTTTAACATATGTCTTTAAGGCCAAATACAGAATTATTTCAGCTTTGTGTGACCTCTTTATTAGTCAACATTGTGTTTCAAAATGATCACTCTGCATGATGAAAATGGAAACAACTAAGTATTAAATGCCATAACAGGCATAGATACAATATATGGAAACACCTGCCCAGTATATGTCACAGGACTGTCATAAGGTTGAGATAATATACATTAAAACACTTCATAAATTGCCAAGTGTTATACAAAAGTAAGGTATTATTGATGTTTGTTATACAGGAAAAAAAAGTGCCATGGCAACTTGTCCAGTAGGAATAGAACCTCCACCCCAAATTATTTTTATATTAGTTGCCAGCAGAGCACTCAGATTATAAAGACTTTTGAAAATCAAAAACAGGGCCAAAAAGAAACAGTTGATATCTGTTTCCACCATACTCTATTATATGGTCGTGCCTATTTGGTGTTCAATTGGATAATCCCCAACATAATTATTTTTCCTAGTGAAAATCTGTATGTCCCAGAGTGCTGCCTGGTGTGCCATTATTGGAAACGTCTATTTTATGAGGCAAAGACATTTTTTAAAACACACCTGAAGCTGGGGATTTATCTTTGCAATTTAAATTCTCGAGGAGAATGGAGCATGGGTACACATTCCCAAATCAATAGTCATCTTTCTTCCACTAAAGAAATTCTTGGCTTTTATTGGATTCTATTTCCTATTATTAACCCATTCCTAAAGATACTCTGTTCTGACTTTTAGCTCTTACTTGGTGTTTTCCAAGGTATAGATCATGACTCATTAGTAGGTTATGAAATCAACTTTAACAGGTTATAAAGAACATTTTAAACAATACGATTGGAAAGAAAATATCAAAGTTTGTTTAGGGGATATTTTCAGGAAGCTTTTATTTCAGTAATAAACATATATATCTATGTACTGGGTAACAATAAAAATATTTTCTTTATGGAACATTACTATTAAAAAAAACCCACAACAAAACCCCAAAATGTTTGCCAGTCAATTATATTCAGAAAGAAAGTCTTAATTAATTGTTAGCTCACCTTCAAGGAAGAAATATCCTAGTTTTAATGTCTATAGGATTTCTCAAAGTCACACACGTGAAGAAATGACTGACGGAGAGCGGGCACTATACAGCAACCATTCACTAAAATACACTTTTCTTCTCTAACAGCATTGGGAAATTTTTAAAGCAATAGCTAAGGAAAGATAACTTTCAACAATGGATGGGACATGTTCTGGAATCTTGATTTAAGTATATACTTAGTTGTGAAGTCCTTGTGTAGTACTCATTATGTGCCAAATCCTATTTTTGATGCTTTATGCACCTAACAACAATATATATTCCAATACAAGTAACCTATAAGACAGATATTATTGTTAGTTCAAGTTTAAAGGAGAGAAGATTGAAGAATTGAGTAGTTGAGAAACACCAAGGCCATATTCTTAAGCAGTTTGTATCACTGTTTTGGTACTTCTCTTGAATTCCCATCATTGTACTTATTAACAGAGAGTTCTGTTGGCTTAATGATAAGAAATTGTGCTGTCAGCCAAAAGGCACATGGTTTGAATCTATTGATCTATTCAATGGGAAAAAGATGGACAATATTCTCCTGGGTAATTTCCTGCCTCTGAAAATCCACTGGAGGGTCAGCTATGTGTTGGTTCTGGTCCAGGAGTACACAACAAAAATAACAACTGGTGGCTTAGTGGTAAGGGGTTGTGCTGACAACCGAAAGGCAGACAATTCACATCCACTAGCTGCTCTGCAGGAGAAAGATAGGCAACCTCCTCCTGTGCAATTTGCTGCCTCTGAAAATCTGCTATCAACAATGAGTTGGTTCTGATTCAATATTGTACAACAAAATGCTTATTAATAAAACTGTTGAACTTATTAGGGCTAATTGATCCTGATCCCAGGTTACCATTTATCCCTTTGTCAAATAAGGTTGTAAGTGCGCATGTCCAATATATATGCACTCTTAGGTAGATGTAGTGGGGAAAGACGATCCGTAAGAATTGATAGTTAATAAAGCTGGTTTGTAGTGTATTGCCAATATCAATCTCATCTCATCCTTACTATTACCATTGTTACATAGTTCTACATCCACTTTAAAGTAATAGCAGTGAAGAGGGAATTTGCATGTAACCTCTCATCTCTCTTTGTCTCTCTCTATCTCTGTCTCTGTCTCTCTCTCTCTCTCTCTCACACACACACACACACACACACAAACATATACACATAGAAGTACACATAAATTAGAGATTTAAGAATAGGGTAATAGTAGACATAGATCAGTGGTCATTGATTTTATAAAGCACAATTTGTATGAATGATCATAGAAAACATGATGTGAAAGAAGTAACATGTAAAACAATGTACATAAGTGAAACAATGCATACAAATTTTGTATGCAAACCAATATAAAGTAAAAAACCCAAAAGTTTAAATGAATTTTTTTAAAAATAGATATATGTGCATCAGTCTATCAAACAATTCACTCACGTGTTTGTTAGCCATCTGAATGTCGTCTTCGGTGAAGTGCCTGTTCATATCCTGTGCCCATTTTTCTATTGGATTATTTAC
>NW_006399974.1:2367942-2369206 GCF_000299155.1 Elephantulus edwardii | reverse complement strand
TGGACAAGAACAAACTGGGAGGAGGGTAGAGAGAATAGTGCAACAATGAATGAGTGGAAGCCCAAAATCTCTGTAAATGTTTATGAAAATTAATAAAATACAATTATAGAAAAAAACAAACAAACAATTCACTCACATAAAATGTGTAATCCTTCAAATGCCTCCTTTCAAATTAATGAGTTTAAGTAGCTTGAATTCACCTGAAAAGATCCTATAGGCACCTGACCTCCTGAATTATTTTCATTAATTGCACTGAAACTTGTTGGAAAAGACTGCTTACATGAACATACGAATGCTCCTATACATCCCTTTAAAATGCAAGATTAGTAAAATTCTATATCCCCTTTTTCTAAATGTCTTTTGGAGAACAAGGACAATGATGCAAATAACAACAACAACAACAAAAAAAAAAAAAACAAAAACCCAAAACATGCACTTTTCTTACTCCAAGAATCTACAACTTTTACACTTCAAAAAAACCACATACTAACATCGAGTATTCAAAACCTCTAAGTAAAAGTATGAAGAGAAACATTACAGCTAGTTTTTAAATAAACTAGTATAATTTAAAGAAGGGGGGGAGGGGGTGGATCCTGGCAACCTAGTGGCAAGAAGCTGCGCTGCAATCCCCAAGGCTTTCAGTTTGAGGCCACCAGGGCTCTGCAGGAGAATGATGGGCAATCTCCTCCTGTCCTGTGTGATTAACTGATTCTGAATGCCTGCTGGTCAGCTATGGGTCAGTGCCAACTCGACAGTATACAATAAAAAAAGCCAGTAAAAAAAGAAGAGTTACATAAATACATGCAACGAAATATTACTTAGACTTAAGAAAGAATTGCATTACATTACGTGCCACAATATGGATAAACCTTGAAACATTATGGTCAATTCAATACATGCGATGCAAAAGGAAAAATATTGTGTTGATCTCACTTTCACAAAATATCTGGAATATACAATTATATACATATCAAAGATTATCAGTAGTTATCGCGTAGATGGGAAGGACTGAGAAGGTAGACTTACTGCATAGGAGACACTCATCTGTAAGGGATGAGGACGATTAGTAGGGGGGGGTATTAATCATAGAATTGTACAATTTGATGGGAGGGAGGGTGAGGGAAATTGGAAGAATCTGATCTGAAAAACAATGTAATTGAATTTTTTCAAATAAACTGTTGTTGTTGTTATGTGCCGTCGAGTCGTTTCCGACTCATAGCGACCCTATGCACAACAGCCCTAAACCCTGCTCTATCCTGTGCCA
>NW_006399974.1:2353712-2367267 GCF_000299155.1 Elephantulus edwardii | reverse complement strand
TGTCTTCTTGACATTGAGCCTTAGTCCATACTGAAGGCTGCAGTCCTTGACCCTTTGGAGCAAGTGCATGAGGTCCTCCTCAGTTTCAGCAAGCACTGTATTCTACATAGGGGAACTCTGGCAGTGTCGTCCATTGAGTGTTGTTCTGCTAACTCAAAGGCAACTTATGCAATCTGAATCTACTAGTGGAGTCTTTGGAGCTAACAGGTTACTGAAAATCTGTGGGAGGGTCAGTTATGAGTTGATTCAACTTTATAGCAATGGGTATTAATTGAGTATGAGTGCAGTACAAGTGGAAAAATGGTAAAATGGGCATTTTTTTAAAGTAACTATGTTAGAGAAAGCAAGTGAAAGTAAAAAGGGGATTTGGAAAAAAAGAAGGACACATATGCTGAAAATGGCGTATGAAGCCTTGTTAGAACTTAAAGAGGGAGAATAATGTCTTATTATGATTTAGGATTGAGCATAGCACTGTCAAGAATAGCACTGAACATACCGTGGACAGCCTAAAAAATGAACAGGTATGTCTTGGAGGAGGGTGCAGCCAGAGCACTTTTTGGAGGCAAGAATGATAAAGTTTCATTTCACATACTTTGGGCATGTTGCAAGAGGGGTAGTATCTTGGAGAGGGCCATGAAGCAGGGAAGGGTGGATGGTCACCCAAAGTGAGGAAAACCCTCCACCAGATAAATTGACAAGGTGACTGCTGCACTGGGCTCTTGTGTGTCAGGAAGTGTGAAGATGGCACAGGATAGAACAAGGGTTCAGATTTTTTGTTCACAGGGTTACTGTGTGTCCTACTCCAGTTGATAGCATGTAAAAACAACACAGTCTGCTGAACACCAGCTTAAGGTGACCCAGAGTTATGCATTGTTGTTATGTGCCGTCGAGTTGCCTGTGACTAATAGCGACCCTATGTACAACAGCTCTGAAGTCTGCCCTGTCCTGAGCTAGTTTTACTGATTCCAAAACATCGTACCCTTATTGCCCAATCAGTCTCATCTGCGGTCTTCCTCTCCTGCGTTGTCCGTCCACTCTTCCGAGTATGAAATCCTTCTCCAAAGATATGTTGTTAAGAGGGGTTAGCTCTTGGAGAAGGACACATACTTGGAAAGGTAAGTAAAAGGTCAACAAAAGAAAAAAAGACTGTCAAGAAAATGAATTGACAAGAAAACGGGCTCAAGTATTCAGAGATGATAAGAAGGGCACAGAATAGGACAAGTGTTCAGATCTGTTGTTCCTTGAGTCACTACGAGTTGTACTCGACTCAAAGGCATCTAAGACCACCACCACCACCACCACCACCACCACCACACCACCACAAATCAAACACTGTGAGACAAATAAGATTGGTTTATTTCTTTCTCTTTATAAAGTATGCTGATATTTGTTCCATCTTTCTCTTGTTCTTTAACTTGGAAATTCTATTGTAATCCATTTCATAGTGGTTATCAGTTATTAACCACAAACTATCATGTTTATCTGGCCTCAGGATTGTGAAGACTGAAGTTCACCCAATTCGTTCATCCTTTGGATTAATAAATTTTTTTCATTTTTTCCGCCCTTCTTTGCTCCATATATTTTCATTTTACATATGATTTTTAAACTTTTAAGATATCAGTTACTAATTTACGGAAGAATGTAAAATATTGTCTTTGTGAACTAGGTTATGTCAATTCATGCTTATGTTTACCAAAAATGTGGTCCTGAGCTCCTGAGCCTAATCACTCGTTCCTTCAGAGTGTTTGGTTATGAATAGTATATCTTCATAGTTTGTACCCATTTCCTCTACTATATGTTGCTGTTGATATTTATTCTTGAGTTGAAATTGACTCAGTTGTAGGTGTTCAGAGGCTGTAAATCACACAGGAATAGATTAGATTGCCCATCTTTTACCCATGGAGCAACTGATGATTTTCAATCATGTGATTTTGAGTGGGCAGCAGAAATTCTTATCACTGAATTACCTGAGTTCTCTTCTCTGCTGTATAAACATGTTTATTTACAGAACAGAAAGCTTTGGTGGTCTAGTGGAAAGGAGCTGTCCTGCAATTCAAAAGGCATGTGGTTTGAATTCACCAGCTGCTTCATGGGAGAAAGATGGGTAATCTCCTTCTGTGTGATTGATGTTGTTGTTGTTGTTGTTGTTGTTATCTGCCATCAAGTCACCTACGACTCATAGTGACCTTATGTACAATAGCCTAAACTGCTCTGTCCTGTGCCAATCGCACTGTCTCTGACACTCCGATCCTGAATCTCAGTCACTGAATCAATCCGCCTCATAGAGGGCCTTCCCCTCCTGCGCTGTGCCAACATCCTCCCAAGCATGATGGCCTTCTCCAAGGGCCAGTCTCTCCTTACAACATGTCCAAAGTATGTTAGATGGAGCCTCAGAATCCTTGCCTCCAAGGAACCACCTGGTTTAACCCTTTCCAGGATGAATCTGTTTTCCTAGCAGTCCATGGTACTCTCAATACTCTTCTCCAGCACAACAGCTCAAAAGCATCAATTCTGCTTCTATCCTCCTTGGTCATTGTCCAACTCTCTGATGCATAACAAGTAATTACGAAGACCATGGCCTGTATCAGAGGCACCTTAGTCTCCAGAGAGACACCATTGCTCTTCAGTACTTTGGAGAAGACCCTAACAGCAGACTTTCCCATGGTAATGTGCCTTTTCATTTCCTGGCTACTGATGCCAAGAGTGTTGACTGTGGAGCCAAACAAACTAAAGCTGTGAACAATCTCAATCTCTTCACCATCCATCTTGATGCTGCCAATTGGTTCAGTGGTGAGAATCTTTGTCTTCTTGACATTGAGCCTCAATCCACATTGGAGGCTGCAGTCCTTGTCCCTCTGCAACAAGCGCTTCAGGTCCTCCTCAGTTTCAGCAAGCAGGATTGTGTTATCTTCATAATGCGGATTGTTGTTAGATCTTACACCAATCTTGACCCCACATTTCTCCTCATAGAGCCCAGCCTCCCGGATAATTTGTTCTGCATATACGTTGAAAAGGTATGGAGATAAGTCACATCCCTGGCATACGCCCTTCCCAATTTTGAACCATGCAGTGTTTCCTTGCTGTGTTCTGACATCTGCCTCCTTGTCCGAGAATAGGTTTCCCATTAGCATGATCAAGTGCTCTGGGATTCTCATTCTTCTTAGAGTCAGTCACAGTTTGTTGTGGTCCATACAGTCAAACACCTTTGCATTACCGATGAAACACAAATAGACATTCCTCTGTACTTTCTTCTTTCATCCAAAATCCATCTAACATTAGCTAAATATCCCAAGTACAAGGACCCCTTCTAAACCCAGCCTGCACTTCTGGCAGTTCTCTGTTAATTTGCTGTTCCAGTCGTTTTTGGATAATCTTCAGCAGAATCTTGTTTGCATGTGATATCAATGATATTGTCGATAATTTCCACACTCTGTTGGGTCACCTTTCTTTGGAATGGGAACAAATATAGAATATCTTCCAGTCAGTTGACCAAGAGGTTGTCCTCCAGATTTCTTAACTCGGTGAGTACATCTAGGGCAGCATTTGCTAGTTGAAATACATCGATTGGTATACCATCAATTCCTGGGACATTTTCCCCCCCATTTCCTTCAAAGCAGCTTGAACTTACTCCTTCATTATCATAGGCTCTTGCTCATGTGTTGTTTCATGAAATTCTTCTGTGTCTGCCAATTTCTTTTGTTTCAGTTATTCTATATACTCTTTCCATCTTCTTTTAATACTTCCTGGATTATTTAATATTCTGCCCACGGCATCCTTAAGTAAAGCAACTGATTGATAGACTAGGAAATGCACTGGGGGGGTCTGCTGTGAGTTTGTCTCAATTTGATAGCACATAACAACTTTTACAGAATATAAGCAGTTATCAGAACAGAGCAAGAAAACACTAGATTGTCCAAAAATCAGAAAACTAGTGAGTCAAGGATGCATATTGTCTCCATACTTTTTTAATCTCTCTGTAGAACAGATCATTTGGAAGGCTGAACATTATTAGGAGGAATGTGGCATCAGAACTGGTGGAAGATTCATCAAAAACCTACATTAAACCAATGACATATCCTTGCTTACTGAAACTGAGAAGGTCCTGAAGTATTTGCTGAAGAAGGTCAAGGGTTGTAGTTTGTAATATAGATTGAAGCTCAATATCAAGAAAATGAAGATTCTTACCACTGGGCCAATTGACAGCACCATAATAGATGCAGAAGTGATTGAGATTGTCTACAGTTTCAGCTTGCTTAGTTCCACAGTCAACACTCTTGGTACCAGCAGTCAGGAAACAAAAAGACTAATTGCATTGGGAAAATCTGTTGTTAGGGACCTCTCCCAAGTGCTGAACCACAACTAGAGACTAGAGATGAATGTGCACCTGATCCAGGCCATGGTCTTTGCAGTTACCTGTTATTCATCAAAGAGTTGGAGAACAACCAAAGATGACGAAAGAATAATTGATGCCTTTGAGTTGTGGTGCTCGAGAAGAGAACTGAATATACTATGGACAGCCAAGAGAACAAATAAGTAACTCTATCTTGGAAAGGTTGAAGCCAAGCTATTCCTGAGAAACAATGATTTTGAGGCTTAATCTCAAATACTTTGGGCATGTTACTAGGAGGGACCAGTCATTGGAGGAGGACATCATGCTTGGAAGGGTGGAGGGACAGCTCAAAAGAGGAAGAACCTGGATGAAATTGATGGAAACATTAATTAGGATAATAAAGGTAGGTGTGACGGAGACATTGTGCAAAGGGTGTCTATGAGTCACAGGCAACTCAATGGCATATAATAACAACAGTTATGTTGTTTTGTATGGTGAAATATGACCTTCCAAACAGGATCATTAATATTGTATCCTGTGCCTACTCATACAAGCCATTTTTTTGAAGTAGATTATCAATACTTTCTTACAAGTCACTTCTGAGTAAATGCACACCAGCTTAGCACATTAACTGTTTCCATCATCCAATGACTCCACAAGGCTCTCTACTATGTTTACTTTTTTTCTTAAAAGTTCACTTTTATGTGTTACAATAACAAGCAAAATCAATGAAAACATAGTGCAAAGACATATGTCTCAAATCAATAGAATATGTAGTATTTCTTTTTTCCCCCTTTTAAAAAAAGTAATTTTAATGAGCATTTAACAGAGATTTTGGATTTCCATTCATTCATTGCTGCACTTCTCTCCCCGCCTAGCCCTTCCTCCCACCCCAGTTTGCTCCTCTCTTTCAAAAGTAAAAGAAACACTCCTTCCCTGGTACTCAATCCCCCCCGCACCCCTCCCACCACTCCAAGTACATTCCACTATGCAACCTTAATTGTGGACTCTTGTGATAACCATAATACCCTATCATACATCGCTTTTAAATTATTCACTCCCTCATCTGTTTCAGTGCAGTATACAAAATTTATCCAGTTTCTCTCAGTCTTACCCTAACCCTGATATCAATCCCATTTTACAACAGTGGCACCATGTTGTTTACTTTTGTTTCAGTTTGTAACAGAAGGCTTATAGCTAACCCTTCAGAAGGTTTTAAGAGGCTGTAAATGACAAGAGAGTGGATTGTCCATCTTCCTCCTAGGAAGAAGACAGAGGCATTGGTATCACAGGGACCTTGGTATATAAGTATTGGAATTTTTGCTTTTCTTGTAGAACGTACTGGTTCATTTCCTACCCAATGTACTTAATGAGTGTATTGGCTTCAATCAGGGAAGGCTTGTATATTGTTATGGTGCTAAACTTCGAAGCTCATTTTCCAGTGTAGCATCTAGATAAGATGGACAATGAAAACCTGGCCACCTACTCTTCCAATTTACTCAAAAGAAAGTATTTCTCATTGTTGTGAGAACCAGCTCATAGTTGACCATCTATTGGATTTCTGAGGATGAAAGTTGCACAGGAAGAATGCCCATCTTTCTCCTATGGAACAGTTGGTAGATTTGAATCACTAGAGAAGTGTGGCCTCTAGGTTAGTCATATGACTCCCTACAGACCACACCACAAGAATATACAGTCCCCACAACAACAACAAAGTTGACTGACTGAGTGACTAACATTTGTTGCTATTGAGTCAGAACCAAGTCTAAGTTAACCTCCAGAGGGTTTTCAGAGACTGTAAATCACATAGGAGAAGATCATCTGTCTTTCTCCCATAAAACAGATGGTGGATTCTAATTGCCTCCCTTTGAATTGACAATGTGAGTTCTAAATCACTAGGTCACCAGAGATCCCTTGGGGGAAGGGGAAGACATTTGCTGGTAAAACCGAATCATTCACAAAGGCCTGACAAGACAGTACGTGAGCTTGTTATAAGTAGCAGTGACTTGAAAGCACCTATCTATAGCCATGCCTATGATCATTATACTCAAGGGTATGGAAAGAATCGAAGTAGCATAATCAGCTCTTAATCTCATATATTAATTAAAGGCCATCAGAGGTGCCTAAAACGTGTGGTGTTTCCATACAGGTCACCAATGTTTGTTTAAGATTGTGCTGACTGAAGGTTAACATAGACTCAGATTGAATAAATTACTTTGTTGTTTAAAAGTAAAAAGTTACATTAGGTGATAGTGGATAAATGTCATTATAAGTTCCCTGTTTCATCCTTCTTTATATGTAGTGTTCTAGTACTGGGGGCCTAGTGGCAAAAACCTGTGTCATAATCCTGAAGGCACTTCAAATCCACAAGCTGCTTCGTAGAAGGATGGACAATCTCCTCCCATGTATTTAACTGCCTCTGAAAACCCACCAGAGGGTCAGTTGTGGGTCAATTCTGACTTGATAATACAAAGCAACAACAACAGTATGAAATGTCAGCTCCAGTTTCCAAAGGCATTCTAGTGATGTCTTTGGCTTTGTTGATAAGAACATTAGATAGATACACTCATAATAATGTTAGGATTACTATGTAGGTAAGGACATTAGGATTGCCTTAAAAGAGAGAAAAAGACTAAGGGGGAAAAAAGAGGAAGAAAGAATCCAAACTTTGCTTGTAGAATTATAATCCTTCTTTGCCACATTCAACCTCTATATGGCTCAGAAGGATTTGTAAGACTATCCTACAACCACTGCTTCTCAGACAACGTAGGCCAAAGTCTAGCTCAGCAAGTTTTCTGTTTGGGTTTTGTTATTTGAGAACAACCTGCATACCAGATGTGTTGAGTGCTAAACCCTTTACTTTCCTAAGTGTGGTGATGAACAAAACTCTCTGTGACTACAAGAACTTTAAAGTAAAACTATTTTCTCTTTACTTCAACCTTCCAACTGGGTGACTCACTTACCTTTTAGACTTTCATAGAGCCCTTGGTTCTTTCATTCATTCAAAGATTATTCTTACTGAGTATAAACCCGCCTAATGGTTCTGGGAAAGAAAGACCTTGCCATCTGCTTCTCCTGTACATATTTCAGAAATTATGTAAGGCAGCACTACTCTGTAATACTGGTCTCTCATACTTTAGACATGTTGCTAAGAAAAGCTATTCTTTGGAAAGGGGGACCATTCTCTCAATAGAGAGAAAAACCCTTAACAAGATGGATTAACACAGTGACTGCTGCAGTGGGCTCAAGCATATCACAAATGATGAGGATGGCATTGGATAGGACAGGGTTCAACTCTGTTGTTCATAAGGTTTCTCTGAGCCATGCTTAAGTAGATGGCACTTAACAACGACTCTGTCATATGGAGTAAATATGAGTAAAATATTCATTTAGGTTAATGGAACTTAAAACAACGACAACTCATTATTGAAGTACAATTGTGCAGGGTGCTAATGATGGATGCAAAGGAAAATACAGGATATTTCTCTTTTTTCTTGTTACACCCCAGAACGACGGATACACATATCTGATAGCTATAGGACCCAGTCTGAGAAGTTGGTCAATGTAGTATTCCAGAGGAAGATGTTTGAGGTGTGAAAGATGATTAAGAGTTAGCTTGAGAGTTGAGGAGAAGAGAAATGAAATGAGGAGGAATTCTCCAGCAGTGATAGCTTATGCAAAGGCTGAAAAAGGAGTCTTGAACATTTTAGTTAGTCTGGGGAATTACAAGTAGTTCATTTAATACAGTTGGAGCACCAGATATAAAACCAGAGAACTAGACATAAACCAGATAATGAAGGGCATTTGAAGTCATATCAAGGAGTTTGGACCCTATCCTGAGGACCATGGGAGCCCACTGAAGGGTTTTAAGTGGAAGACTGGCAGACCTGATTTACATTTCATAAGGATACTGCTAATGGTAGTGTGGGGAACAGATTGGAAGCAGAGAGAGACTGGCAAAGTGGTCATTACAATAAGCTAAGAGAAAATGTGGAGGACTTGGCCTGAGGGAATAGCAGAGGAAGGAAGGAAATGGTAAGACACTGGTTGGCAGAAACAGCAAAATGTAGCGCTGATTGGAAGTATGGTATGAAGGAGAAGGAACAGAGATAAGGGATATTTCTGACGACGGTGGGTGTACCACCAGTTTCCCAGCGTGCTCAGTGGTAGAGGCATACAATCATCAATCACAATTTAATCTTTTCTTTTCTTCTCATTAATTTATTATTTTAAATTTGTTTTGTACATTATATGAAAAAAATAACATTAATTCAGTCTGTGGCTCTAATATTCTTCACAACTTTGAAAACCAATAATAGGACATAATGATGAGACACAATAGTAGAAAAAAAATTAAAAACTATTAATTTTTTCCAGGGGAAAAAAAACCCAACCCATACCATATGCAGAAAGTTTCCAATTAGGTTAATGTACCTTAAACTGTATTAGTAATTAAGTGCTTTGGGTATTAAAATACCTAATCTAGCTTCAGGCTGTTTTTGATAAATCCTTTGACATTTTCCCAACTGAGGGGGAAATAGAGTGCAGAGGAGGCCTCGCCTGGGATTAAAGAGCTCTTGGCTGTATTCCCCACCTTTTTGAAGCTCTCTGTTTGACCTTGGGAGAGTTGCTTTAAGTCTTTAGGCTTTAGTTTTCCTATCTATGAAATGGCAAATATATGAATATGGAAACATCACTGTTCAAGTCTTAAAAGCCTTGAAACACAACAGAATTGTACGGTGTTTTTTTTGTTGTCGGTTTTTTTATTTTGTTTTGTTTTGGTTTACCTGTCTATCTGTTCGAGTTGAGGAAAGTGATTTGAATTTTGAGTTATATGTGGTGTTCTTCTTGTACTGTACAGTTGAGTTGGAACTAACTCATGACTGAAGCCCCCTCCTCCCAGCAGGTTTTTAGAGGCAAGAAATGGAGTTGGAGGAGACAGCTTGTCTTTCTCCCATTGAGCAGTTGGGGGATTTAAACCTTCCATGTCTGGGCTGGCAACTCCTTGCCTTGTGTTACACATTATTATTGTTGTCATTGTTGGTGTGTGCCTTCGAGAAGGAACAGACCCATAGCTGACCCTCTGGCAGGTTTTCAGAGGCAGTTAATTGTTTGGGAGGAGATTCCTCATTCTTCTCTCGTAGGGGTATAATAATCTGAAGGTCACAAAGCACTGATATTTCTGGCATTCATATTTTTTTAGTAGCATATCAAGATATTGACAGATAGGCAGTACTAGACATTCATGTAAGATTTATGGAGTTATGGTAACTCAATCAAATTATTAAGGATCAAAAGTCTTGCTCTATATTCACTGATTTCCTTAGCATGTTTGCTTAGTGCCAAATGACATTTGTGCCTCAATGTATCATGTCTATACTCAGTAAGGAACAAAAAGGGGAAAAAAATGAGTTGGTACTGGTCTCATCCCATTTTCAACTTACTGCATTGCACCAAAGCAACAACTTATAGCTAACCCTCCTTTGGATTTCAAAGTTTGTGTATTTGGTGAGAAGACATTGCCTGTCTTTCTCCCTGGGATTATCTGGTGGGTTCAAACCATCAGGGAGGTGTAGTGTTTGGGTTAGCAGTGCATCAACCTGTGGAATGCACGGTATCCTTCCCATGGTAGCATCTTAACTGCACTGGGCTATCATCAATACTGCAGAGCTCCTGCGTTCTCTTCCTAGCCCTGAGGCCCAAAAGATGCTGGGAAGTGAGCGGAAAGGCACACTGAAGCTTTCAGACTGCCATACTGAAAGAGAAGAAGGGGTTAGGACCCAGGAGGTGCCTGAACAATAGAAAAATATCCCTATACCTAACAGTAGAACACCATTTGAAAGTGGGAGAGTGAATCATTTATCTAGAATTTTAAAAGCTTGGTTAATCTAAAAACTCTTTGAATTTTATCTCTAATTTGGTGGAGTTTTGAATAATTAATTTGGTCAATATTTATGAAAATTTCAACACTTCAGAAGGTGGAATTATATGGTCATCTGATTTTGTTATATAACAAATAGAACTGGTGTCAAATAAAAAGAACTAAAGAATTAAAGGTGAAACATAAGAGTCTTTCTCACATTGCTGACAAGTGACTGCCAACTCATAGCTGACACTTCAGTGAGCTCCCGAGGCTGTAAATTGCATGGAAGGAGATTTCCCATCTTTTTCTCACACAATAGCTGATGGATTTGAACCACCAGACAGACAGCACCTTTGAACAGGGGAGCAAATTCCTGCATCAGTCTCTGGCCCTCCAGATTTTCTAAATGTGGATGAGATTAAATCTATGAAAGAAAAATTAAAGCATATATTTACTATGTATCCTTTGGGCTCTACTGACCCAGTGTTTTGAGACAAATAGAATTAAAGCTCAGCTTCTTGAGGTTCTCCAGAGCTCACATTTACTGATCTTCACACAAAGCTCTGACTCCAGGTAGCTTCCCTGTGGAGATGTTCTTTCTGCCTAAGATTAGAGAATTGGGGTGTCTCTGTGGGCTTCCTCATCAGGTTTGTGTAAGGTCTCAATTTTCCTTTTTTTAGTTTATAATTTCCCAAGATTTATTTTTTGTAGTCGCATACTTCAGTCAAACTATTATAACATTAAAGAACACAGATCACCACTTTTTTATTATTATTAAATTCTGGGGGAAAACGTAGAATTGTCATTTCTATTAATCTAGAGGTGAATAATGGTTTCAGATCTACCCAATCCCATTCCCTCCATAGGTCCTGCCTGGAAGAGCAGAAGATCAGTGAAAGAGACAACCTTAAGGAGATGGTTTGACATAGTGGCTGCAACAATGAGCATGAACATGGCAGAGTCATACGGACAGTGTCAGATGAGACAAGGTTTTGATCTGTTACAAGGTTTCTAGGAATCTTAGTTGACTTTATGGTACCTAAGGACAGCGGATAATCTCAGGCCTTCTTCCCAGGAACTGGCATTGTACAAAGGCTGAGAGACTGTCAGGCGGTACGTCCCCTTTGGGCCCTCCTCCTTGTGTACCACAGTTTCCACTGAGTCAGCCCTAATTCATAGTGACTCTGTGTGTGTGTTAAGACTGAACTGGGTTGGATAGGGTTTTAATGCCTGGTTCTTTTGGAAGTAGATCACTAGACATTCCTTCTGAGACCATTAGATTAGCAGTCCAACATGTTAAATGCCTGCACTGCCTAGGAACTTCTCACCGTGACTAATCGCTAAAACTCAAAGAGAAGAAACTCTTTTTTTAAAAAGTCAACTTCCTTAATAAGACTACCACTTCCTCTTTGCTCAAGTGAAATGGTTTCCTACAGAGAGGAGTCTATGTTCTCAAATGTTCAGGGCTGCTCCCGAAGCCTGCAATGATTCAGCAGAGAAGGAGACGAGAGAAAGTATGGCTCACAGGTTAGAGGAATGAAAGGGGCTCAAACAGAGCTCAGTGAGGAGAAGCAGACTCCTTAGTTGGTGTAAGTGAACTGGCAACTCAATTTCAAGGACACAGGAGAATTACCAGGGAGGCTCCAACTACAGAGAAAAGCCTTGTCTGTGTATTTTTGCATGCATTTGTGCCACTACTAATCTGTCTGCTTGCAATGCAATAGCCCAGTTCTTTTACTTAGATTGAGTGCATCCAGGAGAAGAGAAACAGGCTCACACACAATTAGGACACATTTGTGAGCAATATACTAAGTGGAATTAAGGTTAATAAGCACTGAATATATTTTCACATCACACTCCTAGGACTTGCTCCAGTGACTCAAAGCTGTATAACTCACAAGCTAAAAATCCATCACAGAGACACCATGATGCCTTCCTCAATGCAGCTCACATACCAATTCAGCTGTTCAAGAGCTTCTTCAATTCCCGGCAACACAGAGACCTCTAGCAATACAGTTACCAAAGTCTCCTTAAAGGGAGAAATTCTGATTCTATCATTTTCCTTTAAGTCACGATGTGTAGACCTTCCCATAATAAGGGTTTGTTAGCTTTGTACCGTTATGCACCATCAAGTTGGAAATGACTCATAGCAGACTCTGTCGGGTTTTCAGAAAAAGTAAATCACATGGGAAGAGATTACCCACCTTCCTCTCATGAAGCAACTGGTGGATTTGAACTGTGTGCTTGTGGGTTGGCAGGGCAACTCCTTACCGTTTATCTATAAGAGCTCCATAGCAAGGATAGATCAGCAATTCACAAAGACTCTCATTGTGGATGGAAATGGCATTGAAATGCAGAGCCAATATCACAAGAGTGGTGTCATTAAGGAATGAGAGACTCTATTTGGTGACACTAAGAAGGGTAACACCAAAATGACTATCTTGAAAGTTTCTGGGTAGTGCTTCAGCAGAAATTTCTTATATATATATATATTTTTTTTTTTCTCTGTAGTTATTTACAAAGGAACAGGAATTTTTTTTAAATCCCAGTTTAGATAAATTACTATCCCTAAATGCCTGAAATTCTATATTAATTTAGCTTTTGAACCTTTTGACATGCTCCATGGGATCTCTGGGAGAAAGATGGAAGTCTTCCCATGTCTAGCTGTACAATCATAGAAATCCACTAGAGTCATCCTGAGTCAGAACCTTCGTGACAGAGATGGCAGTGAGCTTGAGCTTCTGAGTGTGCCTGATTAAAGCTGTTATTATTAGGAAATACAATATTCTATTCTGCACAATCAATGACTTATTCATTGCAAATAAGTTTTTTAAGAGACATAAACGCAGGTTATATACATGGACTTCACCTGATGGTATGCATAGGAATCAGATTGATTACATCTGTGGAAAGAACCGCTGGAGAAGCTCAATATCAACTGTGAAAAATAGGCCAGGAGCAGATTATGGAACAGACCACCAACTACTCATAAGCAAGTTCTAGCTGAAACTGAGGAAACTTAAACCTAGTCCACGGGAACCAAAATATGACTTTGAGTCTATCCCACCTGAATTTCAGAACCATCTCAGGAACAGGTTTGAGGTCTTGACACGAATGAGCGAAGACCAGATGAGTTGTGGGAGGATATCAAGGGTATCATCCAAGAAGAATGCAAACGTTCATTACAAAGACAGAAGAGAAAGGAAAGACGAAAATGGATGTCAGAAGAGACTCTGAAAATTGCACTGGAACACAGAGAAGCCAAAGCAGAGGGAAGAATTCAAGATACTAAAGAGTTGAATAGAAGATTTCAAAAGGCAGCACGGGACGACAAAGTAAAATATTACAATGAAATGTGTAAA
>NW_006399974.1:2325926-2352112 GCF_000299155.1 Elephantulus edwardii | reverse complement strand
AACTTTTTGAGAAAGTGCCACAATGCTTTCCACAGTGGTTGCACCATTTTACACTCCCACCAACAGTGAATAAGGGTTCCAGTCTCTCCACAACCTCGTCAGCATTTGTTGCTTGCTGTTCTGTTAAATTTTGCTAGTCTTACTGGAGTGAAATGATATCTCATGGTTGTCTTTATTTGCATCTCTCTCAGGGCTAGGGATTTTGAACGTTTCTTCATGTGCTTGTTGGCCATCTGAATGTCTTCCTTGGTGAAGTCTCCATACCTTTTCAACTTGTATGCAGAACAGATTATCCGGGAGGCTGGGCTCTATGAGGAGAAATGTGGGGTCAAGACTGGTGGACGATTTATCAACAATCTGCGTTATGCTGATGATACAACCCTGCTTGCTGAAACTGAGGAGGACCTGAAGCACTTGTTGCAGAGAGTCAAGGACTGCAGCCTCTAATATGGACTGAGGCTCAATGTGAAGAAGAAAAAGATTCTCACCCTGGACCAATTGGCAGTATCAGGATGGACAGTGAAGAGAATGAGATTGTTCACAGCTTTAGTTTGCTTGGCTCCACAGTCAACAGTCTTGGCACCAGCAGCCAGTAAATTAAAAGGCGCATTGCCATGGGAAAGTCTACTGTTAGAGACCTCTCCAAAGTACTGAAGAGCAATGGTGTGTCTTTGGAGACTAAGGGGCGTCTGATACAGGACATGATCTTTGCTATCACTTGTTATGCATCAGAAAGTTGGACAATGACCAAGGAGGATAGAAGGAGAATTGATGCCTTTGCGCGGGGATGCTGAAGAAGAGTTGAGAGTACCATGGACTGCTAGGAAAACAAACAGATTCATCCTGGAAAGGGTCAAACCAGGCTGCTCCTTGGAGCAAGAATTTTAAGGCTTCATCTAACATACTTTGGATATGTTGTAAGGAGGGACTAGTCCTTGGAGAGGGACATCATGCTTGGTAAGATGGAGGGGCAGCGCAGAAGAGGAAGGCCCCCTGTGAATTGGATTGATTCAGTGACTGGGATCATCGTGATGGGTGTGTCAGAGACGGTGTGATTGGCACAGGATAGAGCAGAGTTTAGGGATGTTGTACATAGGGTCGCTATGAGTCGCAAGCCACTCGATGGTACGTAACAACAACAACAACAATATTCTATAATCACATGATGTCACATGCAACAACATGCATTGCTCTTTTCCTTCATTCTATTTTTACAGTCTCTGATTTTAAGACTTATTCTGGGGGATTAGCTTCAATATTGTGGTAAGTAGTATTTGTGAATCTTTATCAATAAACACATACTTTTTGAGGATGAAATAATAATGAAAAGTAAAGGAATAAAAGACTTCTGCTCCGTTACTAATAATGTTGTAGCTAGTAATATAATTCAATTTAGAAAGATTTTTAAAAACAATTTTGTTGTCGGTATTTGTGTAAGCTAAGAAGTATTACATCTAAAAATTTTTAAGATGTACTTACCACATATTATTTTTGCATTGAAATTGATAATATATACTATGAAGTAATATTATTATGTAAATTTCTATTAATATTATGAAATATTATGGTGTAGCCTTGGAGAAGGTTGGGGGTAGGAGATAGAGGTGACACCATGAATGAAAGACATTGGCTGGCAGTAACCCTAGTGATTCAATTACTTCACCCTCCCCTTTGGGAATCCCATATACCATACTGTTGTTGCTATTGTTATGTGCCACCAAGTTGACTATGGCTCATAGCAACCCTATGCACAATAGCTCTGAATCCTACTCTATCTGGAGCCAGTCTCACTCTCTCTGACCTCAATAACCCAGTTACTGTGTCAGTCCATCTTATCCAGCTTCTTCATTTCCTGTGCTGTCACTTGACCCTTCCCATCCTGATATCCTTCTCCAAGGACTGTTTCCTCCTGGCCACCTGCCCAAAGAATGTGAGATGGAGACGCAAAATCCTTCCTCCAAGGAGCAGCTTGGTTTCACTTTCTCCAAGACATACATATTATTTTTGTTGTTAGTCAACGGTATGTTCAATATTTTGCTCCAGCACCAAATTCAAAGCTATCAACTCTTCTTCTGCCATCATGGTCATTGTCCAGCTCTCTGATGCATAGCAAGTAATAGGCATACTTTTGTCTCTAGACTGATATCGTTGCTCTTCAGCACTCTGGAGAGGACCCTGTCATCATATTTTCCTAATGCATTTAGTCTTTGATTTCTTTACTGCTGGTGCCAAGAGTGTTGCTTGTGGAACCTAGTAAACTGAAATTGTTAACAATCTTAATCTCTTCTCCATCTATCATGATGTTGTCAATTGGTTCAGGGATGAGAATCTTTGTTTTCTTGATGTTTAGCTTCAATCCATATTGCTTACTACAGTCCTTGACACTCTGCAACAAATGCTTCAGATTCTCAGTTTCAGTCCTAAAAATGGAATATCAAGTAAAGACATGGTACAGAGTAGTTGGGAAAACAGGGATTCTTCATGGAATGAGTTGGTATCATTAATTTCCAGTCTGCTTAGATATGTGATTATACTAACATATACCAGGATTTCCTCGCAGAATATCATGATATAAGGATCTGAGAGAGAATAATTTTGAAATTCTTTTTAGCCTTAGGAAATAGACTCTGAATTCATGATTCTGGTTGAGTTGACATTGTCTTGTGCCATAAACATCCAGAAACCTTTCATTCCAGGTTATTAAGAAGGTCCCTTAAACAGAGTATACTGTATGATACAGCTTCAGATATAATATATGTCAATTTAAAATTAAAGTGGGAAAACTAGGGGCGAGGAGAGAGAGAGAGAGAGAGAGAAAGAGAGAAAGAGAGAGAGAAGGGAAAAGGGAGAGAGAGGTGGAGAGGGAGGGAGAAAGGGAGAGGAACATGCGTGCGCTACCTAGTGGCAAGAAGCTGTGCTGTAATCCCAAAGGTGAAGGATGGGCAATCTCTTCCCCTGCGATTAACTAATCTGAAAACTTGCTGGAGGGTCATATATGGGTTGGTTTTGAGGTTACATATATAATTAATTATGTTTCAGCTTTCAGGTGAGAATATGCCTAAAAGCTCTCTTTTAAGAAAGAATATTTATGTCATTAGGGAACTGAAAAGATTGAGGTTCCTTGTTTCCAGGATGTGTGTGTGTGTGTGTGTGTGTGTGTGTGTGTGTGTGTACAAACTCTGGATGACTCTGTGAAGAATGAGAATTCCATAACATTAGTTTGTGTTGATGTGAAACTTGGACCATGAGGCAGTCATCAGAACAGAGCAAGGAAACACTGCATGTTTCAAAATTAGAAAAGGAGTGCATTAGGGATGTGTCCTGTCTCCATATATTTTCAATCTGTATGTGAAACAGATTATCCAGGAGGCTAGGCTCTATGAGGAGAAGTGTGGCATCAGGATTGGAGATAGACTCATCAACAATCTGCATTATGCAGATAACACAACCTTGCTTGCTGAAACTGAGGAGGACATGAAGCACTTGCCACAGAGGGTCAAGGACTGCAGCCTTCAATATGGATTGAAGCTCAAGATGAAGAAAACAAAGATGCTTTGGCAGCATCATGATGAATGATGAAGAGATTGAGATTGTTGACAGCTTCAGTTTGCTTGGCTCTACAATCAACACTCTTGGTACCAAGAGCCAAGAAATTAAAAGACAAATTGCCCTGGGAAATTCTGATGTCAGAGACCTCTCCAAGGTACTGAAGAGCAATAACCTCAGTGTGGAGACTAAGGTGCACCTGATATAGGCTATGGTCTTTGCAATTACTTTCTATGCAACAGAGAGCTAGACAATGACTAGGGATGATAGAGAATTCATTCCTTTGAGCTGTGGTACTGGAGAAGAATATGAATATACCATGCACTGCTAGGAGAACAAACAAATTTGTTCTGTAGACAGTGAAGTCAGGCTGTTCCTTAGAGGACAGGATGCTGAAGCTCCATCTGACATATTTTGGCCATGTTGCAAGGAGGGCAGAATCAGTCCTTGGAGAGTGACGCCATGCTTGGGAAGGTGGAGGGACAGCGCAGGAGAGAAGACCCTCAATGAGATGGATTGATTCTGTCATTAGGGTAATGGGGATAGGAGTTTTGGAGACAAGAAGATTGGCCAGGAATAGAACAGGGTTTGGGGCTGTTTTACATAGAGTCGCATGAGTAGACGGCACATAGCAACAACAATATGTACATATATATCATAACCACAACAACAACTATACACACACACACACACAGATATATAGTTGTTGCTATGTGCCATCAAGTTGCCTGTGACCCATAGTCACCTTATGTACAACAGCCCTGAAACCTGCCCTGTTCTGAGCCAGTCTTATTGATTCCAACACACCAACCCTCATTGCCCCAGTTACTCTATCAATCCATCTCATCTGGGGTCTTCCTCTCCTGCGCTGTTCCTCCACCCTATTAAGCATGATGTTTTTCTACAAGGACTGGTCACTCCTGGCCACGCACACACAAAGTATGTAAGATGGAGTTTCAAAATTCTAGCCTCCAAGGAGAAATATGGTTTTTCCCTCTCCAAAACAGATCTATTTGTCTTCGTTGTGGTCATAGTATGCTCAAGACTCTTCTCAGAACCACAATTTGAAATCATGGATTCTTCTTCTATCATCCTTAGTCATTGTCCAGCTTTCTGATGTATAGCAAGTAGTTGCAAAGACCATGGCCTGGAATAGGCACAACTTAGTCTCTAGACTGACATCTTTGTCCTTTGAAGAGCCTGGTAGAATCAAATTGGTTTTTGTTTGGTTTTTCCCTCATGGGTTGCTAACACAGCTCCTTACCATTAGGCTGGTTATCTATCTATCTATCTATCTATCTATCTATCTATCTATCTATCTATCTATTATCTATCTATCATCTATCTATCTATCTATCTATCTATCTATCTATCTATCTATCTATCTATCATTATCTATCTATCAATATGTCATTGACCAACAGGGAAAAAAAGTAATATTTTAAACATTTTGTTATAGTTAGTATAATTTCTGAATGATTAGAATCCTTAAGGAAGATAGAATTTTTGTTTTGGGGGTTTTTGAGTCTGATGGACCATCTTGACTCCACTGACATTGTACCCTGCTGACTTCTTTACCATTGTTTTGGTTTCAGTTCTATGAGAGCCCCTCAGACTGGCCTGCCGTCAGTATACACAGATACTGACTTTCCTGGTCTCTAAGGTTTGGGCAGCCTATATTAACTTTCAGATGAGAAGCTGCCTGAAATCTTTCTTTTAAGAGAGAATATTTACATCATTGGGGAACTGAAAATATTTAGGGTCCTTGTTTTCCAGGTGTTTTTCTTGATTGTCATAGCTCCCTCTGCTGCCCAGTTAGGGTCAAAAAAAGTGGAAAGAACCTCCAATACCAGACAAAGCTAAGTTGACCTGAAGTCAAAGCAACCCCTGGGACCAGCAAATGGAGGCAATTAACCTTAGCCCAAGAGTCTGAGGCCTTAACTGTGCCTGGGGACTCAAGAATTGCAGTGATGCAAGAAAGGAGGATTAGGGGTGGAGCAAAATAGGGATATTGAATTTTTTTTTAAAAAATGGCACCTTCACCTGATGGCTAAAATCAAACATACAAACAAAAGAAGCCCTTGAATTCATGCACATAATTAGCAGATTTTCTACCATTCTTTTGTATTCTTTCCCTCAGGCTATATTACTCTTTTTGTCTTCTAATATCACCATCTATTAGCTAAGAACAAATAACATGATATTGTCCATGATTTCTTGGTCTATAAAGTGAAATTAACTCAGATAGTTCAGTGAAAAGACTGCATATGTTTATTATCACATCTAGAAATTGTAAGGGAGCAATGGCTTATGTGACCTTATTATTTTAGTTGACACATCCATGCTTTCTGAAACTGAGGAGGACCTGATGTGCTTGCTGCATAAGGTAAAGGACTGCAGCTTTCAATAAGGATTGAAGCTAAACATCAAGAAAATAAAGAGTCTCACCAATGGGCCAATTGGCGGCATCATTATGGATGGTGAAGAGATTGATATTGTTGGTTCCACAATCAACACTCTTGGTACCAGCAATGAGGAAATAAAGATGAATTGCATTGGACAAGTCAGCGGTCAGGGACCTCTTTAGAGTCCTGAAGAGCAAAGACGTCAGTCTGGAGACTGAGGTGTGCCTGATACAGGCCATAGTCTTCACAATTGCTTGCTTTGTGTCAGAGAGCTAGACAATGACTAGGGAAAGAGTTGATGCCCTTGAGCTGTGGTGCTGAAGAGGAGTGTTGAATATACCATGGACTGCTAGAAAAACAAACAAGTTCAGCTTGGAGAGCGTGAAACCAGGCTGCTCCTTGGAGGCAAGGATTCTAAAGCTTCATCTGACATACTTTGGACATGTTACAAGAAGGGACCAGTCCTTAGAGAGGGACATCAAGTTTGGGAAGGTGGAGGGACAGCACAAGAGAGGAGGACTCTCAGTGAGATGGATTGATTCCATCACTGAGATAATGGGGATAGGAGTGTTGGAGACAATAAGGCATAATTAATTCTCTAGAATTCTTCATTATTTCTCTTCAGAGACTAAGGCCTCGCTAGGAAATGTTTCCTTGGGCTAGATTCGTGAATGACTTCTTTTGTTTTTTGTCACCCTAGATATGGGGCAGTAGGAAAGACTAAATGGAAAACCTTTCTGTGCTAAACCTATCTGATTGATAAAAGGTTCTAGGCAAGCAACATTAGTATCATTGGGGGATATTGGAAACTCAATCTCCGCTCAAAACCTCCTTGGGCTAATCAGAGCCTTCACTTCCCACAATCCCCTAGTTATCTGCAGAAACATTCAGATTTAATAAGCATTACTATAGCTTACATTTTGGGAGCATTTTCCTTTTTGCTCTCCTCTTGATCCTCTTTCTTATGTAATTTTATTTATTTCACTGTTGAGAATATATACACAGCAAAATATAGACCAATTCTTGTCTTTACACATACTATTTAGTGACATTGAATATATTCCTCAGGTTGTGTAATCATTGCTCTGCTTTTTTGAATTGTTCTTCCTCCACTAACAAATTCATTGCCTCCTAAGAATCCTATTTAATCTTAAGAGTTGCTGTTGTCAGTCTAGTCCCATTTAGAGAGCATTGAAAAGTCCATAATGCGGAAGTCAGACGTTTTTATACTAGCTAAGACAAAATTTCAGTTGGTTTTTAAAAACATCAGGAGATTTTTTTTTCTATTTGTTTAAGGTTTAAAGATTATCTCAAGACATTTTCTTAGGGATTCATCAAACTTCATGATTCTAGGAATATGGAGTCCATAATAATTTGAAATTCTGTTCTGCATTTGTCCCCTTTTAACCAGAATTCTGCTATTGAATCTTTAATCAGCAGTTCACTAATAGTGAACAGGCATCATCCACTTGTTTTTCTCTTATTCACCACAGAGAACAGTAAGGAATGTTTCTATCAAGTAACTCTCCTTATTTAAATGCTATTGATCTTTATTGTAATAATCCTTTCAGATTAAAATATTCTTAGAATTATTATTATTTTAGCAGTCAAATACATTTTGAGTTTCTAGCACCTGTTTCAACTCACTAGCACCCACTTCATATCTGCTGATAGATGTATACTAGGGCTCTTGTACAGTCTCTATAATATTTCTTTTGGACTAAAGCAAATTCTTTGGTCTATTGCTAAGGAGGGGCCAACACTTGATAAAGGATTTTTTGGTAAATATAAATTTAAAAGATGATTATTATTTCAAAAAGGTCATAAAATCCTTGTCAGAACCTAGTGGTTAAGGTTAACAGTAAACCATAAAATGATTGGAATGTTATCCCTGTGGACATATTCCCAAAAAAGACAATGTAAATGTTTTAAACTAAAATGTGGGGAGACAGGACAGGACTTTGAGGAAAAAAATGTGGCAGATAGAGAGAAGGATTTAGTAAAAACATATTTCAACAGGAGTTTAGCTTTTGTGGCATTAGCATAATTCTAATACGTTAGCACATCTTCCTCTCTCCCTCAGCAACCTTCTTCCTAAATAAAAGATATTTAAAGATTAATTTAAAAGGTTCACATTGAAATAATACAATACTACTATTGCTTTGTTCATTCTTCTGTCCTCTTTATGATGCTTTTATGTCTATAGATAATTTTGAAGAAGACACTGAAGCCCAATCTGTAAATGTGCAAGTCTCCTGAATTGGGTAGTATGGAGGGAGGAGGTGTGGAGCAGGACGAGGGGGGAAGACACAAATTGCAAAGAGCAGAATAATCAGATACAGAGGGACTTTGATCTTCTGGAGACCTGAGCTAATAGATGTTAAGTGCAGTTCAGTGGAAGTAATAACCCATGAAGAAAACAAAATCTGCAAAATGATAAAATGCTGCAGTCTACTGATCAAGGAAGACATTGGAAAATTACTATGAAAGCATCCTTAGCCCAGCAGAGCCAAGGTGAAGAAAGGGCTGTGTCTGCCAACCTGCAGCCAGACATTCCAGGCTGATTTAGCCGTCTCCCATTTTGTGGCTAGATTAACACTCTGTGTAACCCGAATGCTTTCTCACTGAAAAGGCATGAACTGGCACCCTTACAGCCTGGATTTCCTAATCTCTCCAAGTAACGCTATAGTGAATCACCCCAGGGCTGGCCATGTACTTCTGGGGGGAGGAAGGGGTCTTTGGGGGTTTATTATTGTTAATAATTTAACATAAGTAGAGAATTTCTGAGTAGATACTCAGTGAAGGACTGGGGATATTTTTTATACTAGCGAGCCACAGTTCAGACAAATTAGACACCTTTCAAGAAATTAAAATCTTCTACTAGGAAAAATTTCATATTTAATTGTGGCTTTATGAATATTTAAGTATTTTAAAAAATCTATGCTATATAAAAGGGAAGTCTTTAACAATTATTTAAGTAATATTTTGAGTATTATTTACTGTGATTTAACTAAAATTATACCTACTGTTTAAAAGGGGGCAGGATTAATTTAACTTGGCTACAGACTCAACTATACACAAAAACATGTTACACATTTATTCAGCTGAAAAGCCGAAGAAAAAATTCAAGCATTAAGTTACAATAGATAAGAACTTTGTGGACCATATTTTGAACAAAGTAGGGAACACTCAAAATAGATGAAAGTTACATAGAGAACCAGTGTAGTAAAATGATTTGGTTGCTGCTTAGTTATTTCAGTAAGTGCCAACTGATTAAGAACCAAAGAGACTGAAGGATGAAGTTCAAGCTGCAACGAAGGCATAGGCAAAAAAGTAACACTCCAGGAATTGACAGAATACCCACTGAGACCTTTCAACAAAGAGTTTTAATGTTGTATGTGCACACTCATATATGCCAAGAAATTTGGGAAACAGCTAACAATTGGAGAGATCTCTGTACTCATTCCAAAGAAAAAGGGATCTGACAAAATGCAGAAATTACTCAACAGTAGCATTAATATCACATGTGAGTACAATTTTGCAGACGATAGTTAGAAACCTATTACAGCAACACAACAGACTACTGCCAGAAATTCGAGAAGAACTCATCAGGGGATATAAAATATGGAATGTTATTGTTTGAGGACTAAGGTGTGTCAGATTCAGGTCATAGTCTTTCTGAATACTAGCTATGCATCTGAGACCTGGACAATTAAGATGACATAAAAATAATTGATGACTTTGAGCTGTGGTGTTGGAAAAGAGTACTGAACATCCCATGGACGGCCAAGAGAATGAACAAATATGTCTCAGAGAGGATACAGCCAAAGTGCTCTTTAGAGGCAAGAATGATAAGGCTTTGCCTCAGATGCTTTGGACATGTTGCTAGGAAGGGCTATTCCTTGGAAAGGGACATGACTTTGGGAAGGGTGGAGGATTCGCAAAGAAGAGAAAGACCCTCAACCAGGTGGATAGATACAGTGACTGCTGCAATGGGGTCTTGAGGACGGTGCAGGACAGAACAGGGTTTGGTTCTTTTGTTCACGGGGTTGCTATGAGTTGTGCTTGACTTGATGGCACCAGAAACAACAATATTCTTGTTGATGTCAAATGGATATAGGCTGGGAGCAGATAATATCAATTAATTATGATGCTCTTGACTGAAGTATTTTAATCTCTTCTTGTGCATGTGAGAGCTAGACAGTGAATGCAGAAGACTGTAGAAGAGTTGATTCTTTTGGATTGTGGTGTTGGGGGAGAATATTGAGTATTCCCCGGAGCACAAAAACAAACTTATCCTGGAAGAAGTCCAGTCAGAATGTTCTCCAGAAAAGAAGCTGGCAAGACTTCTCTCACATACTTTGGGCATGTGAGCAGAAGGGGGCAGTCTCTCTTGAAGGACATCATCCCTGTTAAAGTATGAAGTCCATAAAACAAAACAAAACAAACAAACACAAACCCAGGAAGACCAGCAATGAGATAAATTGACACAGGGGATGCAACAATGGGCTCAAACTTAGTAACAATTGTGAAGCAGGTGCAGGCCTGAGCGGTATTTGCTTCCATTTGTACACTAAGTTAACATGAGCATGACCTGACTATAACTGCCTAGGAACTGACTAGACAACATCCAAGAACAAAGAGCAGCAACAGACTAAACTTACATGATTGGAGGAAAGCTGAAAACTTGGATAAATTTAGTCTGGACAGAAGAATCAAAAAAGTACAAGAGAATGCAAGTCAAAAGTTAAGAAACTAAGTGAAAGCATTTAAAAGAGCCACCTTTATATATTTTACACAATGGCTAATTAAGCCTATAAAATACACCATCTGAAGAGCATAGTAATGTGCTTGGATAAGGTAAGAGCAAACAATTAAAAAAGAAAGGAAAGTCTTGGAGTTGTAATCAAGTCATGATGTGTACAAGCACTGCTGGGTACCAGCATTTGATTCATCTCTTAAAATGTCGTTAGAACAGTTAAAACCAACATCTCAGACTAAGCATCTTTCAAGGGAAAAATTGAAGTTGGCATACATTAAGTCACGATATAAACTAGACTTATTGATGGCCTAAAAGAAAAGAATAACATCAAACAATCAAAGAAAATACTACCAATAATGTGTTCCATGGTATTTAAACTCTCAGAGGTGTTTCTCTGAGTTGAAATGGATTCTGGCTAGAATGTACATATGTCCATTTACACCACATTGTATTGTTGTCCCTCCATGTACATGTTTACAGACAATGACCCTTTAAAATGTTTATTACCTACAGAGCAAACAGAAACTAATGCCCAAGAGACTAAATGGAAAATTAAAACTCCAAGCCTTCAAACAATGGTTCGAAAAGAAATTTTATATGTGTATTTATCATGTAGCAAGTCGATTTGTTGTTTTGAAATCCTGTGGATACAGGCCTGACTCCAACTGCAAACTAACCTCATGGTTGAGAGGAGGACTTGCAGCCTCTGAGTTACTAGTCCATTACTCAGCCCTGGGTCCTGCTGCCTCTCCCCAACCACCCTCCTTATCTATTATATGCACATAACGCCATTTAGACTAAGCCTGCTGAGTGGATTAACTAATGATTGCAAACCACTTTGGAAATAGAAAATACCCCATACGCGCATAGAATTAGTAATGATTAGATAATAGACTGTCCTAAATTTTGCTTTTAATTCAAATAAACCTTTTCTTGATGATGAAAGTTGCGCTATTAAACAAAAGACTTCTCTACTAGAGGTTTTCAACGGTATTTTCATTTGAGTTGAATTTCTGTTCTTCAGACCAGTGTTTCTGCCAATTTCTATCTCTTGTGCTTTCTCTGGCACAACTGAAAGAACAACGTTAATAACAGAGAAAGGACAAGCTTTAAAAAGTGCTGCATTTATCGTCAGTTGTAATTCTGCTATTAAATGGTCTTGGCATTTAGGAAGTTCTTCTCAATCTTACTTTTTTTTTCCTCCTTAGAGGGAAAAAAACCCAGAAAACATGGAATTTAAACTAGAAATAATCCTTCTCCATCTTCAATTCTTTCTTTCTTTTTGTCTTGTGTTTATTATTTGGCCTCTTGCCTCTGTAGGATAGTGAATAACACAGAACAAACCTTGAGTCTTTCCCCCTACCCTTGAAGTTTTCTAGAAGTAACAAACATTCATATATTTAAGTGCTTTCTTGCTCTCCCCATGACTAGTCTCTCTCTCTCTCTCTCTCTATCACACACACACACACACACACACACACACACACACACACACACACACACTTTGTGTAGAATTATTTTTCGCTCTGATTTCTGCCTGGGAACAGATTGAAGATTTTACCATCCAAAATCCACAAAGAGAAAACTCCTACTGTGGTCTTCAGAATTTCCATTCAGTTGATTTGCCTGCCAAGTCCAGTGACCAGTACCACCACTCCTGATGGTGGGGAACATATGGTACTGCTGTGAATAGTTTTGCTGTCACTGCTGTGAAATCCCACGCCCTCCCACAGAATGTGTTTGGAGGAGCAAATGGTGTCGCTATTCAGCACAGTTCCATTTCTGCCTATAGAACTCAGGACTGTAAGCAGCAAAATGAAGACATAACGGCAAGTCTTCACCCAGCATTCAGCGTTAAGGTTAATGATTACCTGTTAACAGATCTGGTTCTTCTCTTCAGAAAGGGAAAACTGTCTTTTGCAAATCTTCTATTTACTGAAATGATCCCACATGCAACAGTTCTGTTCTCTGCTGTGCAGCAAAAGTTTGGCTGTTCGAGCAGAAAGATGAGGCAGTCTGGTTCCATAAAGATTTTGTCCTAGGAAAACTGAGGCAGTTATACTCTATCCAATAGGATGGCTAAGAGTTGAAACTGACTTTATGGCACTGGGTTTGGTTTTTTACTTTTATTTCTGTAAATCAAATGATGAAGAGAACAAGAAAGACATTCTCTTTACAATTACATATGATATCTAACCCTACCCTACTCTCAGTCATATCACTAAGAAAGTCTCTTTCTAAACCATTTGAAATCAATCATCACATTTTTGTAATACAGTGTTACACCTTCTTTTTAAAAATAGTACAATGCTCATGAACTCAGCTGGTGGCTTATTTCTAGATTTGGTTACCTCTACTGTCAAAAGCTTCCTCTGCATGTTTAGCCAAGCTCTCCACTGCTGAAACGTAGAGCTTCCTTTTCTTTTTCTGTGAACAATTCTTTGAATCTTGATCATAACAATTGTCCCTACCTATATTGACTGTTTCAAAGTCTCTTTTATGTTGTGGCTGTAATGAACGGTATCTATTATTAGCCCTCTTCTCCTCCTAGCCCAAACACCACTCTCCCTTTTGGTCAACATAGGTGTGTGCTGGGCAAACTTCTGACTTCGAAGCTTTTGGAAATCTAAGTGGGATTACCTCTGTGCCACTAGTGCTGATCATCATTGGGAGGGAGGCAGGAGCAGACGTTCCCTCAGCTTCTTAAGAGAAAAGTGCAAACTTATACAGACATGCTTCAGCTCAGGAAGAGGATTGCCCAGATGGGAAGCCTCAAGTGCAGAGCTACTTGTGCATCTACTTATCGAGAGTCTCAATGATCTTGTTTATAAGTGAGCTATTTAAATAGAGGAAGAAACCCATAGAGAAAGAAATAACAGGTTGGAATGATTATATATGGGAGAAGAGGCCCTAATAGGAGTCCAGTGGGAAAGGAAGAAGGAAATAAAGTGAAGAATGATTAATGACCAATCTCTAATGGTTTCATTGGATCCAAAGGAACAAGGTAATACTGAATAAGAACACTTCATAGCAGAAAGGAGTATACAGGCAAGGAAAAACACAGCATTCCACAGATGTTGACTGGCTCTCAGGATGAGGAGGAATTGCTCAGAAGGAAGGAACTTCCCCCTTCTCATACACCCTCTCAAAGGGACATTTGCTGGCTTGGTGTTTTCTCCAAATATTTCTAGACAATTCTTCCAACTGCATTTTAGCAGGGCAAATAGAGTTGATGGTTATAAGCTAGGGCTGTACCAGAATAACATGCTCCAATATTGTTGTTGTTACCTGTCATTGAATCAGTTCTGACTCACAGAAATTCCACATACAACAGAACTAAACCTTGTGTAATCCTGCACTATGATCGCATTATTTTGTGTTTAAACGCATTGTTATGGTGTTAGTTCAGCCCTTTTGACAACCTTCCAATTTTTCATCAACTCTCTATTTTTCCAAGCATATTTGCATGCCCAAAGCATGTGAAACAAAAACCTGTCTTTGCTTCTTAAGAACACTGGTTAAGCTTCTTCTAAGACAGATTTGTTTGTCCTTTTGGCTATTTGTAATATAGTCAACTATTCTTACCTAACCCCACAATTCAAAGGCATTAATTATTCATTTAGCTCCTAGTGGTAAGGAGCTGTGGTGTTAGCCTAAAAGTTGGCTTTTTTGCCATTACAGTTACTCCTCCTCTATTCTCCAGCTACCTTAAACTGACACATGGTCTAGCAAATCATCAACAATTGAGAAGCTAAGATAAGAGAATGACTGCATTTACACACACAGGGGCAGTAAGAATTGAGGCAAGCAAAATGTGGCATTAAGACTTGAAAAACGCTGGAGCAAGACCCTGTCAGTGAGACCGTATTGATAATGTTGGAGATACTGTAGTATTGCTCTGGAGAAACTGTGGCAAGGTGTAAGCAGAGGAGCCCTGAGATAAAGCTGCAGTTCAAGGTGTTTGCTGTTCTTGTTAGATGCTTCAAGGGGAGGCTAACATATAACTTGGTGGATGCTTGTTTGCTTGGAGACAAACCTTGCTGGATGATTTGGATTTGACTGTTGAACTGAAACCAGAACCTGGACTAATTGAGGAATTGCACCTTGGAATTTGGGTTAAAATTTGGACTTGCTTTGGGTAAAATTTTTTGCCTCATCCACTCTCCAACTTTCTTCCCTAATAAGCTCCTCTGTTGGGACCACTGCTGTGAGTCTGTGAGTTGGTAACAAATAAACAAGCCTCTTTCTACTGCTGTGGTTCTAGAGGCACCATGGAGCGGGGCTACAGGCTCTTTATCTGCTTTCTGCTCTGGGTCACTTTCACTCCCTCTGGCCCTTTCAGGGAGATGCTCACGGCCCTGTGCCACTATGTCCTGTTTTCTCCTGATTACACAGGAGCTGTACTGCCAACCCAAAGGCACACAGTTTGAATCCACAAGCTATATCACAGAAGAAAGATGGACAATTTTTTCCTACTGCTGCTGAAAACCTACTGAAGGGTCATCTACGACTATCTTCTGACTTGAAGGTACAACACAATAATTATTCATCAGTTTTCCTTACTCACTGTTCAGTTTTCACATACATGTGAAACACTTGGAAATAGCATGGTTTCAGTCAAGGACATCTTAGTCTTCTAACTGACATCCTGCTCTATAGTACTTTAAAGAGGTCCTTGGCAGAAGAGTTTTCCAATACAATATACCTTTTGATATCTTAACTGCTCCTTTTTTGGATGTTGATTTTGGATCCAAGTGAAATGAAATCCTTGACTTTTCAATCTTTTATACACTATCATGAAGTTTATTAAAGTTTTACACTTTTTGGTTTTCTTTATATTAAGATGTAATACATACTCATATTCAGTATGTACTTTAAATCCTCTTCATGATCCTTGAAGTTCTTGAGAGCAAAATATTTCAATGCAAGCTATATGTGTGGCATAGTCAGAATTCAAAACATAGATCTGACCTAGCACAGCAGAGTAGTCCTTACATCTGGTTTTGCTGTTTTATCTTTAATGCCAAGAACGTAGTTAATACTCAAAGCGATTAACACAGAATTTAAATTTGAACTTCTATATACCATTTTTTGTATAAAGAAGCTATCTCCAAACTCAAGCACGATTAGGTAAATAACAACATGAGTAAAAGAGTAATTCATTTAGTCTTTATTCAGTTGGTCAACATTCATAGAGCACCTACTATGTGTCAGGATTTGTTTTGGTGCAGAAGTGACTTGCTTTTCTGAAAGTGAAATGTCATATGACTTATGACTCTCGTACCCTTTCAGATTTGCTTTCAACCTCCTAATTATCTCCACACCTTCTCCTCTCATGGTCAACACCATGGGGCCAGCACCATGGAAAAGGCAGCTTTGAACCCATTCAAACAGTGTTAAGGCATATTGTCCTTGTTTTCCATCAGTTTTAGGATTGCAGACTCTGCCTCGGGAAATGACTTTAGTGCAGGAGAGAAGATGAGGGCTGCCTATAGCAGTTCTCATAGACAGAGACTTTGAATTGAAGACATTTTATTGTTCTCTCCCTTTTTCAACTCTGAAAACTTTCCAAAAGGAAAGATCTATTTGAGTAGTTTGCAGAATTCATTTTAAGGTCAGTTTTAATTAAGTTGGGGCTTGGCAGCTGCATGCTTTCAATGTTGTCACACAGCTGCCGGAGTAAGGTAGAGGTCTACCTTCAGTATCAGCAGTGAGGCCAGGCTGTACAGCTCTGTTCCTTCCAGATTCCCTTGGCCTCTGTGAAATGTGGAGGGTGGTTAATACCAAAAGGAAAACAACAACAACAAAAGCCTGCCCTTTGCTTAAATAGAAATAGATGCAGGATATATCAATTTCCCTTTTCGGGAAAATTGCAGAAAAGTATAGACATTAATTTGCATTATAAAGAAATCAAAATATGGTGCAACCACTGTGAAAGGCAATATGACGCTTTCTCAAAAAGTTCCAAATAGAGATACCATCTGACCCAGAAATTCCACTACTGGGAATATATCGCAAAGAGACCATAACTAACATCCAAGCAGATGTACGCACACCCATGTTTATCGTGGCTTTGTTCACAAGAGCAAGGAGTTGGAAACAAACCAGGTGCACATCAACAAACGAATGGATAGAGAAGCTGTTGTATAGTCACACAGTGGAATACTACGCTGCATTGAAAAACAAAGAACTCATGCAATATTATTCTGCAATATTATTCAAAATGGGTGAGCCTGGAGGACATTATGCTGAGTGAAATATCTCAGTCACAAAAGGACAAATACCACATGATGCCACTGCTGTAAAATGGGACTGATATCAGGGTTGGGGTAAGACTGAGAAAAACTGGATAAATTGTGTATATTGCACTGAAACAGATGAGGAAGAGAAAAATTTAAAAACAGTATATGATAGGGTATTATGGTTATCACAAGAGTCCATAATTAAGGTTGCATAGTGGCATGTACTGGGGACAGTGGGAGGGGTGCAGGGGGATTGTGTACCAGGGAGGGAGTTTTTCTTTTACTTTTCAAAGAGAGGAGTGTACTGGGGGTGGGGGGGGAGAGGGCTGGGCAGGGAAGGAAGTGTAGCAATGAGTGAATGGAAATCCAAAATCTCTGTAAATGTTCATTAAAATTATTAAAATTAAAAAATTACAAAAAAAAGAAGTCAAAACATGTCATTGCTCATCACATGAATACCAGTATATAATTTTAGCATCAGAGGATGTAAATTCAGTAAATAGGAGAACAATGAAAGAATGAATGAATAAAGGATCCAATAAAACAAAAACAAAACAAAATTGGAGAACTTTCTATGAATTCAAAGTTATTGCTCTCAAGTCAGAATTGACTTGTAGCTTTCAAAGCATGGAGGGAGAATACCTATCATTCTCCTGACCAGTGGCTGGTGAATTCGAACAAAATGCGTGCGGATTGGCAGTGCAACTCCTTACTTACTAGACCACCAGAGCCTCACTTCTATGAATTGTTGTTGTTGTTGTTATGTGCCTTCGAGTCACTTGTGACTCATAGTGACCCTGTGTACAACAGCCCTAAACTCTGCTCTGTCCTGTGCCAATCTCACTGTCTCAGACACATCCGTTCCGATTATCCCAGTCACTGAATCAATCCGCCTCATAGAGGGCGTTCCCCTCCTTCGCTGTCCCTCCAACCTCCCAAACATCATGTCCCTCTCCAAGGACCAGTCCTTCCTTACAACATGTCCAAAGTATGTTAGCCAGCACCTCAGAATCCTTGCCTCCAAGGAGCCGCCCGGTTTAACCCTTTCCAGGGTGAATCTGTCTGTTTTCCTAGCAGTCCATGGTACTCTAAATACTCTTCTCCAGCACCACAGCTCAAAGGCATCAATTCTCCTTCTCTTCTCCTTAGTCATTGTCCAACTCTCTGATGTATAACAAGTGATTGCAAAGACCATGACCTGTATCAAACACACCTTAGTCTCCAGAGAGACACCATTGCTCTTGAGTACTTTAGAGAGGTCCCTAACAGCAGACTTTCCCATGGCAATACATCTTTTAATTTCCTGGCTACTGATGCCAAGAGTGTTGACTGTGGAGCCAAGCAAACTAAAGCTGTGAACAATCTCAATCTCAATCTCTTCACCATTCATCCTAATGCTACCAATTGGCCCAGTGGTGAGAATCTTTGACTTCTTGACATTGAGCCTCAATCCATATTGGAGGCAGCAGTCCTTGACACTCTGCAACAAGCACTTCAGGTCCTCCTCAGTTACAGCAAGCAGGGTTGTGTCATCTGCATAAGGCAGATTGTTGATAGATCTTCCACCAATCCTGACCCCACATTTCTCCTCAAAGAGCCCAGCCTCCCTAATAATCCATTCTGCATACAGATTGAATAGATCCCTGGCATATGCTCTTCCTAATTTTGAACCATGCAGTGTTTCCTTGCTCTGTTCTGACGACTGCCTCTTTACTGTGATAAAACTAAGAGGGTGTGGGGGGGGGTGTGGGGAGCAAACTAAACAAGGGAAAGAATTTCAGAGGCTAGTTTCACTTGTAACATAAGGAGAATGGATGAAAAATCCTTTTTTAAATTTTATGGTTGAGACATACAGGGAGCATTAATTATAGTGGCCTAGCGGCACTTAACAATAACAACAACAGTCGCAAGAAGCTGAACTGCAGTTCTGAAGCCACACTGTTCAAGACCACCAGCTGCTACCCGGGAGAAGGGTGAGCAATCTCCTTCTGCACAATTAACTGCCTCTGAAAACCCGCCAGACAGTTAGCTATAGCTTGTTTTCAACTCCATTGTAAACAACAGCAATTATATCATAGAAAGAAGTAATCAAAGAACAGAGATCCCCAGTAGGATCTCACTTCAGACTCTTACTCACTGGTGACAAAAACTGATGACCTTATTTTCTGCATCTGCTTACTAAAATTAAGGCGGGGGGGGGGGACCCAAACAAACAACCACCCACTTGAGTGAACTCTTACTCATACAGATCTTGTTGGACAGAGTAAATGGGATTTCTAAGGCTAAATAGTAGCAGAATGCCTCATCATTCTCCAGGAATGTAAGTTTGAACCCCTGATGTTTCAGTCAGTAGCCACATTCTTTAACCACAGTGTTGCTTATTTGTTCTCTATATCTATCTATATCACGAAGCTGTGTTGCACTCCCAAAGGCATGCGGTTTGAGGCCATCTGTTGCTCTGAGGGAGAAAGATGGGTAATCTTCTCCCGTATGGATTAATTGCCTCCGAAAACATGTTGGAGGGTCAGCTATCGTTGGTTCTGGCTCGATGGGACACAACAACAACAACAGCAACATTTCTATTTTATAGGACTTGAGGGGGATAATAAGGCAATATTTAGAATATTTGTTGTTGCTGATGGAAATTGTCATTGATGCAATTTCTACTCAGGGTAATTCTTGTTTGCAGACTAAAAGTTCTACATATAATTTTCATGCCTGTGACCTTCTGGAAGCAGATTGACAGGTGTGTCTTTTAAGGAGATTTTTCTTGTGTGCCTTATAGTTAGATAGCTGATACTTCAGCAGGTTTTTCAGAGGTTGTAAATTCCATGGGATGAACCTGTCTACATTTCTCCTGTAGAGCTGCTGGTACATTCCAACCACCTGTCTTTGAGCTGCGAGTGTAACTCTTTACTCACTAAGCGACCAAAACTCCCTTCTGAGGTAACTCTTTCAAAATCAATTAAAAAATAAAAACCCAGCCAAAACCCCCCAAAAAGCCCTACGTGTATTTGAATTAGAATTGATTCATAGATCACATTTCCATGGATTTCCAAGGGTGTAAATCACACAGGAAGAGATTGTATTTATTTCTCGTGCACAGTTGCTGGTGCTAGAAAGGTATGGCTTTTTGTTTAGTCATACAACACCCTGCAAATGGATTCCCAAGGTTCCCCTGTTGTTGTTGTTATGTGCTGTCAAGTCACCTGTGACTCATAGTGACCCTATTTACAACAAATGTGAACTGTGCTCTATCCTCAGCCAACCTTATCGGCTCTGACACACCTACCCCCATTCCCCTAGTCACTGAGTCAACCCATCTCATCAAGGGTATTTCTCTCTTGAGCTATCCCTCTACCCTCTCAAGCATGATGTCCCTCTCCAACGACTGGAGCATACCCAGAGTATGTCAGACAGAGCTACAGAATCCTTGTCTCCAAGGAGCAGTCTGGTTTCACCCTCTCTAGGATGAACCTGTTTGTTCTTCTGGCAGTCCATCGTATATTCAATACTCTTCTCCAGTATTGTCAACACTATTCTCCAGCACCGCTGCTCAAATGCATCAATTTTCCTTCTATCATCCCTAGTTATTGTCCAGCTTTCTGATGCAAAGCAAGTGATTGCAAAGACTGTGGACTGGATCAGGCACACCTTAGTCTCCAGACTGATGTTGTTGCTCTTCAATATTATGGAGATGTCCCTAACAGCAGATTTTACCAATGCAATTCATCTTTTAATTTCTTGGCTGTGGGTACCAAGAGTGTCAATCGTGGAGCTGAATGAACTAAAGCTGTTAACAATCTCAATCTCTTCACAATCTCAATCTCTGCACCATTTCTCATGATGCTGCTAATCAGCCCACTAGGGAGAATCTTTGTTTTCTTGATGTTGAGCTTCAATCAATATTTAAGGCCTAACTGGGTTCAAATCATCTACCTTTAGGTGAGTAGACTAGTACTAAGTAGTTTGTGTCATCTAGGAATTCGGTCTAAAATGCAAAATATTTTAAATAAATAATAATTAAACCTCAAAATGTATTGAATTTAGACTCATTTTTTTTCTCCTGGCAAAATGGTATTGTTATTTGTGACAGATTGAAATATTCGTCACAATTCTTCAACACTCTCTGTATTTTACTGTTTATTGTGTAACTCTTCAATCCAATTCTTCACTTTTGGATTGACTAAATTACTTACATTAGCCAGTGGAATATTTGCTAATGCATTGTAAAATGCAATGAAAATTGAACTGAAATGTCAAGAAGATGAAACTAAAGAAAGAGATGATAAAGTAAAAGAGAAGAGCAGAAGAGTTCAAGGAGCAGCTCCAAAAGACAAAGCAAAATATTATAAGGAAATGTGAAAAGAACTGGAATTAGAAAATCAAAAGGGAAGATGGAATTTCTGCAGCCTTCAATATGGATTGAAGCTCAATGTCAAGAAGACAAAGATTCTCATCACTGGACAATTGGCAGCACCAAGATGGTGAGTGAAGAGATTGAGATTGTTCACAGCTTTAGTTTGCTTGGCTCCACAGTCAACACTCTTGGCACCAGTAGCCAGAAAACTAAAAGACGTATTGTCATGGGAAAGTCTGCTGTTAGGGACCTCTCTAAAGTACTGAAGAGCAATGGTGTCTTTCTGGAGACTAAAGTGCATCTGATACAGGCCATGGTCTTTGCAATCACTTGTTATGCATCAGAGAGTTGGACAGTGACTAGGGAGGATAGAAGGAGAATTGATGCCTTTGAGCTGTGGTGCTGGAGAAGAGTATTGAGGGTACCATGGACTGCTAGGAAAACAAACAGATTCATCCTGGAGAGGGTTAAACCGGGCGGCTCCTTGGAGGCAAGGATTGTGAGGCTATGTCTGGCATACTTTGGTCATGATGTAAGGAGAGACCGGTCCTTGGAGAAGGCCATCATGCTTGGGAGGATGGAGGGCAGGAGCAGGAAGGGAAATCCCTCTGGGAGGTGGATTGATTTGGTGACTGGGGCAATCAGGATGAGTGTGTCAGAGACAATGAGATTGGCACAGCAACTCAATGGCACATAACAACAAAAACAACAAAAAAAATTGAAGAACAAATTCAAACCTGGAGTTGCAATACTGAAGAATGTTATAGGAAAAATCTTGAACAATTCAGGAAGCATTGAAAAAGAAAGAATACACAGAGTGACTGTAGCAAAAGCATTGGCTGACACAGAAGCATTTCAATACATAGCAAATAATCAAGAACTAGTAATAAAAGGAAAAGGTTCAAACTTCTCTGAAGTCATTAACAACAACAAAAATTTAAGGCCCTAGGATTTGTTTGAATATCAATTGACATATTTCGACAAACGGATGCAACCCTGGACATGCTAACTAGGTTGTGCCAAAAATCTCGTGAACTGACTAGAAAATATCTATTTTGCTGACGTTCTCAAGCAAGGTGATAAAACAAAATGTTGAAATTATCAAACACTCTGAGAAGAATGGGAATCCCAGAACACTTGATCGTGCTAATGAGAAACCTATACTTGGACCAGGAGGCAGTCATCAGATCAGAGCAAGGAAACACTGCATGGTTCAAAATTGGGAAGGGCATACGCCAGGGATATGTCCTATCTCCATACTTTTTCAACCTTTATGCAGAACAGATTATTAGGAAGGCTTGGCTCTATGAAGAGAAATGTGGGTGTCAAGATTGCTGGAAGATCTATCAACAATCTGTGTTATGAAGATGACACAACCCTGTTTGCTGTAACTGAGGAGGACCTGAAGCGCTTGTTGCAGAGGGTCAAGGACTGCTGCCTCCAATATGGATTGAGGCTCAATGTCAAGAAGTCAAAGATTCTCACCACTGGACCTATTAGCAGCATCAGGATGGATGGTGAAGAGATTGCGATTGTTCACAGCTTTAGTTTGCTTGGCTCCACAGTCAACACTCTTGGCATCAGTAGCTAGGAAATTAAAAGATGTATTGCCATGGGAAAGTCTGCTGTTAGGGACCTCTGTAAAGGACTCAAGAGCAATAGTGTCTCTCTGGAGACTAAGGTGAGTCTGGTACAGTATTGAGAGTACCATGGACTGCTAGGAAAACAAACAGATTCATCCTGGAAAGGGTTAAACCGGGTGGCTCCTTGGAGGCAAGTATTCTGAGGTGCCGTCTAACATACTTTGGACATGTTGTAAAGAGAGACCGGTCCTTGGAGAGGGACATCATGTTTGAGAGGGTGGAGGGACAGCGCAGGAGGGGAAGGCTCTCTATGAGGCTGATTGATTCAGTGTCTGGGGTAATCAGGATGGGTGTGTCAGACAGTGCGATTGGCACAGGACAGAGCAGAGTTTAGGGCTGTTGTACATAGGGTCGTTATGAGTCACAAGCGACTCGACGGCACATAACAACATCATTAATATCATATATATGGTGTCAAAGATTTATTGTTCATAATGCCTTTCCTAGTCATTTATTTTCTTTCTGTTTAATTTGTGTTAAAGCATTTATAATAATGAGAAATAAGATTAGGGTGGGATCCAAGTCGCATCAAACTAGAGGCATATATAAGCCCCTAACTGTTAAAATCTACCTCTCTGTTTGGGACATCTGCTCTCCAGTTGCACTGCAACTGATAGTATGCAACAGTCACCAATCTCTGCAAACCCGGCCTGCATACCAGCAGTTGTATGAGTCATTTCCCTCACAGGTCCATATATTTCAGAGACCTTCCAGCAACCTACCAAATCTAAGGGACATAGAAGAGTGAGGGAATTAAACAAAGAAAGGATTGTTGATATTGGGAATCTTGGAGTTATATAGCAAATGAAACATTTGGGACACTGTTAATTTCATGCTTCTGGTAAATGATCTGCTAAAAATCTTAGCAGAACCAATTATGACTATAAGAAGTAAGAATAATATTACTGACCATTATTAAGAAATGACTACAAGAGGACATGGACAGAAAATTGCCAGAAATACAAGCTAGATTTAGAAGAGGCTATGTTACTAGTGATATCATTGCTTGCTTCTGGTGGATCTTGGCTGAAAGCAATGAGTACTAAAATGAAACCTACTGTGTTTTACAAGCTACATAAAGGCATTTGACTTGATGGATCAAGACAAATTATACCTAATCTTGGACCAAAAAGCAGTTATCTGAACAGAGAAAATGAATACTGTATGGTTCAAAATGAAGACAGGTGTATATCAGAAATGTATCTTTTTTTCCTCCATACTTTTTTCAATCTGTATTCTGAACAGATCATTTGATGAGCTAAACTTTATGAATATGAGTCAAGCATCAGGATTGGAGCAAGACTCATCAATAACCTTTATTATACAGTTGATACAGTCATGCTCACTGAAACTGAGGAGTTAAAGTATTTGCTGCTGAAAACCAAAGACTACAACCTTCATTATGGTAGCTCTGGTGGCCTACTGGCAAGAAGCTGTGGTGTAATCACAAAGGCGCACAGTTCAAGGCCATCAACTGCTATATGGAAGGCTGGACAATCTCCTGCAGTGTGATTAACTGCCTCTGAAAACCTACTGTAGGATCCTGACTCTTCGGTACACAACAGACAGCAACAGCCTTCAATATGGATTGCATCTCAACATCAAGGAAACAAAAATCTTCACCACCCTGCAATGTTGTTGTTGTTACATGCCATCGAGTCGTCTGCAACTCATAGCCACCCTATGTACAACAGCCCTAAACCCTGCTCTATCCGGTGCCAATCGCACTGCCTCTGACACACCCATCATGACTACCCCAGACACTGAATCAATCAGCCTCATGGAGGGCCTTCCCCTCCTGCACTGTCCCTCTACCCTACCAAGCATGATGTCCCTCTCCAAGGACCTGTCCCTCCTTGCAACATGCCCAAAGTATGTCAGACGAAGCACCAGAATCCTTGCCTCCAAGGAGTAGCTTGGTTTAACCCTCTCCAGCATGAAACTGTTTGTTTTCTTGGCAGTCCATGATACATTCAATACTCTTCTCCAGCACCATAGCTCAAAGGCATCAGTTCTCCTTCTGTCCTCCCTAGTCATTGTCCAACTCTCTGATGCATAACATGTGATTGCAAAGACCACGGCCTGTATCAGATGCACCTTAGCCTCCAGAGAGACACCGTTGCTCTTGAGTACTTTCGAGAGGTCCCTAACAGCAGACTTTCCCATTGCAATACATTGCAATAGGTAGCTTAATAATAGATAAAGATTGAAGTTGTCAATGTTTTTAACCAAAATCAACACACTTGGCACAGGCAGTCAGAAAATCAAAAGATGAGTTGTATTGGAAACTTTTCTGCCAATGGTTTCTCCAGTGTCTAAAAAGCAACAATATCAATCTAACAACTAAGAAGTGCCCAATCCAAGTCAGTCTTTTCAATTGCTTGCTCTGCATATGAAATCTAGACAGTTATTAAGAATGACTGAAAAAGAATTGACGATTTTTTATTTTGTTGCTGGAGATAAAATATTGAATATACTACGGGTTGCCAAGAGAACAAACAGATCTGTCCTGGAAAGAGTAAAACCAGGTGCTCCTTGGAGGCAAGGATAGTGAAGCTCTATCTATATAATTTGGGCATGTTATTAGAATGGGTCAGTCCTTGGAGAAAGTCATCATGGTTGGAAAGTTGGAAGATCAGCACTGGAAGGAAAGACCCTCAATTATATGAACCAACATAGTTACTGTAAGAGTGGGGTCAAATGTGTCAGAAATGGTGAGGATGGCTCAAGATAGGGCAAGGCTGAGAGCTGCTGTCCAGAGTGTCACTTTTAGTCATAGTCGACTCAATGGAACATAATAAAAAAACAACAACAAATGGATTCAGTATTTTGTAATATTCTTATTTTCATCAGAAAGGTATCGCCAGACTGTAGGAAACTTTGGAACAGAACCAGCCTTAATCAGGGTCAACCTAGGTCAGTGGACTTTCAGTTGACTCACCCCTCAAGAATTCCAGAAGGATGTTTTAGTGACCATGGAAAGGAAATTGACTGTGTGGATCATTATAAAATATAGCTAACATTGAAAAGAATGAGAATCCCAAAATATTTAATTATGCTTATGCAAAACTTTTACTTACATCAAGAGGCTGTTGTGAGAAAAGAGCAAAGGAACACTGTTGTTGTTGTTACGTGCCGTCGAGTCGTCTGCGACTTATAGCGACCCTATCTACAACAGCCCTAAACCCTGCTCTATCCTGTGCCAATCGCATTGCCTCTGACACACCC